>NC_136918.1:121900497-122280687 GCF_949752795.1 Hyperoodon ampullatus
AATCAAAATTATTAATTCCACTATTTAGAAATAACATTTAAATGTATAGCTCTTTTTAAATTGTTTCTTGCTTTTTTTATTATTGTTACTGCTATTTTATGTGATACATTGACATATTTTGTCACACTCTTTTTTTTTTCATAATCATGGCTAGCTGTCATAACAAAACAACACAGACTGTGTGGCTTAAACAACAGAAATTTATTTACTCACAGTTCTGGAGGGTAGAAGTCCAAGATCAAGGTGTTGGTGGTACTGGTTTCTCCTATAAAAAAATAATAAACAGAAACCTTAATTAAATAGAAACAAGAGACTGGAAAGGAGAGCTCTCATGCCCTGTGATGATAGTAGAGCCCAACAGGAAGTAGAAAGACTCTTCTTCTTTCCTGACAAGAACTCAGCAAGTGAAAAGAGATGGATTCTGTTTACTATAGCCCTCCCAACTTCCTTTTCCCCTCTATAAAAGTGTTTTCCTGGGCTTCCCTGGTGGCGCAGTGGTTGGGAGTCCGCCTGCCAATGCAGGGGACACAGTTTCATGCCCCGGTCCGGGAAGATCCCACATGCGCGGAGAGGCTGGGCCCGTGAGCCATGACTGCTGGGCCTGCGCGTCCGGAGCCTATGCTCCACAATGGGAGAGGCCACAACAGTGAGAGGTCCACGTACCACAAAAAAAAAAAAAGTGTTTACCTTCCCTTGATATGTAAGGGACTTGCACATGACTTGCCCATGTTGCAGACCCTGAATTGCAAATCTCTACTGATCCTGAATAAACCCACCTTTGCTGGAGAAATATCTTGCAGTCTATTTATTTCAGCTCAACATTTTGGTGACCAGTAAAGGGGCCAGAGAAGACCCCCTAATGTTACAGGGCTGGTGAACCAAACAGGTGTGGTATCTGAAATTAAGCCCATTGTCACTCACTGCTTTCTTACCAACCCTGGGGTTTGAACATGTATCTTTCTTCTGGATTCAAGTTCATTCCTCTTTGCATTTGAAACTCTCCAGGTTTTATTTTGGGTTTATTTTAAGGTTTTGTCTTTCTGGTTAAGGCCTTGTTCTGTATACAAGTACTCTTTTGGAACTTTGGTTTGATTTTGAGTCAGACTGCTTCACCTAAAGCTGGCTGAAAATGCCTTTAGACTTCAGCTCATTCCTCTGGAAGGGGCTATTCTCTGGAAACTGTGTGGAAAAGTTTTGAGCTGGCTCTCCTGGGAGCAAGTTGATTCCTTAGAATTGACTGGTCTTCAGGGTTGCAAGATGTTGAATTGAGCCATTTGTGCAGTAAGCCGTTTGAGCTGTTTGAAAATTGTTCTTTACTCTAGAGAAAAACCTATGAAAATGGGATCTCAGTTATCTAAGTATTTTGAGGAACCCACCCTACAGGGACTCCTAGATGATTTTTTGCTTAAAAACCACATTCCCTCCTCTTGTGTACTTGTAAAACTAAATAGACTGACCTGACTAAAAGCAATTCAGAATGACAGTAACCTCAATGGCCATTATCAAGAACTTTTGAAATCCCAAACTTAATTTCCTTAAAAAAGAATTGGACTATTATAGCTCAAAGTGAAATTCTTCTTTCAGTTGATGTTTTGAGACTTCTCATCATTATCAGGAGCCTAAAATTGCCTATCCACTAAGTAAGATTTCAAGATTAATTGAGACACACGAATGTTTAAGAAAGATAAACTGGATCTCGAAGCCTCAGTCTTTTCTTCTTTGGTTTCTTTGCCTTAGACTCCACCTCTAGCGCCATCTTCCTCCTTCCCTCTGTGCTGCCTTTGCCTCCTCTATACCCTCAATTCTCTGTAATTATTATCTCACTAAAATTCCATTTTTCCCCCCAATTCTCTCCACTCCCTTCTCCTCTGAACTTGTCAGAACCTGTCCCTTTAAAATAAAGCCTTCTGAGGATCCAAAGCCTAAACTTCCTATACTTCACTATAAGCCATAGTCAGATTTTCCCAAAGTAACCAAAGTTCCTCACAGATTTGTTGAGGAATTTAATATAGTCATTCAAACTTATCAGCCTGGTTTCTCTGACCTATATCTAGTTCACTTGCTAGTCCATAAAGCCAGGCCCAGAACTGAATGAAAACCTCTTATTGGGAAAATCCCGAATGGTCCCTAGAATTTACAACCAGAAGACCAGCTAACTTATTATATGATCTGGATTAGGCAATCACTAGGCAACTCCAACCAGAAATTCCTAGGGCTTTTCCAAAGCCTGTTGATTGAAACAAAACTCAGACTTGCACACAGAAATCTGATGAACCTGTTCATGGTTAATATAATCAACTTAGGTTACTTTTAAAGAAAATTCTGATCTTCCTTCAGATGTTGATTCTACCTGTGTATCTTTTATCTTTGTTTATTAATGGGCTATACTGGGACTTTTCCCTTCTAGTAAAAAAAATAACAATAATAATTTTTAAAAAACAGAATGGAATGGAAAACTATGATCACTCTAGATTTAGTTAATCTGGCAAACCAGCTCTTTTACACTCTACATGGGTCACATTAAAGGAAGACTGCCAAAATTCTTCTTCTTCAAATCCAAAAAATGAAGGCTCCTAAAGAAAACCAAAGCCCATCCAGCTTCTGCTATCATTGCAAAGATACAGGACATTGGAAAGGAGGTAGTTACTCTCTTCAAGTGCTTAAAGTAAGCACTTTAAAGATCTTCAGCTCTTTATGCAGCCTTTTGAACATCTCATTTCTCAGACAGGGCTCTGAGGAAATACAGGGGCTCTTCCCAATCCTCCCTCTTAATCGGCTTGAAAGAACATATCTCCAGGTTGGGGTTGAATCTCTTCCAGTCCTAATTGACACTGGAGGAGCCACACTCTCAGTGTTCTGAATCCCACTACTATAAAACACACCCTGCCTCAGATTACTTAAACAGTTCAAATAGTGGGGACCTCTAATAAACCTCAAGAGGTTCCTGTCTCTGAACCTATTCCCATTTGTTTAGGCTCTGAGAGGTATACACCCTTGTCCCCTTAGTTCCTCCTCCCTTACCCATTTATTAGGCTGAAATTTCTTACAGAAGTACCATGATGAAATTTCTTTCTTCCAAAAATGAGAATTCTAGAAATTGACAATAGTTATCAAAGTAACCCACCAGGTGAATTAAATGACCCTTTGACATCTTATATTTGTTCTGTCTCTGACAGTACTAGAGCTGATTCTGGAAACACCAATCATTTGTCTCTATTAAATCAGCTATCACCTTTCTTACGGGCAAAATCTCCAACCGATGTTAGCAAAATTCACAGAGCACCTCTCGTCAAATAGACCTCTTAAAACCTCTTCCAATAATTAATCAATACCCTATAAGTAAAGAAGTTCTTCAAGTCATAAAGCCCATAATAGAAGGTTACAAGTCCCAAAGCCTCATTGTCCCTTGTACTAGCAGCCCCTGTAACACTCCCATTTTATCGGTAAGAAAATTTCAGGGCTGAAAGTGGAGGTTTGTTCAGGACCTCTGAGTAGTAAACTACATTGTTATCTCTTGACACTTGGTTGTTCATAACACTTGTATGTCACTAACATCCATTCCTACCAGAAGTGAATTCTTTACTGTAATTGATTCATGCAGTGCATTCTTTAGTGCATTCTTTAGTATTCCAGGTGATGAAGCTAACTAATATCTTTTTCCCTTCACTTGGGAAGAAAAACAATTCACCTGAACAGTAATGCCTCAGGGTTTTACTGACAGTCCTTCTTAATTCTTGCAAATCCTGTAGGCTGATCTGGATGATATAATATTCTCTATGGTAAAGTTCTATTTTGTTGCAATATGTGGATGGTTTGCTTCTGTGTTCCCCTTCTCAAGCTTCCACACAGTAAGAGAACATCCACTTGCTAAAGATTTTGGCAACATAAGGAACATAAGGTTGCCAAAGAAAAACTGCAGTTTTCCCAAGCCTGGCCCTGGGCCTTAGGGCATCTGGTATCAGAACAAGCACTGCACCTATATCCAGATAGACTTCATGGTGTCCTGAGTTTCTCAGAACCTAAGGTAAGTACTAATTCTGAGGCTATTTTGGGCTAGTTGGTTACTGCTGAAGTTGGATTCTAAATTTCTCTCTTATTGTCAAACCTCTATGTTCTATTCAACAATTAAAAACCCAAACCCAATTTTATGGGAAGGACAAAATTACAGTCTTCAAGGTCTAAAAAGAAGAAGCTGCTGAACCCATCTGCTCTTGGGCATTCCAATTAACAGATTCTCCTTTTCATTTTTGTATTTGAAAAGGAAGGAAATGTCCTTGAACCCAATAACCCAATAATAACCCAATAATATAACCCAATAATAATAACCCAATTCACCCAATAACACAAGGACCACCATACCCATAGGGTATTATAGCCAGCAACAGGACCCTGTGTCTTGCGGATAACCCTCTTGCATTAAGGCCATCACAGATGTTCCCATCTTGGTTAAGGCCACCAAGAAAATCACTGTGGAAGTCTCTTTAACCATTTTTGTACCTCATGCAGTAGAAGCTCTCCTGAATTCTCATCACACTCAACATTTCTGTCAGCTGCCTCACCTATAAAGTACTTTTTTAAATGCTCCCCACATAACTTTTTTACATTTTACATTTTTACTTTTTGACATTCCCTCACAGTTGCTTAGCCCTGGCAGACCACCACCTGACTCCTTGTCATGATCTACAGGAAATTCCTTTGAGTAATGCTTACTTTTGCTCATGGTTCACTGGTGTTTCCTATTTAAAAGTTGACAATGGCAAATATTGTGCTGGGTATGTTATCACAGCTCCTTTTGATGTTGTTGAGTCAGCATTTTTACCTATGGCTACTTTGGCCCAACAAGCTGAACCCATGCTCTTATATGTGTCTGTACTTGAGCCAAGGACAAAACTGCCAATATTAATACTGATAGTACATATGCTTTCAGAGTAGCTCAGGATTTTGGAACGTTGAGGAAGCAACACGGCTTCCTTATTTCCAGTGAAAATAATATTAAAAGTAGCCCCTATGTTCAGGAATTATTGGATGCAATATCCACAATAATAGATTTAGCTTCTATTAAGAATCTGTGGCATTCTGGCTTCCCTGGTGGCACAGTGGTTAGGAATCCGCGTGCCACTGAAGGGGACACGGGTTTGAGCACTGGTCTGGGGGGATCCTACATGCCACAGAGCAACTGAGCCTGTGTGCCACAACTGCAGATCCTGTGTTCTGGAGCCCGTGAGTCACAACTACTGAGCCCGCATGAGCCACGACTACTGAAGCCCGCGTGCCTAGAGCCTGTGCTCCGCAACAAGAGAAGACACTGCAATGAGAAGCCTGCATGTGCACCACAGTGAAGAGTGGCCCCCCGCTTGCCATAACTACAGAGGGCCCATGCACGGTGGCAGAAACCCAAAGCAGCCAAAAATAAAATGAATTAAATAAAGAAATTAAAAAAAAAAAAAAACTTTGTAAAAAAAAAAAAAAGAATCTCTGACATTCTAAACTTGACTCTCTAGAAGCTAGGGGAAATCACCTCACTGATATTTCTGCAAGGAAGGCTGCTGTTAAAGGGACCAGCAGCAGCCAAACCTCTGTCATGGTCCAAAGGGATATTTCCCAAAATTATAATTTAGGAAAAATGGCTAGAAAAGCCCATCAACTGGCCTCAGAAAATGAAAAAAAAAAAAAAAAAAAAAAAAAAAACCAAACATGATTTGAAATTCAGCAATTGTTGGTTTGATAAAAAGAGAAAGCTCTAGTTTGGACCAAATGACAACCCTGCCCCACTATAGACTAAAATTCCCACTCTTCACCACTGTACATGAACAGTGACACATTTAAACTGTTTTGAGTGACATTTTTTCTTCTAATTATAAAATGAATGCATGATTATTGAATAGAAAGAGAGAACAATGAGAATGAAAACATGAAAAAAATATAAAAGCCCTACTACTCAACAGATGGAATTATATATTATATGCTGTTTTTTTTTCTATTGGTAGTTTTACTCCTGTGTTTTTTTTTAAATAACTGTGAATAAAAATAGGTTTCAAAAAAATATTGCTATACCCGATGTGCCCATATAAAGCAAAAGAAATAAAACATTACCTAAATGATTGAAGCCCCTTTTGTTCCTCTCTGGAATCACTTTTATTCTTTCTCTCACATATTTAATCACTAGGCAGAATTTGGTATTCATTGTTTGCATATATTTCTTTCACTTTTACTACATAGTATTTTGTGATTATACTGTAAGTATTCCTCTATAATTTGTTTTTTATGCTTAACATTATTTTTGAGATTAATCTAATTTGATATGTGTCAGTTTAGGTCATTCATTTCCACTATTGTATCACATTCTATTGGGTGAACATGTTACAATTTTTCCATGTTAATATTAATTTTTAATCTTTTTTATTTAAAATTGTTTTTTTAAAAATCTCATTAAAGATTCTTTAGAAATACCAGAGTAGTGATTGTTTAACATTTAATAGTTTGGATA
The DNA here is from genome assembly GCF_949752795.1 of Hyperoodon ampullatus. Classification (NCBI taxonomy): domain Eukaryota; kingdom Metazoa; phylum Chordata; class Mammalia; order Artiodactyla; family Ziphiidae; genus Hyperoodon; species Hyperoodon ampullatus. The sequence continues at coordinate 121,906,985 of NC_136918.1, forward strand.
TACCATACTATGCCTAACAATTCTTTGATTGTTAGATATTCAGGGTAGAGTGCTCTCTTCAATTCTCAGAGTTTACAATATTGCTCAGTATATAACAGGTGCTAAGTAAAGGCAATTTTTAATATAATGACTTTCTAGTTGTTCATTGTTATAATTAATAGCTCAAATAGAATTATACAAGAATTTTCACCTGACTACTGATAATTTTATATGTTATATTCCAGGGAAGATTTTTATAGAAAAAAAGGAATTATACAATTAGGACATTTTCTTTCCTATTCTTACACTTCAGAGATTGGATTTGAGGTTTAGATGCAGACCTGCTACAACCCAAAACTTTGGAAAGGAGAAGTTAGCAGCTGATTGCTGGGTAACCATGTCCTTCTGGCAGATGAGTGATAAGCAACCCTTAGTTCAAAGGAGTTGCCCTCCTATTCTGGAAAAATGGCAGGAGATAGAATTTCAGGTTGAAAAAGTTGGAAGCATTTGCTACTTTTCCAATGTGTTCAGTTATTTATATTGTAGCAGGGGAAAACAAGTGTCAAAATATGTTGGCTTTCTAAAAATAAACTGAATAATGTTGGAAATCTAATTTATAAAAACACATTTCCCCCCTGTGGGACTTAATAAAACACTTTTATTTTTCTCTTAAGGTTTGGGGATGGGTTGTTGCAAATAAATCATTTTATTTGTCCTGAATTGATTCTTATATAGAAAATAATGCCACTTCTAAAAGAAAGGTAAATCTATTATTGTTTAGCTGAGCTCAACATCTTAGGGAAAACAAGATTTACAGAAAAAGTACAAGCAAGGATTACCAATATAAATTTGCCTGGAACAACCTGTATCTCCCCTTCCACACCATTTTATTTCAAACAAAAAGTGATAGGTGGCTAGGTGTAGCAGCTATCCAGTGGGTAAAAGAACCCTAAGGAACATCATTGTTGCTATTGTCTATTGTCAGTGTTCTGTTAACCATTTTGACTTACTGTCATTCCAGCACTTATTACATTCTGTCTTAGGATACTGTGACCTCATTGGAGTTCTTCTCCACTTTTTCATATGTTAACAATGATAAGCTAGACATCTTCTGGATTTGATCACCACAATTCCATCTTCGGCAGATGGAACTTAAAGTGGACCCCAGTGATTTCTACCTTCTGGCATGCACAATCCTGTATAATCTTCTATCCTTGAATGTGACTTGCTTCTAGAAATAGGCTATGGTAAATGTGAAGGGATTTTGCAGATGTAATTAAGGTCTCAAGTAAGTTGATTTTGAATTAATCAAAAGGGAGAGTATTCTAGGTGGGCCTGATTTAATGAGGTGAAAAGCTTTAAAAGAGAGACTTGGCTGTCTCTGAGGTAGGAGTCTCTCTGTTGCTTGTTCTGAAGAAGTAAGCTTCCACATTGTGAGAGGGCATATGGAGAAGGCTATATGGAAGAGAGATCAGGGTGACCTCTGTGAGCTGAGCACAGCCCCTGGCCAACAGACAACAAGAAAATGAGGACCTTAGTGCCAGCCACAAATATGACTTCTTCCTGCAAGTGAGGGACCCTGCAAATTGATTCTTCTCCAGTGCAGCTTCTGATGAGATCACGGCCTCAGTCAACATATGGATTTCAACCTGGTGAGACCTAGCTAGGCTGTGCCACAACTTCTACCTTACAGAAACTGTGAGAAAATAAATGTGTGCTATCTTAAGGTGCTAAATTTGTGGTAATTTGTTATGCAGCACAGAAAATTAATACATTATCATTCCTTTTCCTGCAATATTTGTCTCCATTAATCAGTTTCACATTTTGAATCAATATTTTGTGAGCTCTTATTTTGTACCATGTCTGATTAAGAATTCATCTCACAATTATGTTAAATCAGCAAACAACAGAGCCCAGATGGGAGTTCAGATATTTTTATTCCTGGCTCAGGGATAATTCCTCTACAATAAAGAACTATGTGTACACTAATTAAAAAGTCAATTGTGTGATTGACAGTAATATTTACATTACAGCGGGTTAGAACTATCATCCATTTGTATGTGTCATTTATGTACCAAATTTGAAGCTGTGCTGATTCTTATGGAGTGCTAACCTAGTAATAGTAGATTAAGTAAATAATCCTTTTCATTAATGTTCATCAATGTTTATAGAATACATATGTTCAATTTTTGGTTTGCTTGAAGTTCGAAAAAGAAGTGAGAATAATATGGCAAAAATACCTTCTTAAGTAAAAAGCCCCTTTATTCCCAGCTACAAAAATACTAATGTCAATTAGTTCTGGTTCATAACACTTCTGGGTATCATTATTTAAACTTCCCTATAAAGTTTCTATTTTATTTTTGTGGATATGTGAGATTTGATTAGTTCAAGTTTTGACAGAAGCTTAGATAAGTTGACTTTTCAGTGAAAATTATTTGAACACTTTCAGCCAGAAAATAATTTGGACTATGTTAATGGAGCTGCAATAAAATTAATTAAAAATTTTATGGACAATAAAAGCATATATGAAAAGTTAAAGCTAGATTTTGTTTTAATATAATGGCTTCTTTAGAAATGTATAATGTTGTAATAAAATACTGTAAAATGAATGATTTATATTCAGTTTTCTATTTGATAGGACATAATGATTATGTGGTATTGAATTTAAAAAGTACATTATAGATATCTTTTAATTTCATTGAGAACTACATTTTAAACTGCAATAAACTAAAGGTCAGATTCAGAGAATAATTACCTCTTACTAGTGGTAACAGCAAAATAGTAATCAGAATTTACTACAGGTTTAAAAAGCTTTGACTAATATCAACACTGGCACTGGAGAAATAATGATACCAATCAAATTAGTTATTTTCACCACTTTTAATGCTTTGAAATAAATCAAATTATTCCAGAAGTAAAAGTATATGTTTATTTGGCAGAAGACAGTAAAATCTGTTTCATTAATTAATAAATTGGCACACATGCTCCATTATTAGTGATACTGAAAGCTGAAATATTTTGTTTATCAATGGATAAATTTCTTATAATGACTTACTTCTACAAAACAAAGTACATGTCTTACATCCCAATTTCACCACAATGCATATTGTACTGTAAATTAATATCAGTGCTGCTATTCATTCAATCACTTGTGATTGACTCAGTCATAAGTTCAGAGAGTCAACTGGGAAAATAATGATATTATGATCAGGACGCTGAGGTTGTCCTAACAGAGCGAGGGCAAGCAAAAGTTAAAGTCAAGCTGTCAATCACTAAATTTCTTTAGAATGCCTTGCTGCTCTATGAAGTTTTAAAATAGATTGAACTTGGTTGCAACAACTTTTGCTTCTCTGACAGCATATAATTTTTGATCATAACTATTCTCTAGTTGATGCTTTCAGTATAAAAAGTGAATATACTTTTGGTATAAAATACCATTAATTTTAAACCTTGAAAAATTATTTTAAGATAAGGAGATAAAAAATTTGGTGAAATTCTATCACTAATAAAATTGGGCAAAACAAGTGAGTTTATACAACAAAGATAATTAGTCTATGTAATAGACATTTTTTATTTTTTCAGTTAATTGCTATTTTTGCCCCTTAATATAAGCGTCTTGAGGTCAGAAGCACATTTATTCCTCTTTGTTTCTTCAGCAAGGAAGACAATATATGACTTAAATATTTTGATTATAATTGAATCAGGTTCTTAATCAAATTTCTGAAATGAGCCATGTTTCCATTAGGACTATGAAGTAAACAAATCTGTGTAATCTTTGCAAGATTAAAAATAACAGGTCTTATGTTGGGGGCTTAGATCATTTGCTTTGTAGAACTTTACTCTTTATGCTCATGGCCTCTAGCTATTTGGAGGAAGGATATTTATAAAAATGTAGCAAGTCCTTTAAGGTACATGATAATCTACGTTAATTCTAAAGACTCATTTTTATGATCTTAAAAATTTCCAGCTCCTAAGCAGATCATTAACTGTTGCATATTTCCCCAGTCAATTAGATCTGTGCTGCCACCTCAGTAGTAGCACATTCCCTAGGATCCAGTTGGCAAGGGCCAGTGGAAATAGCAGAGGAATCAGAATGCCAGGGCTAACAAGGATAGAATCAGCTGATTTGGTCTGTTAGATTCATATTCATCAAGTCTTCAATTAACTTCCAATGTGATGGGCAAAACAATGATTGATGTCAGTCTTCACCATTTCCAAAATCACATGACAAAAACCTTACCTATTCTACAAGTGTTTTATGAAAAATAAAATGAGACGTAGGTCATGGTATTGCAAGGAATTTAAACTGTAACAATATGTAATTTACTAATATTATCATTATAATGACTAGCAATGAAGGTACCACACATAAGAGCAATTAAGAATCAGTTATAAGGCTAACAATTACGTGATCATAGTGTTAGCCTGAATCAATTAGGAACTACATTTAAAAACATATTTGCAGATTTTACGTATTTTACCTAACCTTAAAAGTCATGGTTAGAGAGAATTTCCCAAAATTATAAAAGAAAATTATCTGAAGTCATTATGATGTTCTCCAATATTAGATGCAAAAAAATACTACTGGTGGGGTTTCCCTGGTGGCGCAGTGGTTGAGAATCCACCTGCCGATGCAGGGGACACGGGTTCATGCCCCGATCTGGGAGGATCCCACATGCTGCGGAGCGGCTGGGCCCGTGAGCCATGGCCGCTGAGCCTGCGTGTCCGGAGCCTGTGCTCCACAATGGGAGAGGCCACAACAGTGAGAGGCCTGTGTACTGCAAAAAAAAAAAAAAAAAAAAAAAAAAAAAAAAAAAAAAATACTACTGTTGGCCTTGAGTGTTCAGTTTTGTTATTCTTGCCTGCACTTGCAAGGATATATTTAGTAATATATGTAGAATGTTTGATTGTGTTTTGTACACATAGGCATTGACTCTTTGGAACTCAAAGGCAGGTATGTAAAAAATAAATGCTTGCTTCTTAATATTGGGGTTAGTGATTACAATGTCTTATTGCTATAGGATTTCACTTCGCTGGCTATTAATGGATTGTGAATTATAGAGATTAAGTTATTGTGAATTCAGTATACATCAGAATAACTGTTATACAATGAAGCCTTACTTTTAAAATAATTCAGAAGATGAATCATTTGGTGACAAACATTTGTAGAAATATATTTAGTGTTACCATTGTTTGAAAGAAAGAGTGAGGGTTGGAACCCTTGTGGAGAGAGGCAGTCCTCTGTGGATGCTGAACATCCCAGCATGTCCTCCCTGAGTGTGTGAATTTGCCTTCCCCTAATAGTATTTTCAGAAGTTTTTTTTTTTTAATGGTAACATTTTTACTGGGAAGCAATTGTCCATGGGCCTCTTGTGTTGCTGAATGTCTTATAAGCAGAGGCACAGCTGTTTTTTTTCTGAACTATCTTTTCGAGGACCTCTGAACAACAAACAGCCTTGGATAACAGAGATAGCATGCCCCCCAGCATCTCCCCCCCACATCGAAGCAGAAGCAGGTTTGTTTAGAACCTTGAGGGATAAAGTACCTCTCTGTGGAACAAGGGACAGGCATGCCTACTGATTTGTATTTTAAAATGTGGGTTCTGTGTAATAAAACCCACTGTGTAGACAGGTGTCACTTCTCTTAACATTAGCTCTTGGAAATTAAGGCTTGAGAAATCAAGCCAATTGCTCATGTTCTGGATATTTTAATTGCCATGAGCAATAAACTGTTCTCCATTTCTGACCTGAAGTTTTAGGTCTCCTGCTAATATCTCTGAAACTCTACCATGCTAACTTTCAGTTTGCAAGTAGAGTAAAATCTCAGGCCCTTCAGAGTTCTTAATAGTTATATCAGAAGCATCAGCCATTGAGAAGAACATATATGGGACGTTTCCACAAGTGATATTACCAGTCATATGGATGGAAGAGATTATAAAGAGGAGTAAAAAGTATAAGATAAGCTGGTCTAGAAGTTTGAAATGTAAATCATAAACATACTTCCATCTTTTCTCAAATGCTGGAAAGGATTACTATGCATGATACATAAGTCAAGATTCTTGAAAGATTTCTTCCAGTTGCATTAGTCCTTTTTGCCGTCACCATGTCACCATTCTACTTTTTCTTTCCCCACCAGGACTTAAGGACACTTGTGCAACTGAACTGACTTCAGGAGTTTGTGCGTGTGTGTGTCCTGGCATGAGAGCAAATCTATCACTTCATACAATTTTTTAACACTTTTATTACATGTACTAATGTTTTAAAAATCTTTAAACTCTTAATACTGCTCTGTTAAGCCTTGGGGTTTATTGTATATGTTTAAGAACTCTTTGGGAACTGGACTTAGAAGAATGGACTACAGAGCTCCCACCCAAACTTCAACAGGGTAGCCTTGAATTTCTTTACATACTATATTCTGAAAAGCACAAGGAAGAGTTCCTCAGATAAAAAAAAAATACAAAATTTCTACAATAATGATTCAAAAACTCATTTTTTGAGTAAAACCAACATGTTTATGAGGCTTTACCTACTATTAGTCTGTTGACATTGATGACCATATATATTATTTTTTTCTGAAATTTGAAAACTATCCACATTCAGTTTTTATCAAGCAGATGCAGGATTTTTTCTCTTTAGAGGACTGTAATCCTAAATTACCTCACTCTCTTTACAGGCATCAAAATTGTTGGAGGGAGGAAAAAATATTTCTGTATGTTAATTCTACACTTTAAAATATTAGTATTCCAGATCTAACAGTAAAATGTCTTTGAATGAAGAACATTTTGGCAGAGAAACAATTCTTAAAAAATATCAGTTCCATTGAGATTAATCTATGAGCAGAACATAAATAAAATGAATGAGTGTCTCACTCACACTAATGAGTTTGATCTGTTTTTGAGAAATTATCAGCATTTACTTAGTCTTGTCAAAGGCAGTCATAATTGGAACCCAGTAATGTATGATTTTTAATGTTCACAAAACTGGTTTGATTGTCTTACAGTTACCCATATTCCAACTTCATTAAAAATACATTTCACTGTAAATGGATTAAATGCACCAACCAAAAGATATAGACTAGCTGAATGGATACAAAAGCAAGACCAATATATATGCTGTCTACAAGAGATCCACTTCAGACCTAGGGACACATACAGAATGAAAGTGAGAGGATGGAAAAAGATATTCCATGCAAATGGAAAGCATAAGATAGCTGGAGTAGCAATTTTCATTTCAGACAAAATGGACTTTAAAACAAAGACTATTACAAGAGACAAAGAAGGACATAACATAATGATGAAGGGATCAATCGAAAAAGAAGATATAACCATTGTAAATATTTATGCACCCAACATAGGGCACCTCAATACATAAGGCAAATACTAACAACCATAAAAGGGGAAATCAACAGTAACACAATCATAGTAGGGGACTTTAATAACACCCCACTTTCACCAATGGACAAATCATCCAAAATGAAAATAAATAAGGAAACACAAGTTTTAAATGATACATTAAACAAAATGGACTAAATTGATGCTTATAGGACATTCCACCAAAAAACAACAGAATACACATTCTTCTCCAGTGCTCATGGAACATTCTCCAGGATAGATCATATCTTGGGTCACAAATCAATCCTTGGTAAATTTAAGAAAATTGAAATTGTATCAAGTATCTTTTCTGACCACAACATTATGAAACTAGATATCAATTACAGGAAAAAATCTGTAAGAAATACAAACACATGGAGGCTAAACAACACACTACGTAATAACCAAGAGATCATTGAAGAAATCAAAGAGGAAATAAAAGAACACATAGAAACAAATGACAATGAAAACACAACAACACAAAATCTATGGGATGCAGCAAAAGCAGTTCTAAGAGGGAAGTTTATAGCTATACAAGCCTACATTAAGAAACAAGAAACATCTCAAATAAACAACCTAACCTTACACCTAAAGCAATTAGAGAAAGAAGAAGAAGAACAACAACAACAAAAATCCCAAAGTTAGCAGAAGGAAAGAAATCATAAAGATCAGATCAGAAATAAATGAAAAAGAAATGAAGGAAATGATAACAAAGATCAATAAAACTAAAAGCTGGTTCTTTGAGAAGATAAACAAAATTGATAAACCATTAATCAGACTTATCAAGAAAAAAGGGGAGAAGACTTAACCCAATAGGATTAGAAATGAAAAAGGAGAAGTAACAACTGACACTGCAGAAATACATAGGATCATGAGAGATTACTACAAGCAACTTTATACCAATAAAATGGACAACCTGGAAGAAATGGACACATTCTTAGAAAAGCACTACCTTCTGAGACTGAACCAGGAAGAAATAGAAAATATGAACAGACCAATCACAAGCACTGAAATTGAAACTGTGATTAAAAATCTTCCAACAAACAAAAACCCAGGACCAGATGGCTTCACAGGCGAATTCAATCAAACAGTTAGAGCAAAGCTAACACCTATCCTTCTCTAACTCTTCCAAAATATAGCAGAGGGACGAACACTCCCAAGCTCATTCTACAAGGCCACCATCATTCTGATACCAAAACCAGAAAAAAGATGTCAGAAAGAAAGAAAACTACAGGCCACTCTCACTGAGGAACATAGATGCAGAAATCCTCAACAAAATACTAGCAAACAGATTCCAACAGCACATTAAAAGGATCATACACTATGATCAAGTGGGGTTTATCCCAGGAATGCAAGGGTTTTTCAATATACACAAATCAATCAGCGTGATACACCATATTAACAAATTGAAGAAGAAAAACCATATGATAATCTCAATAGATGCACAGAAAGCTTTCAACAAAATTCAACACCCATTTATGATAAAAACCCTCCAGAAAGTACGCATAGAGAGAACTTTCCTCAACATAATAAAGGCCATATAAGACAAACCTATGGCCAACATCGTCCTCAATGGTGAAAAGCTGAAACCATTTCCACTAAGATCAGGAACAAGACAAGGTTGCCCACTCTCACCACTATTATTCAACATAGTTTTGGAAGTTTTATCCACAGCAATCAGAGAAGAAAAGAAATAAAAGGAATCCAAATTGGAAAAGAAGAAGTAAAACTGCCATGGTTTGTAGATGACATGATACTATACATAGAGAATCCTAAAGATGCTACCAGAAAACTACTAGAGCTAATCAATGAATTTGGTAAAGTAGCAGGATACAAAATTAATGCACAGAAATCTCTTGCATTCCTATACACTAATGATGAAAAATCTTGAAGTGAAATTAAGAAAACACTCTCATTTACCATTGCAACAAAAAGAATAAAATATCTAGGAATAAACCTACCTAAGGTGACAAAAGACCCATATGCAGAAAATTATAAGACACTGATGAATGAAATTAAGATGATACAAATAGATGGATAGGTATACCATGTTCTTGGATTGGAAGAATCAACATTGTGAAAATGACTGTACTACCCAAAGCAATCTACAGAATCAAGGCAATCCCTATCAACTACCACTCGCATTTTTCACAGAACTGGAACAAAAAATTTCACAATTTGTATGGAAACACAAAAGACCCCGAATAGTCAAAGCAATCTTGAGAAAGAAAAACGGAGCTGGAGGAATCAGACTCCCACACTTCAGACTATACTACAAAGCTACAGTAATCAAGACAGTATGGTACTGGCACAAAAACAGAAATATAGATCAATGGAACAGGCTAGAAATCCCAGAGATAAACCCACGCACATATTGTCACCTTATCTTTGATAAAGGAGACAAGAATATACAGTGGATAAAAGACAGCCTCTTCAGTAAGTGGTGATGGGAAAACTGGACAGCTACATGTAAAAGAATGAAATTTGAACACTCCCTAACACCATACACAGAAATAAACTCAAAATGGATTGAAGACCTAAATTTAAGGCCAGACCTCATCAAACTCTTAGAGAAAAACATAGACAGAACACTTTCTGACATAAATCACACAGGATCCTTTTTGACCCGCCTCCTAAAGAAATGGAAATAAAAACAAAAATAAATGAGTGGGACCTAATGAAACTTAAAAGCTTTTGCCCAGCAAAGGAAACCATAAACAAGACCAAAAGACAACCGTCAGAATGGAAGAAAATATTTGCAAATGAAGCAACTGACAAAGGACTAATCTTCAAAACATATAAGCAACTCATGCAGCTCAATATCAAAAAAAAACAAAGAACCCAATCCACATTGGGCAGAAGACCTAAATAGACATTTCTCTAAAGAAGATATACAGATTGCCAACAAACACATGAAAGATTGCTCAACATCATTAATCATTAGATAAATGCAAATCAAAACTAAAATGAGATATCTCACACCGGTCAGAATGGCCATCATCAATAAATCTACAAACAATAAAGTCTGGAGAGGATGTGGAGAAAAGGGAACCCTCTTGCACTGTTGGTGGGAGTGTAAATTGATACATCCACTATGGAGAACTGTCTGGAGGTTCCTTAAAAAACTACACATAGAACTATCATATGACCCAGCAACACCACTACTGGGCATATACCCTGTGAAAACCATAATTCAAACAGAGTTGTATACCAAAATATTCACTGCATCTCTATTTACAATAGCCAGGACATGGAAGCAACCTAAGTGTCCATCAACAGATGAATGTATAAAGAAGATGTGGCACATATATACAATGGAATATTACTCAGCCATAAGAAGAAATGAAATTGAGTTATTTGTAATGAGGTGGATGGACCTAGAGACTCATACAGAGTGAAGTAAGTCAGAAAGAGAAAAAAAAAAATACCGTATGCTAACACATATATATGGAATCTAAAAAAAAAAAAAAAAAAAAAAGGTCCAAAGAACCTAGGGGCAAGATGGGAATAAAGATGATGCAGACCTATTAGAGAATGGACTTGAGTATATGAGTAGGGGGACGGGTAAGCTGGGACAAAGTGAGAGAGTGCCATGGACATATATACACTACCAAACGTAAAATAGATAGCTAGTAAGAAGCAGCCACATAGCAGAGAGAGTTCAGCTCAGGGCTTTGTGACCACCTAAAGGGGTGGTATAGGGAGGGAGGGAGGGAGGGAGATGCGAGAGTGAATAGATATGGGAACATATGTGTATGTATAACTGATTCACTTTGTTATAAAGTGGAAACTGACATACCATCATAAAGCAATTATACTCTAATAAAGATGTTTAAAATAAATACATTTCTCTCATATTTTGTAATGTTTTTTACTAGTTTTTCCTAAGAATGTAAAAATCCTATACCAGCATTAACTTTCAAATCTTGATATTATATTAGGTTTATAATGCTCACTTTGGAATGTTTAACAGCTGTTTCTTTTGCCATCATAATTACTCAACTCTGATTTTCACTTGCATGCCAAAAATAGAGGATTACTTTGAGATCTTAACTGTAAATGAAAGAAGAGTTCAGTTCTCTTTAGTCACTAGAACCATGGATCTTACTCTATATTAATCATTTTTTTAGTCATAAAATTCTTTTAAAGTTTAGTGAATTCAAAATAATATTCAAAACTTTGGCAAAGCATGAAATTTTTCCTAAACCATTAAGAATTTCTACTTCAACTATTATAAACAAAAATATCTTTAAATAAAAACAAAGACACACTAAAAGTATGTAATGGTCAAAAGTTCAGCATGTCAAACACTGTTCATATGATAAACTGACAGATGAAATCACAGTTATAGGCATCTGATAGCCACTAATAACCACCTAACATCCACAAGAAGTTTCTCAGATATTTTTAAAGGGGCATTCCATTTAAAACTAAATATACTTTAAAATATTCATTGTAAACTTTTAACCATTGGATCTTTCTCAAACACGTTGGATACTTCTGCTGTTCTTAGAAACAATCTTTCTTCTTTTTAAAAATATGATGGGCTTCCCTGGTGGCACAGTAGTTAAGAATCCATCTGCCAATGCAGGGGACACAAGTTCGAGCCCTGGTACAGGAAGATCCCACATGCTGCGGAGCAAGTATAAGCCGTGTGCCACAACTACTGAGCCTGTGCTCTAGAGCCCATGAACCACAGCTATGGAAGCCCGCCCACCACAACTGCTGAAGCCCTCACGTCTAGAGCCCGTGCTCTTCAGCAAGAGAAGCCACTGCAAGGAGAAGCCCGTGCGCTGCAATGAAGAGTAGCTCCCGCTCACCACAACTAGAGAGAGCATGCATGCAGCAACAAAGACCCAACACAGCCAAAAATAATTAAAAAAATAAATGAATAAATTTATTAGAAAATTATGAAAACATACACTGATTTGCCTCAATCTTTCCAATTAATTAAAGATAGAGCCAAGAATAGAATCCAAAACTTTTACATTTATTCCAATATTTGGTGTACTTTTCCAGCTATAATTGTCATTGTAGCATGACAAGTTGTTGTCATCCAATCAGCAAAATAACTAAGTCCTCAGGGACCATCTCAATTTGTATCAATATTAATCCTGCTGCTTCTAAGAATGGGGTTATATGGCCAAACCAATGGACTTTGTGATAGTAAGCAAGTTTTCTTGTTTCATTGGTTGAAAAATGATTTCTTTGTTCAGGAACTGTGTTGTATGAATATCACAATGTTAAATAAAGTATTTAATAAGTCAATAAAGCTGAAAGAATTTGGGACACACAAAGAAATCTATAACCTGAATCACCTTTTTAATGAATTATTTATTGTCCTTACCCTTCTCCCCTATGTGATGGAAGGAAGAGATTAAATATAAGTCAACTACCATCAGGAATCAGGGTGGTCCTCTTGGGAAATGACATCCTATTAGGAATTTAGCATTATTAGTCTTTGCAACTGGAGATTAGTTACTCAGCTACACACGTCCTATTTAAGGAAAGTCTTTAGTGATTTCATGCATAACATTCATCTTTCTGAATTTTCATGGGAAATTATCTTCCACCCTTGACAAGTACCTCTTACAAATAGTTCTAAAGGTTACTTGCTATGTCTTGACCACCATGATCTAATTTCCATGATATCAGTCTGTTAAGATAGTATTATGTTCAAAGGGATGGTAAAACAATCAAGTTTCCTGTGTACTATGCTATGACATAGGACAGAGCTGACATATTCCTGAGGTAATACTGTGAAGATGTGCTGTCCTCAGTGCCTTATGAAAGCAAACTCTCTGGTGGTCCCTCCTAATTGAAACATATATGCAAACATTTACCATATTAATAGCTTTTTACCGCCTACTGACCTTCGTGGTATTTGTTACAGTATGCAGATCGCATCTGAAACGACAGTTGCAATGGAGGCAATTTCTAATTGTTTCCAATAATTCCCGTTCATTCTCCAGCACTGGTATTTCTTCACAGCCAAAGTGAGATTTTCAATGGAGATACGTTAGAACTCACTAGTCTTACATCTTACAAGTCTTTGATGTTGGCATCATTCTTTGAGATTGCATCATGGCTAATATTCTTTTTTTTTTTTTTTTTTGGATATAATGGGATCAGAAACCTCCACTTTTCCTTAGTACCATAACAGCCTTTACTCCATGGGCCAGGAAACCAACATAGGAATTCTGTCAGCTACGGAGATATGTTAATTATATACCTGGAATTTGGGAAGATAAACTACAGAATGCTTTTGCAAATTTACAAAACCCACTAAAAGATGGATTCAGGCCAACATATAATTTCTCAACTGACCTCCATAAGCTCCCATTCTGAGTAAAAGTGTGCAGTGGTCTTCTGGATGATCAAAACTTCATGTCAGTTCACAGCTGTGCACTGAGTAACACTTAAAAGGTCTCAATACTTCTCTTTGTCCAAAGCAAGTTACTCTGAAAATGTTCACAGGACCCCAGGGGAAAACCAGGAAGACTATGTCCATTACATATTTGCATTTTTGTTACTAGCATACACCTTTCTTTTTTTTTTTTTTGTGTGGTATGCGGGTCTCTCACTGTTGTGGCCTCTCCCGTTGCGGAGCACAGGCTCCGGATGCACAGGCTCAGCGGTCATGGCTCACGGGCCCAGCTGCTACACGGCATGTGGGATCTTCCTGGACCGGGGCATGAACCCGTGTTCCCTGCATCGGCAGGCAGACTCTCAACCACCGTGCCACCAGGGAAGCCCACGAGGATACACCTCTAAGGAAACCCAGTTTCTCCTTTACTCCAGGATCTCTAGAGTCTACCTATTGGTTCTAATCTGGGGATTGGGTAAGAAGCCCTTGATTCTCCAACTTGGTGCCTCACCTCAAGTGTCTTCATTCCACTTAGATTTGTTTGTATTTCTTGCTTTTTCTACTATACTTATTTAAAAAATTACTGGATTTTCTTTTGTGTCCGTCAGGGTTCAATCAAAGGAGCTGAACCACTGAGATAGTTATTATAGAAAATGACTTATGGAAGTAGGGGGGTTGACTAAAAAGTCTTTGCAAGGATATTTTTGTTTCTAATGTTGGAGGCTGAAGTCCACAGGCGGGAAGAGAAGATAACAGAAAGCTGGAACCACAGGAGGACAGACTGAAAATCATACTGTTTCTTGTTACCTCTGACCTCAGTGATGAAGGCATCCTACAGAAACCAGAGCCCTTTGTTATGGAGTTGAACATATGTACACTACCCTTAGCCCAGGAGCCAGAGAAAATGAAGGAAGACCAGGGAGAAGGGAAAGCAACTGAAGAGCCCCTCTTGGGAGCATGATTAGTTAGGGTGAGTAAATAACTTATGAAGAATTCTCTACAGATAGCCTCTCTCTCTAAGTACTGTCATTTCTTCCTGCATTATGTTCTAGTTAAGTTCCAATGTCTCAACTTTATTTAACATAAGCCAATATTGAGCCCAGATTTCAGTTATCTACCAAGTAATTAGAGATACCTATCACTGCTCAAGCTGCAATCCATATTAATTGTTTGACTCCATATAATGTTATGATTTTTCCTTCCTAACGTAACACATGTATAATATTTTCGTACATGAATTACATGAAGCCCCAGGTTTTGGTTGATATAAATAGTAGAATAAAAACCAAATGATTTGCCAGATTTTTGTCCATCTCCTCTCAAGTCATAATTCATCTTAATTCTTCTGAGGGTATGGCTCAGGAAGATCTGAGAGATGGTACTTGTGGATCTTAAAAACAATCAGCATCCCCTTGAAATGCATCTGCTTCAAATGAGGTTATTAAAGAGTCTTAAAGCAAAGGAATGTTATCAATCTCCATTAGAGCAAGAGATTTTTTTCTTTTTAAAAGCAAAGTTAAAGAGGATTGGAGGTGGTGGTGTAAATCATCATAATCTATCAGAATCCCTACAAATTCCATCATTCTGATTTTTTCTAATCATCATTCTCACTTTCACTTAAGAGCTCCAGAGAGGTACTGAATTTCATTTGCATTGTAATCTTTTACCTGAAAAGTCAAAACTTTGTGTTTCTTCTTTATATCTCCATGGCTATAGGAGATTAAAAAATCCTTTTGGGTCAGTTTTAGAAGCTCATAGCATCATTCTTCTTCTTTATGTAAAAATATATCTTCTTGTCTTTCCTCTCCCATACATGACTTTGTTCTCTCATGCTCTTATTTCTACATCAATTTTAAAACAATTTTTATGGATTTCAAGGTGAGATATGTATTTAATTCATTAATGAAGGAAATATGAAAGAAAAGTTATCAGGTGATAATATTAGAAAATAAAACAAGGTGGGGATGGGGTTGCCATATTTTAATATTTTCTCACGTATGTTCAATAATTCATGTACTATTTAAGTGTTCTGATTGTCAAGATTTTTGGCATAATTGTAATTCTAAGATGGCCCTAAAGATTTTCACATTGGTTTAAATGGCTTGTGTAATTTCCTCATCTTGAGTGTGTTCAGAACCTGTGAATTTGATGGATTATCACTCTCATGATTATATTAGATGACAAAGGAGATTTTACAGATGTAAATAGAGTTAAGGTTCCTAATCAGCTGACCTTGAGTGAATCAAAAGGAAATTATGTGGATGGGCCTGTCTATATGAGCTCTTTATATCACAGTGAGAGGAAGTAAGTTTCAAAGCCTTAAAGGAGCAACCACCATATTATAATGCACACAGGAAACCACAGGCAGCCTCTCAATGCTGAGAAGCAAGAAAGTTGGAACCTCAGTCCTATAAGCCAAAGAATCTAAGTTCTAATCACAACTTGAATGAGCTGGGAAGGGAAACTTAATCTTCAGATGAGATAGCAGCCCCAGCCAACATGAGCAAAGAAGTCGGCTAGATAGTGCCCGGCTCCTGACCAATTGAAACTGGGAGATAATATATTTGTGTTGTTTTAAGCCACTCAGTTTGTGATATTCGGCACAGAGCAATTAAAAAAAAAGATTGCAATTAAGATATAAATGATGATACTAGGCAAAGAAAACGATTCTAAAATACTGCTCATGAACATATTTAATGGAATTATTGCTTTAGGTCATTCTACAATTGACTGATTTTAGTATTACAAGATTTTAGAAATGCACACTGGTCAACATCTTTTAAATGATATTATTTAAAACATATGCAGAGCCACTAACACCAGGGTAGATATTACTTAGCATACTGAGTAGTTTTGTTACTAAAAGACTTTAGACAAAGTTAAAATACATGAAAAATTAAAAGACATGACAAAGATCTCAATTATCAATTTGTTGATGGATAAATCCCTTTTTCCCAGTTTTCCTCTAAATATTCTCTGATGTAAACGTCTATACTGCTGTCTTTTTTCTTATTGCCCCACCTCCAAAATTTACACTGTAACCTCTGAAAACATAATTTCATTATTAACAAACCACCCAATATCTCATTTAACACAGAAGGCTGTCACTCTCATGATTTGTTATTTTACCTTAACTAAACCCTGGTTCTTTCCTTAATTCCTTCCTCTCTATCCCTCCTAACTTTCTGTCTAGGATATTGAGGGTTACCTCTTCCTGTTTAAAACCTTCTCTTTTTGTGACTGTAGCCCATCCTAAATCCTTCTCCCTGTGTGTCCTTTATTGCAATATCTCCTGGCGTTTGTAGAAAATAGCTTCACTGATCACTCCTTTTCTATTGTGTTCATTCCTATTTTAACTGGCTCCCTTCCCTCAGCACGAACATCCCTGAAGTCTCTCTCTTTGATTCACCCCTGCCAAATTAGACCCTGTCTTGACTCTACAGGTCCCTGGATATACTCTCCAGTTTCTCTCCTCTCTCCCAGTGTTCATATAGTAGCAAGGGACACATGTTATGTCCACCATATCACATCCGTTAAACTCCTAGATGCACTGAAGTTTGACTTATCTCACTAGGTCACCAAAAATGTCCTGCTAAGATCACGATGGACTTCCTAATGAATACTAACAGCTCTTTTCATGGGCTAAGATTAGCTTTAGTACTAAAAATTCTGTTGAAACAACAACATTCATTCAGCTATGAAGAATAGACAGTAACCCAGGCTTTTTGAGGCTTCATCTCAACAAATGCTCCTGTGATAAGCATACCAAAGTCAGAGGGTGCGGGGAGTTGGGAAGTTACTGGCTTTCTCTTGGAAGTAATATGTCTCTATTATGCACATTTCACTGATCGAATGAGTCTGTTGACCATGCCTAACTCATAGGGAATGAGGAGTACAATCCTCCCATGTGCCCAAGGGAAGAGAGAACTGGATATTAGTAAACAGTACTGATGTCTTCAAGTGCCAGTGTTATTAGATATCTCTTTATCTTTTAAAAAACTAATTTTTCCTGATAATCACTCTCTTTGTCCACCCTTTAAACTTGCTTACCACCATTAATCCTAGTTCAGATTAATACCACTTCACTTGGCATGATTTTCCTGAGAAATTCTCTCCATTCTCATGCTTTCCTCTAACACCTGTGAGCTGATAACTCAAAATCTTATTTCCAACCCAGCTGTCTCCTTGCAGCCTTACATGTGCTTGTCCACCTGTCAACTGGGAATCTTTACTTTCATACTCAATTTAACTAGAACATAAAATCAAGTTATCTGTCTAAAACTTAAATTGACTTTATTCCTATTCAAATGACATAATTCTAACATTACTAAACCAATGCAGTAACTTCCAAAATCTCTGTTGTTTCCCATCTCATCACCCTTGAATCCATTTACATTACAGCCAAGAAAGTGATCCGTCTAAAAAAAAAAAATCTGACCACTTTGCTGTCATAAAAAAAAAAAAAAAACTGTAAATATTTCCTAGCTTCTCATTATGTATAGTTTAATTCTTAAACTTCCTAAAAAACTATTTCATGGCCCAGTACTTACTACTCCATTCAAACTCTTTCTTGTTTAATCCCAGTTTCACACTTTTTAACTAGCTGCACAAAATTGCTTGTAATGCTTCACCTATACTATGCTGTTTGTTGCCACAGTCTTTCACTTTTGTGTCATGTTCTTTCTGAAATGTCCTTGAGCTTTCCTTATTTAACTTCTTTCATCCTTTAAAAATCAGATTAGGTACGACTTCTCTCACCAACGCATACTCCAGGTACTCTCTTCTCATGACAATCTATGAACTTCTCTGATCCTGAGCCATAAGAGTTCTGAGAAATAAGAGTTTATTGCTGTAACAGAAATTCTTCAGGAAAGAGACTTCGTTTTATTCATCTTTGATTCTAAACTGCTTCTCACCATTCCTGTTAATGATATAAAGACAGTGAATACTTAATGACTGAATGAACTCAGAGTGAACAAAGATTCTTTTCCAAAATAGTGTTAAAGGACCTGTGGAACAATGTTATTGATAATCTTTATGATCTTGATCTTTTAAAAATCTTCAAAAATCAATTTTATCAAGTTTTATCAAGTCCATGATAGAGAACCAATGAATATCTGGAAATCCCAATCTGGATAGGAGATTTGATAGACCCAGCAGTATATTCTGGTACTAATTTGATCCAAATAATACACTTCTCCTTTCTCATGAAAAGGAAAAAAATTTATCTTGTCACCTTACCTCAAACCAGAATCTTGAGTTTTAGCTCAGGTGGCTCTTGTCTTCTTGTCCTCTATACTCAATCAATGGCCATGACTTTTGTTATATCTCTTAAAGGATTAAAAATTCTTTACAATTTCTCTATCAATATAGTCAATTTCTATATTCATTTCATCATATCATATATCACGTGGATTTATTCACTATGTCAAAATATTTTCCCTGTTTTCAAGTTTGCCCACTCAAATTCATCATCCACATTTTTCCTCTTCTTATCTCTCCAAATGAAAATCTGATGCTGTGTGACTTACTCTTTAAAGTGCTTGGTGTCCAGAGATCTGTAGAACCCAGGTGGGAGCATATTCCAAGTGAAGGTTGAAAGTAGAATTTTCCTGTAGGATGTGGCCCGGAAATCCCTGACGTCAGTGAGCCCAGATTGCAAACAACAAGTGTGCTGATTCTTCACTACTGGGAAGGTTGGAAGTAGACAAATACCAGAGAGCAGAAAGGACTCTTCCATTTATCTCAAGAGAGTGGTGACAGTCTGCCTTTAATCCACAGCTCCCCAGACAAGGAGTCCCATTTACCTCAGAAAGCCTGAGAATTCTGTTCATGGGAGACATTCAAATATTCAATCTAAGTCTCAGTTTACTGGCAGAGTAAAATTGCAGCTTACTTGATAGACCTGAGGAACCACAGAGAGAAACATAGGATGGAAAGTTTGAAACACATGGCAAGAGAGAAAGACCTGCTGGAGGAGACAGATGGACACCTGATTTGTTTTAAGCACTTAGGAAGACACACTCAGAAAATAGATTAAATGAGAAGAAATGAGACTGAAATTAGTGAGTTAACAAGTTCAGGAAAATTAGCAAGGAAAGAATAGGAGTTTCAAAGGGAGGAAAATGGACAGATGGATGATCAGGAAAAACAGAACATATGATTGAAGGCAATTCTCTGAGTTGAATGAAGCATGTGTCTTCATATTGAGAGAGGTCATTGAGTTCCAGGCTGTAGTGATGAGAAAGAACACCCATCTTGATAAAACACATCATCTCTAACAATAGAGAAATAATTTTATAATTCTCCATATGTAAAGATAAGCTACAAGTAGAGGAAAATAAATCTGACTGACATGTTTGTATTATCAGCAGCTAAATGCAGAATACCACTTATGAACTACTGAAAGAAAAGGATTTCAGCCCAGGAATTCCAAATTTACTAACGATGTCATTTGCATCGCAGATGCACAAATATGTTTGAAGAGATGCCAGAATTCAAAAGTGTATTCCTCAACTATCACGCCTAAGAAAAATGTTTGGAAAAAAAAATTTAAAAAAAAAGCCCAAAAACTACCACCCAACCAAACATTAACCAAAACAAGACCTCAAAATATAGCAATGAAGAGAAGATGGAATAGTAGATTAATAGTGCTTATGAACATTGGTATAAATAAACTTGATATTTATACAACTTACACATGTGTGTCTGTGTAAATAAATATGCCGAATATATAATGTTTCTTATTGATATATATTGTTTCTATATTTATATTTATTTTGTTTTATATACATTTTATATACATTTATGTGTAATATATAATATTATATAATTATATACAAATTTATTTATTTATAGAATTACTCAAAATGGATGAATGTATACTTTCTGGTATTGCTTGAGGGAAGCATAAGACTCACAGAAAGACAGTTCTAGTAAGAACTATACTATCTTAGTCAAAATCCAAGATAGGCATGAAGCATGAGAAAAAGGAAGTTCAAATTGTTCCATAGGTCTTATTGTGTGAAAGGGGAAATGGGGAGACTTTTGAAGTATTCTCAATATAGTTTTCTATACAGAAATGTAGTAAGAGAGAATTAAAGAGCATGAGACAGTATAAACAGTGCCTTTCAGTGAGAGAAGCAATTGTTAACTGTAATAAAAGTAAAATCATCTGATAAAGAGAGAGGAATGTTAAATGTCAATTAATGGGAAAGAAATGCAGTAAAAAAATACAAATTAACAGTGGTTGAAAATAGGAACTGATAAAGTCAGCACAGATAAAGGAATCTCTGATATAAAATAAGCAATTAACTTGAAGAAAAACAAATATATGAATATTTAAATCAAAAATGAAAGAACTGAATTAATAGATTGATAAACTTTACTTATGATTTCAACATCTTAATAAAAAATACATTTCAGATAAAATAAAAACAATTCAACTTTAAAGCAAGTAGGACATAAAAATTAAAGTAAGGTATTTCAGGTGTTTAGTGAAAAGAAGCAGATACATGCTATAAATTATGTGAACCTAGAAGAAGCAAGTGACCAAACAATTGAGAGTTATGGGACTTATGACTTATTTTAATAAATTATAACAACACAGCAATAATGTAACCTAACTTTAGGATTATAAAATCAGAGACCACTACATCTATATGGCAGTGGAGTGTGGAAATATTGATCTTAATAGTTGGCTTAAAAAGAAAAAAAAATATCCAGCATCACAGGAATATTAGAGAAACTGAAAAAAAAATATGTTGGAGACCTTCACATAATTTATCAACATGGGATTTTTCACAGTGACCTGAAACCTGTTAACTTTCTAATGAAATGCTAAAACTAATTGATTTTTTTGGGTTGCAAACTTTAATAACCATCCAGGCACAACATGCATTGATTAATATTGTAAGGTTGGTACAGTTAATTACACATTACCAGAAATAATAGAAAATATATTTTCCTCAAGAGAAAACAGAAATCAAAATCAAAGTTAAGCCTTCAAAGTGATGTTTCACTTTTAGGATCCATTCTCTATTAATGACTTATGGGAAAATGCCATTTCAGCATGTAAATCTATTTCTAATCCATGTGCAGATTTCTAAACAATTTTAGATTGCTTAGATTTAGATTTTGGATTTAGATTTCCAAGCTATTTATCTTAACCATAAAATTAAATTTCCTGAAATGTTAGATAAATTTCTTTTAGATATGAGGAAATATGGCTTAATAAGGGGCTCTAAACAGGAGTATATCCATTTCCAAGTTCCTGGTGCAGTATATGATCAATTTCAAATTCACCAAAGTACTGAGATGGATAAGAGAACCACCAAAGAAATAAAACATATCCTGAACCAACTTGTTGGTCCAAATTCTCCTTAGTCCATTTTGAAAGTTGTTAGAACTTTATGTTAGTAGAGTAGTGTTGAAAGTAATGATTCATCTTCATCATCTAAGCCTTTTGGGAAAAAATGTGTAGAAATGGCTTGCAGCTACTCATAACCTGTCAAATAACACCTGTAAAAATATTGGACTGTTGTACTCTTTATTGTATTCAGAAGTCGACTCTTGAAGATGACTTTGCTCGGAAATATTATGTTTCAATGGATAATCCCCCAAAGAAAGTTCTAAAAATAGCAACCACTGATGGTACCATATGCAATAAATTCTAGAACTGTTTTTCACTGTTTGGAGTTTAATATAAGTCTAATGTATTTGATGTGTTTTCACATTAGAATAAATGTTGGAAAATTGAAACATTGGGAAAATCATGTTAAAAGTTTTGTAGCATAAATGAAACTAAAATTTCAAAGAATAAAAAGAGAGAGAGAGAGAGAAATGAAAGGAAGGAAAAAAGGAAGGAATTGATCCATCAGAAGACAAAGACTGTCATACTGCTTTAAGAACTAACACCCAGATATGTTATATTCAGAAACAAAGATTCTCAAAACAAAGTAATTTTTTATTAAAGTTGAAGGTGTATGAATCAGCAAAGAAACAAGCACAGTCAAAACAAGACATGTGGAGAAGAAATACTAAGAGAAAGTAACATTAAATATTATAAATCAATAAAAAGGATAGAGACATCATGTATTAATAAAATACAGCAGTGACATGGATTTTGCAGCCAAAAATCTATTTGTATGAATCACAATAGCATCTAAATGTAATGAAAACGACTAGTAAAATTAGAGGAAGTGTTCAAAATAACTTTTTAATCATAAGATCGTATTAAAAACTAATGGCAAATATTTATTAAATAATACAATCAATAAACTTAATTTAAAAGTACCATAAAGAGCCATAAGTCTTTCCAACTGCAAGGATGTATATACTTTTTCTTATGTCCAAATAAAATTTACACTTTTTAACTATCATTCTTCCATTAAAATCAGCATTTCTAAAACAGATTTTTAAGATGTTCACAAGATACTTTGTATTCAGAAACAAAAGTGTTCTATGATTAAGAACATAGTTTCAAGAAAGTTTGTACATATTTTATATCCCCTCTTTGAAATGACATACATGTGTGTATATATATATATACATATATATACATTATATGATTTGACATATTTTATTAAATTTTTGTCTATATGAAAGTATGTTCTTTCCTCTTCTCCTCTTATCATGATGGTGAAGGCATCCAATTTCTTATCTCAGGCTAGGCTCTCTCCTTATGTCCATCCTTTTCTCAGAATCTTCAAATTCTTCTATCATCTGGCTATTACTCACCAGCCTAAAGATCAAAAAGCTAATAAGTGAGTGTGGATCAATGGAAATATGTCATCCAGTCCAGAAAACCAATTATAGTTCAGTAGTGTGAAATTTTTATACCATAGAGTTGGTGTATAATAGATTTGAGGATATTTTTAAGAAAATAGATCATTTCAAGCAAATGATGCATTCAACATCATTTTCAACATTCTCCATTTTCCTTTTGTATTAAACTTAAGAGCTTGCAAAATTGTTGAAAGATAATTCTTATTTAATACTAAATTGTATTTTTTGTTGACTATTTTTTTTTTTTTTTTTTGCGGTATGTGGGCCTCTCACTGTTGTGGCCTCTCCCGTTGCGGAGCACAGGCTCCGGACACGCAGGCTCAATGGCCATGGCTCATGGGCCAAGCCGCTCCGCGGCATGTGGGATCCTCCCAGACCGGGGCACGAACCCGTGTCCCCTGAATCAGCAGGCGGACTCTCAACCACTGCGCCACCAGGGAAGCCCTGTTGACTATTTTTATTCTTGCTTTATAACAGTTGTGGTCCTGACAGGTGTATGGGGAAGGTGATAGGTACTGTTAAAGATCCAGTTAATTTATGCCAAATTTTGTTTTGCTTAATAATGCTGTTGAAAGATAGTCCAAAGAACAAGTGTAGAAAATATGTCACAAAAGAATGAAAGTTAGGGCTTCCCTGGTGGCGCAGTGGTTGAGAGTCCGCCTGCCGATGCAGGGGACAGGGGTTTGTGCCCCGGTCCAGGAAGATCGCACATGCCGCAGAGCAGCTGGGCCCGTGAGCCATGGCCGCTGAGCCTGCGTGTCCGGAGCCTATGCTCCACAACAGGAGAGGCCACAGAAGTGAGAAGCACACGTACCGCAAAAAAAAAAAAAATAATAAAGAATGAGAGATTCTAAAAATAAAGGCAAAAGAGATTGATAGAGCATATAAATAAGAAAAATTATCTTTATTTTCAACCTACTACAGTCTCTAGTAAAACAATACATAATATAATGTAATATCCATAATATAATAAACATAATGTAATATAAAGTGCTCAATATTTGCCGACTATAGTACCAAGAGATTTATGTACATTACCTCCTTTAAGCCTCTCAATAGCACTTTGAAGTTGTAACTATTATTATCACCACTCACTCTTTAATAACTATTAATGGCTTCTTTCCACAGCTGAAATATTAGATTACAATATTAAAAAAATTAGCAAATGTACAATTTTTAAACCTGTAAATAAATCCTATCCATTATTTTGAATTAAATCCTAAGGCACTGAGACATTATACACTTTTTTTTTATCATCATCTGAATCACTGTTTTCTCTCTGGATTCAATAAACATAAAGACTTTAATGGTGTGATTTCTTTGAATAATTAAGGAGGAGTTGGCCCACGCTCTGACAGAGTGCTGTGCCCTCTGAAAGCAGCATTTCATTCTGTCCCTTCTTTACTTGTCATGAGGTCAAAGGCTTGCTCTTCAATGCACTAAGTGCAGTCAAATGGCCTTACAAGTAAATATTCTTTACAAGCAAAACCTCCAGGTAGACCATAACTTTTCTACATTTTTGAACTCACCTGACAGGACAAGAAATACTGCTCCAAAGAGCTGTAGCCAGCGGCACTTAACATTCACAACCAGACTTGCACTTTGCTTTCTGGAAGCAATCAGATTCCCTCAGGTCCCTCCTCTTTCTGGAGTCTCTTTTGTTCTGAGCTGTAAGAATACAGTAAAATGGATATTTTATAAACAGGCATATACAATGATATGAAATAGATTACTGGTGACATGAGGAAGAACTGCATAATAAATACTATAACCAAAATGATACATTAGCTGATCTTAAAGACAATATAAGCTTACATAAAAGAAACTAAAGACAGTGAGACTGAGTTTTCCTTTACACCAGTGTTTTAAATTTTAAAAAGCATGAAATCATCTTTTTAATTTTATAATGAATTTCATTTTAATGAAAAGTATTCATTTTAGTTATCAAATTTTAATCATTTAAAATTATTTTTAATTTGGACAGTCACTCTTCTTTTAAGCTTTATTCTATTTAATTATAATTTTCAGAATGTAAGAACATGAACCTTATATAAATATAGAATAAATACATGTCAAAGATTTTATTTAGCTCATTAACTAATGAGGCACCAGTCACATGGAAAGGCTGATTCCAAGAACATGTGAGGAATAAGTGTTTGCATAGTCTATAAGGAAAGGCATTTAAGTAGAATATTAGAATAAGATCACTTGGTTACCTATAATACCAGTTTATATCCTAAAGGATGGTGATATCTTTTCTACTAAACAGATATCTACAAGTAAGCATGTAACTTTCTGGTGTTTAAGCACTAACCAATTAGCATATAAAGTCAAAACAAAGATCCATTCTCTAGAAAATCAAATATTCCTTGGGTAGGCCTGTTAATATTGCAATATGACACTGAAAGGATATACAGATACGCTTTCACCTTATATTCTAGGTTTAATGCATGTTTTCTCTTAAAGGTCCTTCTAATGGCGGGAGATCTTCTGAATACCACTCAGAAATTCTAGTGTGCCTAAATGATGGAATTTGTCAAGACATTTGAAGATGGTTTATAAAGGGAATGATGATTACACAATAAAGGCCAGTAAGTTAGTATGTCTAGCAAGATATTTTAAAAGGTTGTTGGTTGCATCTGCAAATTATTTTGAAATTTCTAATACACTAAGAGTTTTATATACTTCAGGTGATATAATTCAAATCTCAAAGAAAAAAAACCTTCAAGTAATTATAAGAATATCTTGTATAAATTTTGAATATGTCAATATAGTGGAAAAAGGGAAAAATACTTTGTGAATTAGATCTGATTAGCCAGGTTAGTGAATTATGAAATATGTAAGAACTTATGATTTAAATTTCATGTAATAAACTTGAACAATATGGTAACCAATAAAATGTATTCTAAAGAGATGAAAAGTTGTTTTTCATACATTATATATCCCTGATAGTTCTGTCTTTATGCTTTTATAACAAATTACTTTTCCCTATGATATGTATTTTACATTTACAAAATTTCATTAAAATATATACAGGCAATAAAATCATGGTAATTGGTTTTATTCTGCACCTCTGGAAATTAATATTCTAATTAATCTAATAATATAATATGCAAATTATGATGACAATGACTTTGTAATAATGCTACCATGCTTATTTACATGCCAGACTTTGTAATAATGCTACCATGCTTATTTACATATGCTTATTTACATAGCAGAAAGGTACTTTCTAAGTTTAAAATAGCATGTAAGCACACTTTATTATTAATTTATTAAAATTCTTTACTCACATGAAAATAGTTTTTTCATAACATATGTTTTCCAGTTTTATTTTTAAACATTATCATAAGCCATGTTTACTTTCAGAATATTATTTTCTTTTGAAAATCTGCCTGTAGTACCTTTATTTAAATGTGTGTATTCATCTAGATTTTGATCATTCTAGAACAAACAAAATAGAAAATAAGATTCAAAAATTTTACATTAATGAATGAGGTGATTGTGTATAATTTATTTTTTATTAGTTAACTTAAAAAAATTTGCTTTCCTACATTTTCAAATAGAGAACAAAAGAACAAGTAATTGACTTAAAACATTTCACACAAGGGAAGTCTTAGAGTGAACCCTGATTTTGTTTTCCTCAAACTGCTTTAGAAGGATTGAACAAATGCCACACTTAAGTCAACATACACTGAAATGTACTTTCTTTTTTTTTTTTTTTTTGCTGTTTTTAGGAATCAGTCTCTTGAGTTAACTGAAATTGCTAGAATACAGCTTAATAAACATTACTAACAATTTGTGTAATTGGGCAAAACTCATTTCAGTTTAGAAAATCAAATCAATACTGCTTTGACTTTTATTAAATCATTGTTACTTTAGAGGTCAAAATTTTTGGAGTATGTACCTACTTGCTAGAGAGAAATCTATCTTTTCTTCCCAGTGCTATCCTTGATTTCTTTAAACATAGGGGAGATTATCAAATATTTTGCAGTTAGTCGTTTACTTTTTAAATAAGAATTACTTGTTAAAATAAATTGCATGTTAAGAGTTATTATCTTGAGCTACTTTCTCAGTAATAATAGCTACATCAATAAAACAATAATCATAATAATACCATCAACAAGAGCACATATTCTCTGCCAGAAATTAAGCTAGATGTGTTGTATAGATTATTCTTTGCCTTACAATAATCTCTTAAAAGAGGTATTAGCATCCATATTTTCAGAAAAAATAATGAAACATTAGGGTGGTTAAATTATGTACTAAAGTACTCAGTTGGTAAACGGTTCATCCAAAGAGAAAACCTAACTTTGTCTAACTATAAAACGTATGTTCTTTTACTTAATCATAAATACAAATTAAAATAAACAGTTTGTACTCACAATGGAAATTATGTTCTGTTACAACAGTCTATTTTATGTCTGGGTACTCTGACATCTTAGATGGCCAATTCATTCTTCTATAAGTGATATTTATATTTGTAGTAAAAGTGAACTGAATCTCTTGCATTTGCTAGAGGTAGGAACATTCAAAAGTATTGCTTAATCAAAGTTTATATCACACTCTGGGATAATTTCCTTTTGCATACTATTTAACTCAATAACAAGAAGAATAAGAAGTTGGGATTTTTCGCAGAGTCATCACTGTTTCAGTCACTTAAATGAGTTTTGAGTGATCTTTTATTTTTTTCTTTCTAAACGTAACCCCAGAAGAAAAGTTTTCCTATTTAGGATGAAAATCTATAGAAACAATAAAAACTAAATTGATTGTCTTATTTAGCATCTGATCTTCCCACATTCTATCTCAGAAACACAAAATAAGAGAGTATGATGCTTCCCTTTATTCAGAACACAACCAAAGAACATAAATCAAAAAGTGTTTTCAATAAACTACTATGCAGGGGAAAGGAAGAATTTCCATATTAAAAAGAAGGTGCATATATGCATGAATGGGCTTGTATTGTTTACACATTTCTAATATTAACAACTTCTACTAACAAGCTAAGGGGTGAGCTGCTCCAAAGATAAGGAAATTAGCTGAAGGCTCCTAGTGAAAATGTGTCTGACTTAGCGTTTTGGATCATGATTTACACTGGAGATGTAAGGTGACCTGCAGTATATATTTCATGCTCTAATTACTCCTGCCTCTGACTTGTCAGCTAATATGATTGTTGAACTTAGAATGGCCTGCTTCAAAATATGCCTGTAATGGAGACTGGACTGATGGGAATGAGATTTGTGATATAACTTTGAAAAGTATGACAATAAAATGAATGTGACATCTTTCTACAAAAAGAGAAGTAAAAATAGGTGTGAATTCAAATGAAATGCAGAAGAAAACACGCAAGGGAAAATTGACTGAAATTTAAATCTACAGTGCCTAATAGAATGATTGGTACCTATGGGACTTTAATGAATGTTTGGGTAATAAACAAATAAATTCAACATAATAATTAATAGGACTGATCTATTCTCTGAGGGAAAGTTACCCAATGTAGTGAGAAGGATAAGCATGCAAACAATGACCTAGCTCCAGGGTTCTTCTCTGAGAAAATTCCCTTTCCACCTGTCACTCTTTCAATACTTTTGAAGACATTCTTGACAAAACAGGTACAGTATAAGCTGAGTGAAGATATAAAAGTTTCAAACACCAAAGCCCTTTTACTTTATGGTCAGATATAAAGGATAGGCTGGTTTGTAAACTTGCTTTCTCCAATTGAGTGGGTCAGAGGTGATGGAGAGTCGGTTCAAAAATGTCAAGGGGACTTTTGCATTTCTGATTTCTCTTGTACCTTGGAGATCTACTGAAAATATGTCTAGGTTAGCCTACTGAAGAGATGTGGGAGATCACATGGGAGAGAGCTGAGCCGTCCGGAAGCAGCTGACAACCAGCCAAGCCCAAAGATGTGAAAAAGCTCAGCAACAATCAGCAGAGCCACCTTCCAAGCCCGCAGGTATTCACATAGAATACCGAATCAGCCAGGACCCAAAGAACTATCCAAGTGACCTATAAACTTGTGAATAATAAAAATAGTACTGTTTCTCTTATTTGGGGTTTCCAAGAAGCAAAGCCTGAGACATGGATTTCTAATCAAATGATTATTAGGGAAATGTTATTAGGAAAAAGGAAGTAAAGGATGCAGGTTAGTGCAAGGGAATTAAGGTAAGTAGGGATATCTCGGATCCAAAAGAGAAGACTAAAGCACATATTTGTACACTGAGGAAAAGCAGGTCATTTCCCACCCCAGTGTAAGTCAGTCATTGGCAGAGCCCTTTCTTCCAAGGGAGATAGGACGGGGGGAGAGGAGTGAGGAGTAGCCTCCAGTGCTAGAAGGCTCTCATTTGGCTGAGGGATGTTCACCTTAAAGGGGGCAACTATGAATTATCAGCCAAAACTCACAAAAGCTGGGGTTTGAGCACACCTGCCATGGAAGAGAATTGTGTTGGGGCACCAGAAGCACCTGCTACATTATTTTTAGGAACTAAGTTAAGCAGGGATAACTAATACAATAGCCATAATGTTTTAATCATGTTCTAGGCACTGCTAAAGCTAATATTTATATTTTTAACTATTTCATGCTCAATCAATACTAAGAGTAAGGAGCATAGATTGTTTTTACTATAAATAACAGGAAACTAAGAGAAATTTGTTTTTATTTTTTGCAAAGGGATCATATAATCAAGTTATTTTCTGGAAGGAAAATTTTAGTGATATTTGATAGATAAACTGTAATGGGAAGATTCATGTCATAGAAAGATGATGAGGAGGATATAGTGATATTCTGATTAGAGACACAGAGACCCTGAACTAATATGCATTAAGTAGATTGCTAAGAAAAAAAAAATCAAGACATAGTATCTTAGTTTACTGGAGCTACTTAACAAAATACCATAGACTAGGTGGCTAAATAATAGACATTTGGGAAACTGACAAGTACAATATCAAGGTGCTGACAGATTGGATTCCTGGTGGAGAACTGTCTTCCTGGGTCGTTGCCTTCTGGTTTTGTCCTCACTTGGCAGAGAGAACAATCTCTCTTTCTCTTTCTCTTCTTATAAAGCCACTAATCTCATCATGAGGGTCCCTTCCTCATAACCTCATCTAACCTTAATTGCCTCCAAAGGCCTCATCTCCAATATAGTCACTTTAGGGGTTTGGGTTTCAACATAAATCTTCTGGGGCAGATACCATTCCGTTCATAGTAATCACTTTGATATGGAAGACTAGGAAAACAAATTTATTGAAAAGAAATCAGAGCCTATCATTTTAAAATTATTCCTAGATAGCAATATAGAAATGAATAGAAGGACTACAGAAGAAAAAGTTGATTTGAAGGAGAAGATTATAAAGGCATATTTGGAATTTTTGGATTTGAGAGTTTTACTATATCCAGTTAGGAATATATTACAGGCATTTGAAACAAGGTTGTAAAGTTTAGATGAGATTATGGAGTTAGAGATTTAGAAATAATTAACATTATATTTTTTAAAATGAATCTTTTAATTTAGGATGATCATTTTGAAAAGTTGGATACCAGGAAGAAAGTTCTAGAAATTTTTGAAATGTTATGCTCATGCAGCAAAGAAAAAAATAACATTTTTTATTATGAAAAGTCTTTATATGTGCTAAATTCTATTTAAATATTTCAAGTTAATGATCTTTTAATCCTCACAAAACATGTTAGGCAAGGTCTACTATTTTTACTTTACCTATGAAAAAATAAAGAAAAAAAGGATTGGAGTGGTTATTTGTCCAAGTTCACAGAGTTATGCGTTGAATGAACTGAGATTTGAACACAAGCCATCTGGCCCCAAAGCCTGTGTTATTAATGTAGAAAAAATCATAAACATTTTCTATGTTGAGAGATGTGCATCTAAAATATTATTTTTATATCTGTCCACTCTATAATTACATGCTTGTATGATAGTTTATTGAATCACTCTATTATTCTTTTACTTTAAGTTTATCACATTTTTAGAACATATCGTAAATAAGGTTTGGTTAGCATCTTGTTGGTCACTCTTTGATAAACATCTTTTTAATTTTCTCACTCATCTATTTCCTTAAAATATATGACAGAGGATAGAATTGCGGGTGCATAGGCTTGCAAACTTTAAAAAAGCCTTTCCTATGTAATGTTGTTATACCACAGAAAGACTGTACAAATTTTCCAGTTCTTTGCACACAGTCACTGATTTCATGAAACAATCTCATTAAGATAATGGTGCAGAACTCAGATTAAACAGGTTTAGGTGTAAATGGCAGTTTGAGTCAAAATGGTGAGGCTGGCTTCCTATGTGAAAGATGTTTGCTGATAAGAATAATGATAGCAAATATTACTATATTTGTCAAGCATGATTCAAAGTGCTCTTGTATTGTTTTTTCATTTAAGCTACAAACCCTATAAAGCAGAAATTATTATTCTCACCATTTTACAAATGAGATTACTGACAAACAGAGAAGATCACATAACCAGAAAAGATTGGAGTTAGGGTTTAAACCCAGGAATTCTTTTTTACAAGGATCACATGTTTAATCTCTTTCATTAACTATACTGGGACAGAAAGATGATAGGGAAAAGTTCAGAAAGTTGTCTGGGGGCTCTCAAATATTCAAGAAAATATATTGGCTGAGATGAGCAGGAAAAAGAGCAATACATAGACAATAAAAGAAAACGGTTGGAGGTGATCCCTAAATACACAAAGAACTAGCAGATTAAAAGGATAACAAGAAAGCTTCAGAGAAAATAGAAGAAAACATATCTGAGAAGGATAATTTATATATCCTACTTATGAATTTATATAAATGAATGAATTTATTTATATAAATCATATAAATTAATAAGTTAAGGGATTTATATAAATTCATATAAAGAGAGAGTAAGGGATTTATATAAATTCATAAATAAATACCATCAATGGTATTTCACCTTGTTTCAACCTGGCAAATAGGCAATTGAGTGTTTTCTTTAAACTGTGTTTGCAATAAATCATTGACTAAGGTTGCTTTCACCTTCAGTATTGGCCAGGATCAGTAAGATAGTTGAACTAGAGAAAAATTAATGAAATATGCACTATTTAAGCAGTGCATTAGGTAGATATTTATTATTAAGGCATTAACTTATGAGCTTAAATTAAATAGCTCCACAGACAGCATACAACCTCTGTAAGTACTCATACATTTAACCTTACAACTAATACAATAAATCAGAAATTATCAAGTTAAAGAGTTTTATTTCTCTCAGAGTAAATGGATTACCAAGAATTGCATGAGGATTGTTTTTCTAATTATCAAAAGAGAGTAAGACTCACTGGTTAATATATGTGAAAGTGTATATTTAATATTATAAACTAAAATATTAAAGTCTAATCATCTGCTATAAATTAATTTCTAGATACAGGCTGTTCCATTTCAAACTGTCTTCCTCACTTCAAACTTTTATCATTATAACACTTAGAATTTGAAAGTTTAGGAAGGAATTAAAACAAATTTCAATAAACAAAAATATGATTATTATGCTCTTTTTCATTTTATTTAACTAATGAATTTGTTCATTTCTACCTTATATAACTAGTACTTTTTTCATTTTTTTGTTATAATACACAGAGAGCGACATTTGTCTTTGATTTCTAAAACTTATATTAAGTCTGGATGTAAGCTTTCATGCTTGCTATAAACATGGCTTAACTGTATAATAGTAAAGGGTGTTAAAAGGCAAGTTTATTTGTGTGCCATTTTTTCTATCTCTTCAATTACAAATATTACTGAGCATGGCTTTTCATGTAACCATTTATTCAAGATAATTTGAATTGCCTTAATTGTGCCATGTGTAGTTACAAGTTTTTTGTTTTTATTAAAGTTATCACCTAAAAGAATAATGGTATGATATTGTAAGCTATAAAACATAATGAGGTGTGTGTGTATAATGATTTTTAAGCAGGAGTTTTGACTGTGGAAGTTACTTGTTCTATCCAAGAAATGTTCAGGTTCTGTATTTTAGTTGAGAGCATTACCTATAGGAGCTCAAAAAAAATAAAACCAAGCAAACAAAAAATATGCCACAACCATAAAGGAGGCAATCATTTTCTACTTGAACTAAGATACCAGGGAACTTCTTGACATGAAAGAATAATATCTAAAGAAGTCTCCAGTTATTGAGAGACAGACAGGAATAATGCTTTATTGACTTTGGTCTATTTAAATTGATCCCTGCATTTATCTTAAGTAAAATGAAAGGAAAATCTTCATTTGAAAGTAATGACAGATCTTCAAAAAAATTAAAGCTCCAAATTGATATACTACTTCATTGATCACGAACCTTGATGAAAAATTCCCTTTTGTTTAAACTAATATTACAGATCTATATCACCTTCCAGTTTTAATTTTCTTCACTTCTATTTTTCAGATCAATTTCTCATATTAGCAAGAATTTTAGAACCAGTTCTAATATCAGCTTGTCCATCCTAGAACCGGATATAAGCCTGAGAGATTCACATGTTTATTGTGTCTTTGGTGTCTCACAATACTTCAAATATTTTATTTAATATATATTTATTGAGTGTCTAGTTTTACTCTGTTACTATGTAAAACATAAAAAGGATAGAGTTGAATCAAATAGAACTTTGGGCCTCTTTATTAGGAAAGTAGGCAAAGAAAGGAATGAAGCAAAGTGCTGTATCTCATAAAGCAGACACATGGACCAACTAGAGGACAAAAAGGAGAGAGTGGTTACATCTGTAAGTCCTCTTGGAAAAGGCCTATAAACAAGAGAGGTTAGACCAATTACCTTTAATATGATTATTGATATGGTTAATTTTAAATTGATCATCTTGATATTTGTCTTTTATTTGTCCCAACTGTTCTTTGTTCCCTTTCTCCTTTTTCTTCCTCCTTCTGAATTCATTGAATATTTTATAGGATTTCATTTTATGTCTTCTGTTGGCTTTTTAACTATAACACTTTTTAAGTTGATAGTTGCTTCAGGTTTATGGTGAACATCTTTAATCTATCACCTTCTACTTTCAAGTGATAGAATGTGTCATTTATAACATAAAAAACATACAAGAGTATACATCAATTTCTCCCTTTCAAGCACTGATGCTATTGCTGTTTTACATTTTTTCTTTCTATTTTGTAAAACTCACAATTCATTTTTGTTCTTTTTGCTTTAAATTGGCAATTATCTTTTAGAGAGAGTCAATAATGAAAAAATGCTGTTTTGTATTTGCCCATACTTTGGTTTGCAGTGCTCTTTATTCTTTTGCCTAGTTCCAGATTTCAAACTGGAATAATTTTCTTTCTGCCTTTAACATTTCTTCATGGATTTAGGACATAAATTCATTCTTTTATTTTATGTTTAAAAATGACATTATTTTTGCTTTCAATATTGAAAATATTTTCACTGGGTATGCCATTCAGAGGTGGCTGTTCTTTTTCCTAAGTACTTATAAGATATTGCCAAACTATTTTCCAGTCTGTATGCTGCCAGTGAGTAACCTGCTATTACTCTGATATCTATTCCTCATAAGTAATGTGTCTTTTTTCCCAGTTTTAATTTTCTCTATTTATATGGTTCTTAGCAACTTGTTTACAATGTAACTTGGTGGAGTTTATCTCATGTTTCTTGAGCTTGAGATTCATTGAACTTTTGATATATGTGAGTTTATAAATTTCATAAAATTTAGAAATTTGACCATTATTTATTGAGGATTATTTTTGTTGATGTTGTTCCCTCCTTTTCTATCTTTCAAGGACTCCAATTACTTGTGGATTAGACCACTTGAAGTTGCCCCCCAGTTCACCATTGCTGTGTTCATTTTCTTTTTGATAATTTCTATTAATATTTATTTCTTCAAGTTCTTTCATCTTCATTATGCAGTGTCTATTCTGCTGTTAGTCTCATCTAGTCTAATTTTTTCATCTCAGACCTTAGAATTCTCATCTCTAAAACTCTAATTTGAAACTTTTTTATCTCTCCCATAGTCTACTTAATATGTACAATCTTTTGTCTTCTTCAATATATAGTATACAATTATAATAATTCATAAAATTCTTATCTATATTTTTAACATCAGTAACATATTTTTAGTTTGCTTCAGTTGACAGGTTTTCTCCTCACTGTGGATCATAAATATTTCCTTCCTCTTGCACACCTGGGAATTTTTGGTTGAATGACAGCTACTGATTTTGATTTTGTTAAGTGATGGATATTTTTATTCTGAAAAATATTCTTGAGCTATATTCTGGGTGAAGTTAAGTTTCCTGGGGGAATTCTGATCCTTTTGAGGACAGATAGCCAAATTCTGAGTACTCTTCCTAATACCCATGAATTATGGGATTTTTCTATCCTGTTTGAGCTCTTGTCACTGTTATAATTCTTTCAGGTGGTTCTTTCTCTTGTCCTGGTTAATTTCCTCCCTTGCATTCATTAGTCATCACTCATCTGAAAACCTGTGGGGGACCCTCTGTTGATCCCTAGAGTTGTCCCTTGATTTAGCTATCTCCTCTCCAGTATTCTGCACTGTAAATCCTAGCCTGCTTATTCTTTCCAGCATCCCGGCTCTGGTTCCTAAATACAGGGAGACTGCCAGACTCCACAAAGATTACCTTTCTTGGCACTGTGGCCTAGAAACTCTCTCCAGACATGAAGTTAGGCTAATTACAAGATTCACCTCATTTGTTTATTTTCTCTTAGGGATCATTAATCTTTATTGCCTGATATCCAAAGTCTTGAAAACCATTTTTTTTTTTTATATATTTTGTCTGCTTTTTATTTGTTTTAACTGGTAAAATAAATCCAATTCCTATTATTCCATCTTGGCCTGAAAAGTAAGTACAACCTTTATTTTTGAATATTCCTTTTATAGATTCATGCTATACAGACATTAGTCAATTCAATGATTTTTTAATTTCCAGAAAACAAATTACTATAGTGTGTTTTAGAAGCTAAAATACATAGTTTGAATTATGTTTTGAAACAAAGCACTTTTGTTTTAAAATTTTGAGTTCTTTGTTAAATGACTCAGGTTTTAATGAAGCTGAAATAAAAACTAACATGTCTAATATGATTATTATCTTTCTGTGTGCTACAACCAATAATTCCTGCTGGGTGATAGGACTCAGGGCTTCCTATGAAATGATTCTAGCTTAAAATTCTAGATTGCTACATATTAACCCCCAGCTCATGCAATCTCATTGTTTTTTGTTCCTAGGAAGCACATAACTGAGTGGCAATATTCAGGAAACCTCCCTTATCCCAGAGAATGGTTGAGACGTTGGATGTTAGGCCTGTTAAAATAATTGCTACTTTCAGAAGATGTCAGCAGCAACTTTCCATCTCTATAAGGACTCAGTAAACCCAGGTGATAGCTCCTCCAAATGGAAATATATTGTGATATCTCTTGCTTTGTGCAGCCATATCTGTGCAGATAAGTTTCTGTATATTTTCTATTAAAAAGTAATATATTTTAAATATGTCAATTTGTACTTTCTGTACAATACCATCTTTTAATGACACCTGCAATTTTCATAATTAATGATATCCCTGATATAAAATCTGTAGAGAAATTAAGATATCACTTCTTTAGTACTAATAGTTTAAACATAAAAGTTAAAAGAAACAGTCTTCTTCCAGAATTGGCCTAAAATTGTGAAAGGGATAATTTCGTACAGAAGGAATCTACAAGAGTGCTTGAAAAAAATCAAGTAATCTACATGCATCAAATCTGGAGGAATTTGAGATATAATGCAAATAAGGCTCAATGGAAGAAAAGCAATAAGGAGGGAACCCACAATTTCCTTTACTTTAAGTAGAGCTGACGCTGGAAGAATTATAACAGTACCCACTATTTTGATGAGCTACAACCTGCAAATGAGGTTACATTTTAGAGCAGGAAATAAAGTTCATTGCTTCATGATTTCCATCAATGCTGAGGAAGAAAATACAGAAGCATCTATGACAAGAAATCTAATGATAATATTAAGAATAACTAACACTTATATGGACTAACCATATTCCAGGAACTTTTCAAATTTTGTAATGCATATAATCTCATTTGATCCTCAAATAACCCTATGAAATAGGTATTATTGTTATTATTATCAGAGTCAGACTCAATCAATGGTTTGATTACAGTGGATCTTATCAGAAAATGGGCCCTTTTTCTTCATGGGAATCTATGTGAATAACTCAGATAGTTCAACCAGCAACTGTAATGTTTCCACAGCTGATGACCCCAAAGAGGGGTGACTTTTAATCTAGTAGTTTTCCACATGATGGACCAAGCATCTAGGTCATAAGCAAAGGAGTAACAGTCAGAGTTCTTACTTCTAAACAGAATGACCTTGTCTGGTGTTGGTTCTTTAGAGCTGGGAGTTAGGCTAAACAGCTGCATCATCCTAGCAGACATTTGGTTTATTTTTTAAAATAAATTTATTTATTTTATTTACTTATTTTTGGCTCTGTTGGGTCTTTGTTGCTGCGTGTGGGCTTTCTCTAGTTGAGGCGAGTGGGGGTTACTCTTCGTTACAGTGTGCGGGCTTCTCATTGTGGTGGCTTCTCTTGCTGTGGACCATGGGCTCTAGGTGAGTGGGCTTCAGTAGTTGTGGCATGCAGGCTCAGTAGTTGTGGCCCTTGGGCTCTAGAGGGTAGTCTCAGTAGTTGTGGCACACGGGCTTCATGGTTCCACGGCATGTGGGATCATCCAGGACCAGGGATCAATCCCATATCCCCTGCATTGGCAGGCAGATTCTCAACAACAGCACCATGCGGGAAGCCCCATCTGGTTTCTTTTTAGCTGAACTGTCAGTGAACCAGGCCTAGGGATCTAGGGGAACCTCTATGAATAAAACACCCTGATGACAGTAGCTTTGCTTCTAGAGGTGGAGTGGGACAGAAAGGCTCCATACAACCAAGCTATAGCTGCTAGCTTTTCATGTAAAGCCAATATGCAACTGGGGCCAGCAGCTGTGTTTTTTAATATACAACTTCCTTGGGGCCCTTCATACTGTGATAATGACTGGGTCCCAGTAGACCCACCACAAAATGTAGATATCAGACCAGAGTGTCATATGGCCTCTATGGGTGAGGCATTTACTTTCAACAAGATCCCAGTAGCAGGCTAATAGCTACTTCTCCAAAGAGGTGTACTTGGAAGCTGTATCAGGGAGACTTTAAGTTTAAAACTCCAAGGAGCATCTCTGGGTACAAAATAGCTCCCTTTTCCAGAGGTTCCAATCAACAAAATCATCAGTCACAGAAACTATTCTCTCTTTTTGCTCAAAATGGCCAACAAGGGGCTAGGCCTTCTTTTTGGTGGCAGGGGTCTGAAGAGACAGCACTTTTTCCTTGACTGCCAGACGGATAATCATGAATCTCCCCACATAGTCCCAAAACACTTTTGGTACTTATCAAAGTAATAGGTTTTACCAGCTACGCTGCTGACAGAGATATGATAACAGGACAATTGAGACTCCTGCTTTTGACATACCATACACAGACATCATCTGTATAAGGAAAGAATTGGACATAAGATGACAAAGGATCTTATGCTAAATTATGACCCACCCACTGGTGGTAAATGCTATGGAAGTTTATCTCCCTAGTCTCTCTCTACTTACAACTCTTCCTTGATCAGGCTGATTGTCTGGCACTTGTGGGACGGGGGAGTTCAAGTAACCCATCAATTCTTACCATACATGCAGATGTAGAAGCAACAAAAACAGTGCAGTTAATTAGCCTAAAGGGTCCCACATAAGGTCATGTTAGTTTTCTTTTCCCAAAGTGAAACTTGCTGAATCCCAACAGTTGAACCCAGAAGTCTCCTCCTCACACAAGTCTGGGTAGGATGGAGATTTGGGCGCCTGCATCTAACAGAGCCAAAAAGTTTGCATCCCTCCTTCCCACCAAACTATTTTCCCAAATTATATCCACAGAATACTCAGCCTCTTTTCTCAAAGCAGCTGAGAGGGGGCAAGAAGAGAGAAAACAGCTTTCTACCAGTAAGTCACAGTTACTTTCCATGTCAAGCAGACAGATGACTCAATCAAATTTCCACTGTTTTCAGTTTACTTAAAGCCCTGTGTACCAGCTTTGGGACTCCTTGACTCATCCACTTCCTGCCTAGAGGAGTAAACAACAAGGAAAAGACTCATTTGGGTAGCTTGTTTCAAGCATACTTCCCACTCTCCATCAATTAAAAGTTGAGAGATTGCCCTTAACTGCACCCCACCACTTCTTGCCTACAACTTGAGAACATTTGCTACTAGTCCTGGAAAGTATTCACATGTCCCTTAACCTGGCCATGTAAGATCCTTTTACTTTCTTCTTTTAGAAAGCCATGTCTCTGCTGGTATCCCATCCTCCAATTGTCTCCAAAATTGTCACAAAATGTCTGAGACTTTGCCCTACTTACAAGATAATGTTAGGCTATCAAAATTATATAGATACTGGCAGAAGACATGAGTCTCCTGTGTCAGTATCAGCTTCAGATTTGCTTTGGTTCCCCTTGTCTCACAAATCCCAAGAAAACGGTACAGAAGTAAGCACAGGTGGATGCTGCACTGTGTGGGCTGGTGTCATAGCTGCGAGACTCCAAGCTTAGGAAACCCCTAATTTTATAAAGGGGACTACAAGCAAACCTGCCTAACCTGTGGTCCAGAGAGATACATTGTCCTTATTATCTTAGGAAATAATTCTGCCCTCTGGCCCTCTGTCTTACAAAGGTTTTTACATTGCAAACAAGGCTTTATCTTCCAAGGGTTCTGCTATTAAAAAATACCCTTGAAAAGATTGTCTTGAACAAAAACTGTCATAGGTGTACAGAAACACCATGGAGAATTGCCCCCCAAAGCAATATTTTTCATCTTCGTTTTCCAATAAGTGCCTCCAAGAAAGGGAGGGCAAAAGGGAAGAGACCTCTGGGCAGTATTATAGGGACACCCTTTCCCATCTCAAATGGAAAAGCCATATTTTTGTATGTACTGGAACTTTAAGAGACAATTATCATTCTGTACAAAATATTTTTATAGTAAAAATAACACTATAAAATTATTGGTTTTAGAATAAAAAGAAATGATTTTTTGTAAATCCATAGAATGTCTTCTTTGCAAAGATTATTTAATTGTATGTATTTGTTTATACTTTAGATATTTGTGTTCCCTGTAGTTCCAGTGTAGCCTGTGCCTTACTGTGTACTGACGAAATAATGAAAGAGAAATTAGAGACACTGGAAGATTTACTGAATGTCTGATTATGATAAATTGTAGATACATTTTATAGAGATATTAAAATATCAGTGTGAAAGTAAAATACAGATATCTGATTATTTCATGAGCATCACAATATTATGGGTGGGAATAAAATAGAGAGAAAAGATTTAACATGAAAAAATAAAAAAATCCACTATTTGTGACATCTGTAAGTCTCCAGAAGTTGGAGGGAGTAGCAGAGACAAGGAATTTTGTTAGGGTTTATAAGGGGAATATATCTTTTAAACTATGCATGCATTCTCACTCATTGCATGTAATGAGTAATGTTAATTACGAAAATTATACTAAGGATGTGAACAGTATGCATCCAGACGGGGAAAAAAACAAAAGAAAAGAAAAGAGAAAGCAATGTTGAAGAATCACTGGCTGGCATCTGGCATTGGAGAATAAAATACAACATTTAAAATGTGTATTGGTTTCTCTTCACTGTGAAAACTGTATTCATTGGTGCCATTGTGGTCAGGGCTGAGAAGGACTCAAGCACTGAGGAAAACTACTGCCTTTGGTTTCCAAGATGTAAGCAACAAATGTCTTTTAACTTTTGGCAACTCCAGTGCTTGCTTTATTGTAAAATCTCAAAGGCTGATAAAATAGGAAACAGAAGTATACTTTGACTTTATAGTTGACAAACCTGTGAATGGGAAAATATGTTTGCACTCTGCCTAAGATTGCTTGGTATTCCTCATGGCAAAGTCAATTCCTTTCCCAATTAATCCCAAGCATCAAGCATTACCATCAGCAAATTTTACCTCAGTGCCAAAAATAAGTACTAAAATGGAGAATTTATCATCTCTTCTTCTTTTCTCCACTAAATAATTATCCTGACTTTGACACTCTCCTTTTTTCTTATATCTTAATATAATAAGAAAGATGGAAGGACCAGAAAGAGAAATTCAAATAATGTTTCTTTCCCTGGAGTGGGGGCTTGGGGAGTGGAGATTTATATGACTATGGGTATTACTCATTACCTCTAAATATAAATGTTAATCCTTGTATCTGATCTTTCTAAAACTCTATAAAGCATTCCTGACTCTATTTAATTTTAATAAGATATTTACTCAAAGATGATTCATCTAATTCCAAATGTGACAAAATAAACCTGAAATGCCTTGGGAAAATCTACAGTTGTCTCTCCAGTTGCTTCAAGAAAGTAATAGCAATAACTGCTATAAAGAACAAAATAGTCAGTCAGTAAATAGTCAGTTAATATATACGTATTTAGAGTTTATTGTGTGATAGACTGTAATATGTGTTTGCAATATACCAATGAGCAAAGACAAAGTTCTGCCTTAAGGAGTCAATATTCTGATAAGTTAAGATAACATATGATGGGGGGGGGTGGAGTCAAGATAACAGTGTGGGAAGACGTGGAGTTTGCATCTCCCCACAACTAGGGCACCTGCCAGATGCTGGTGGGGGACCTTGATGCCCAAGGAGACAGGAGGAAGCCCCAAGCAAACTGGTAGGACGTGGGGGGACTGAGGAGGTAGAAGAAGTGGAGACCAGACAGGACCAGAGTCCCTGAGAGGTAGCTGAGATGGGGGAGGGGTTCCCATGCCTGGAGGGATGTTCAGAGGCCTGGATCAGGGGGGAGCATGCCCAGCATATCTCCAATCCAATCAGCTGGGGAAGTCTGCCCGGCTCTTGGACCAGGTCCTACAACCTCAGAGGCCCAGAGGAGGGTGTTTACCATCCCCACTCAGGTCCGGGAAGCTTGCTGGTCGCCCAGCTGGTGTCCCCCACTCCCTGAGACCAGAGGCAGGAGGCACGCCTGGACCACTTCTATTCAGTTGAGCCTAAGCCCCACCTCCCCACACACCCAGGGCCTTTTCCAGCCCTGTGGGTCCTAAGTATAAGCTCTACCCACCAACCAAACCATGCCCCTGCTTAGGTCCCACCCTCCACAGCCAAGGCCTTTTCCACCTTTTTTTCTTTTTTTTTTACTATTGTGGTTCTGTTTTAACTTCCGGTTCTTTATTCATCTATATTTTTATTTTTATATTCTTTTTAACATATCTGTTAGATTCCTAGTCTAATATTATTATTTTACTTTGTTATTGTTCTCTTTTTGCTTTTTGCCATGCTGTGCAGCTTGCAGGATCTTGGTTCATGAGCCGGGGATCAGGTCAAAGCTCCTGTGGTGGGAGCTCCGAGTCGGAACCACTGGACTAACAGAGAACCTCTGGCACCAGGGAATATTCATCAGAGTGAGGTCTCCCAGAGGTCCTCATCTTGGCACCAAGACCCAGCTTTAACCACAGCCTACTAACTCCAGTGTTGGAAGTCTCAGACCAAACAACTAGTAAGACAGGAACACAATCGCACTCACTAAAAAAAAAAAAAAAAAAAAAAAAAGAGATGGCAAAAAAATAAGTCACAGATGAAGGATCAAGGTAAAATCCTATAGGACCAAATAAATGAAGAGGAAATAGGCAATCTACCTGAAAAAGAATTTAGAGTAATGAGAATAAAGATGATCCAGGTTCTTGGATATAGAATGGAGGCACAGATTGAGAAAATACAAGAAATGTTTAAAAAAGATCTAGAAGAACTAAAGAACAAACAAACAGAGAAGAACAGGACAATAACTTAAATGAAAAATACACTAGATGGGCTTCCCTGGTGGCGCAGTGGTTGGGAATCTGCCTGCTAATGCAGGGGACGCGTGTTCGAGCCCTGGTCTGGGAGGATCCCACATGCTGCGGCCTGGCTGGGCCCGTGAGTCACAACTGCTGAGCCTGCGCATCTGGAGCCTGTGCTCCGCAGCAAGAGAGGCCGCGATGGTGAGAGGCCCGCGCACCGCGATGAAGAGTGGCCCCCGCTTGCCACAGCTAGGGAAAGCCCTCGCACAGAAACGAAGACCCAACAGAGCAAAAATAAATAAATAAATAAATAAATAAATAAATAAAAAAGCCAAAAAAAAAAAATACACTAGAATAAATCAATAACTGAATAACGGAGACAGAAGAATGAATAAGTGAGCTGGAAGACAAAATGGTGGAAATAACTGCTGAGGAGCAGATAAAGAAAAAAGAATGAAAATAATTAAAGGCAATCTCAGAGACTTCTGGGACAAAACTAAATGCACAAATATTCAAATTATAGGGATCCCAGAAGGAGAAGAGAGAGAGAAAGGATCCAAGAAAATATTTGAAGAGATTATAGTGGAAATCTTCCCTAACATGGAAAAGGAAATAGTCACACAAATCCAGGAAGCACAGAGAGTCCCATACAGGATAAACCCTAGGAAAAACACACAAAGACACATATTAGTCAAACTAACAAAAATTAAATTGAAAGAAAAAATACTAGAGGCAGCAAGGGGAAAACAAAAAAATAATATACAAAGAAACCCCATAAGGTTATCAGCTGATTTTTCAGCAGAGACTCTGCAGGCCAGAAGCGAGTGGCAGGGTATACTTAAAGTGATGACAGAGGAAAACCTACAACCAAGATTACTCTATCCAGCAAGGATCTCATTCAGATTCGACAGAGAGATCAAAAGCTTTTCAGACAAGCAAAAGATAAGAGAATTCAACACCTCAAAACCGGCCTTACAAGAAAAGCTAAGGAAAATTCTCTAGGTGGGAAAACAGAAGAGAAGAAAAAGAGCCACAAAAACAAACCCAAAGCAATTAAGAAAACAGTAATAGGAATATACACATCGATAATAACCTTGAATGTAAATGGATTAAATGTTCCAACCCAAAGACACAGACTGGCTGAATGCTTACAAAATCAAGACCCATATATAAACTGTCAACAAGAGACCCACTTCAGACTTAGGGACACATACAGACTGAAAGTGAAAGGATGAAAAAGATACTCCATACAAATTGAAATCAAAAGAAAGCTGGAGTAGCAATATTTGTATCACATAAAATGGACTTTAAAATAAACACTATTTCAAGAGATAAGGGAGGACACTACATAATGAACAAGGGATCAATCCAAGAAAAAGATATAACAGTTATAAATGTTTATGCACCCAAAATAGGAGCACCTAAATACATAAGGCAAATGCTAACAACCATAAAAGGAGAAATTGA
Organism: Hyperoodon ampullatus; assembly: GCF_949752795.1. NCBI lineage: Eukaryota > Metazoa > Chordata > Mammalia > Artiodactyla > Ziphiidae > Hyperoodon > Hyperoodon ampullatus. The sequence continues at coordinate 121,951,806 of NC_136918.1, forward strand.
CAGTAACACAATAATAGTAGGGGACATTTTAACACCTGACTTACACCAATGGATAGATCATCCAAACAGAAAATAAGAAAACACAAACTTTAAATGACACAATAGACCAGACAGATTTAATTGATATTTATAGAACGTTCCACCCGAAAGTGGCAGAATACGCTATCTTTTCAAATGCGCATGGAATATTCTCCATGATTGATTACATCTTGGGTCACAAATCAAACCTCAGAAAATTTAAGAAAATTGAAATTGTATCATGCATCTTTTCTGACCACAACACTATGAGATTGGAAATCAATTATAGGAAAAAAACTGTAAAAAACACGAATACATAGAGGCTAAACAGTGTGCTACTAAATAACCAAGATATCACTGAAAAAAATCAAAGAAGAAATTTAAAAATATATAGAAACAAATGACAATGAAAACAAGATGACTCAAAACCTATGGGATGCAGCAAATGTAGTTTTAAGAGGGAAGTTTATAGCAATTCAATCCTACCTCAAGAAACAAAAAACATCTAATATAAACAACTTAACCTTACACCTAAAACAATTAGAGAAAGAAGAACAAAAATAAACCCCAAAGTTAGCAGAAGAAAAGAAATCATAAAGATCAGTTCAGAAATAAATGAAAAAGAGATGAAGGAAATGATAGCAAAGATCAATAAAATTAAAAGGTGGTTCTTTGAGAAGATAAACAAAATTGATAAGCCATTAGCGGGACTCATCAAGGAAAAAATGGAGAAGACTCAAATGAATAGAATTAGAAATTAAAAAGGAGTAGTAACAACTGAAACTGCAGGAAAACAAAGGTTGATGAGAGAAACTCTATGCCAATAAAATGGACAACCTGGAAAAAATGGACATATTCTTAGAAAATCACAACCTCTGAGAGTGAAGCAGGAAGAAATAGAAAATATAAACAGACCAATTGGAAGCACTGATATTGAAACTGTGATGTAAAACCTTCCAATGAACAAAAGTCCAGAACCAGATGGCTTCACAGGTGAATTCTATCAAACATTTAGAGAAGAGCTAACACCCATCCTTCTCAAACTCTTCCTAAATATAGCAGAGGGAGGAACACTCCCAAACTCATTTTATGATGCCACAAACACCCTGAAACAAAAACCAGACAAAGATGTCACAAAGAAAGAAAACTACAGGCCAATATCATGGCTAAACATAGATGCAAATATCCTCAACAAATACTAACAAACAGAATCCAACAGCACATTAAAGGAATCATACACCATGATCAAGTGGGATTTATCCCAAGAATGCAAGGATTCTTCAATATATGCAAATCAATCAATGTGATACACCATATTAACAACCTGAAGGATACAAACCATATAATCATCTCAATAGATGCAGAAAAAAGATTTTGACAAAGTTCAACACCCATTTTGATAAAAACCATCCAGAAAGTAGGCATAGAGCGAACTTACCTCAATATAATATAGGCCATATTTCACAAACCCACTGCCAGCATCGATCTCAATAAGGAAAAAAACAGAAACCATTTCCACTAAGTTCAGGAACAAGACAAGGTTGCCCACTCTCACCACTATTATTCAACAGAATTTTGGAAGTTTTCACAGTAATCAGAAAAGAAAAAGAAATAAAAGGAATACAAATTGGAAAAGAAGAAGTAAAACTGTCACTGTTGGCAGATGGTATGATACTATCCATAGAGAAGCCTGAAGACGCTACCAGAAAACTACTAGAGCTAATTAATGAATTTGGTAAAGTAGCAGGAGACAATATTAATGCACAGAAATCTCTTGCATTCCTATACACTAATGATGAAATATATGAAAGAGAACTTAAGGAAACACTCCCATTTACTACTGCAACAAAAAGATTAAAATACCTAGGAATAAACCTACCTACAGAAACAAAAGACCTGTATGTAGAAAACTATAAGACCCTGAGGAAAGAAATGAAAGATGATACAAACAGGTGGAGAGATGTACCATGTTCTTGGATTGGAAGAATCAACATTGTGAAAATACCTATACTACCCAAAGCAACCTACAGATTCAAGGCAATCCCTATCAACTACCAATGGCATTGTTCACATAACTAGAACAAAAAAATTCACAATTGGTATGGAAAGACAAAACACCGCAAATAGCCAAAGCCATCTTGAGAAAGAAAAACAGAGTTGGAGGAATCAGACACCCTGACTTTGGACTATATTACAAAGCTACAGTAATCAAGACAGTATGGTACTTGCACAAAAACAGAAATATGAATCAATGGAATAGGATAGAAGGCCCAGAGATAAACCCATGCACATATGGTCACCTTATCTTTGATAAAGGAGGCAAGAATATACAATGGAGAAAAGACAGCCTCTTCAGTAAGTGGTGCTGGGAAAATAGGACAGCTACATGTAAAAGAATGAAATTAGAACAATCTCTAACACCATACACAAAAATAAACTCAAAATGGATTATAGACCTAAATGTAAGACCAGACACCATCTAACTCTTAGAGGAAAACATAGGCAGAACACTCTATGACATAAATCACAGCAAGATCCTTTTTGACCCACCTCCTAGAGAAATTGAAATAAAAACAAAAGTAAACAAATGGGACCTAATGAAACTTAAAAACTTTTGTACAGCAAAGAAACCATAAACAAGATGAAAAGACAACCCTCAGAATGGGAGAAAATATTTGCAAATGAAGCACCTGACAAAGGATTGATCTCTGAAATTTACAAGCAGCTCATGTAGCTCAATATCAAAAAAACAAACAACCCAATCCAAAAATGGGCAGAAGACCTAAATAGACGTTTCTCCAAAGAAGATACACAGTTTGCCAAAAAACACATGAAAGGATGCTCAACATCACTAATCATTAGAGAAATGCAAATCAAATCAACAATGAGGTATCACCTGACACCAATCAGGATGGCCATCGTCAAAAAATCTAGGTACAATAAATGCTGGAGAGGGTTTGGAGAAAAGGGAACCCTCTTGCACTGTTGGTAGAAATGTAAATGGATACAGCCACTATGGAGAACAGTATGGAGGTTCCTTAAAAAACTAAAAATAGAACTACCATAGGACCCAGCAATCCCACTACTGGGAATATACTCTGAGAAAACCATAATTCAAAAAGTGTCATGTACCACAATGTCTATTGCAGCACTATTTACAATAGCCAGGACATGGAAGCAACCTAAGTGTCCATCGACAGATGAATGGATAAAGATGTGGCACATATATACAATGGAATATTACTCAGCTGTAAAAAGAAATGAAACTGAGTTATTTGTAGTGAAGTGGATGGACCTAGAGACTGTCATACAGAGTGAAGTAAGTCAGAAAGAGAAAAACAAATACCGTATGCTAACACATATATATGGAATCTAAAAAAAAGAAGAAGAAGAAATGGTTCTGAAGAACCTAGGGCAAGACAACAATAAAGACGCAGATGTAGAGAATGGACTTGAGGACACGGGGAGGGGGAAGGGTAAGCTGGGACAAAGAGAGAGAATGGCATGGACATATATACACTACCAAATATAAAATAGATAGCTAGTGGGAAGCAGCTGCATAGCAAAGGGAGATCAGTTCAGTGCTTTGTGTCCACCTAGAGGGGTGGGATAGGGAGGGTTGGAGGGAGACACAAGGAGAGGAGATATGGGGATATATGTATACATATAGCTGATTCACTTTGTTATAAAGCAGAATTAACTAACACACCATTGTAAAGCAATTATACTCAAATAAAGATGTTAAAAATAAAAAATAAATAAAAACCCTAAGGCACCAAAGATCAAAGTTCTAATTCCTCTCTTAATTATTGAATAGAGTAATAAATTAAAAGCCCCCTTTTATCCCTCCTGTGTTCAGTCTCAGCTGGAGTGTGATTGAAGGACACTGGTTCCTTGGACAGCTGCGTGTCTTCCATAAGTTTGGGAGTGGTTCTCTTAAGTCCTCAGGATTTAAATTATCTCAAAAGCTCATTTTTTAGAGTATAAATGGTAAATCAGAAGAAAAATGTATCAAAGCATTAGCTATATACACACCAAATTTAGAAAACAAGTCAGTATCTAGGCCTTAAAGCAGTTATTTCTGCCCACTGAATAAAAAAAGAAAACAAAAAACAAACAAAACTGTTCCCAAAAGTCAGTACAGTTGACCCTTGAACAACTTAAGGGTTAAGGGCCCTGAACCTCCCTACAGACAAAAAGTCACCCTCTATATCCATGGTTCCGTATCCTCAAATTCAACCAACCACAGTTTTGTCTTACTGCAGTAATTACTATTCAAAAAAATATCTGTAAATGGACCTGCTCAGTTCCAACCTGTGTTGTTCAAAGGACATTTGCACTTCCTGTTGTGAAAGACCAAAGCAGAGACTCACTTTTATCTAAGGAAAGGCAGTTGATGAAGACATTACTGGTGTTTAGCTTGCCATGAAGCCAGTCTATGCCAGATGACCAGAGTCCTCTTAACTGAAAGTGAATTTCGCATCAGGAAGTCAAATTTTTCACTATTACTGGTGGGGCTGGGAGCAAATGGCTATCTTTTCATACAGTTTTTTTCTCTCAAAGTGGCATTTGCAACTTTTCTGCCTCTGTAAAATTTCAAATTTTGTAGGATAGGCAGCTGTAATAAGAGGCCTTTTGCAGGAGATTTTGTTTTCCTTACACCATGCTCAGAATCTCTCCATTTCTTTTTCTCTTTGAGCCCATATTTATATCCACCTCATTACTGTATTGGCGGTGGGCCCTGTCTGCTAATGGAGCTTCTTTTACCTGTTTTGATCTAGAGCTTTCAGCTCTGGGACGCAGTGGCTCCTTTTTGCTATAGAGTTGATTAGCATCTGTAAAAACTTCTTCTGAGGAAAGGTTTCTCTCTTTCCCCAACATTTGTTACAGCAGCAGAATTAGCTGTAGAAATTTCTTGGCCTGAAGCTCCAATGATGATTTAAAATCTAACAACCTAAGGTGAACCAATCACTTTGCTGTGTGCTCCTAAAGATTGCATCTTTATTCAGCTTTTGGATAAAATAAATATCTGAGTAAAGTATCAGGCTGCCTCTTTTTGTCAGTAGTGGAGTGTTCCTCTAATAGTTTATTTTCCTCTTTCAGGAAAAAGGAAAGAAATATCATCTCAGTTTATATCATGTTAACATATTTCATCATTTGGTCAATTTTCTCTAATGATTAAATTTTCAAGCACAATTATTTAAATTCTGAAAAGTTGCTATTAAATCTGAATTCCTTATGTTCCTTATGTTTCTACTTCTGTAGTCTCATTATGATTTTTTTCTAACACTTTTCTATGCGGATCTTAGGGGCTAACATAGAATTTACTGCTCAGACAAATCACGTCCAGCACTGCCTTCCTGAGTTGGACAATTCAATCCAAGACATACTCCGATCAATATTCAATAAACGACTGAAGTTGCCATATTCTTTACGATCACCCCTCTCCCTTAACATGCCTCCTAGTTGCCTGAGACTCAAAATTCCATGGCTTAGATATGCTAAGAAATTCTCAAGCTTAGAGTCCAAGTTCCCAAAATTTCCTAAGCATATACCCTCAAAGTAGTGACTTTTCTTGTGTGTAACCTTCCCCAAGAAATGCACCACTTTTGAACTTGCCATTAACTAAATATTTTCCAATTCTTGAACATGTAGCTGAATTAAAGTTTGCCAATAATTTATTCTTTGAAGTAGGAAAATCAACCTGAGATGTAGCCTGATTTAGTTGAATGTAATAAAAACTTTTAGTTCTTTATAGGATACTTTTGTGATAAATTAAGATAGGGACATCAAAAGTAAAGGAAATGAGAAACAAAGCAATTGTTAATTTTATGAATTCTAGATTTGTTCAAGAAAGTAAATATAGAGGTATTTTTCTTTGTACAAAACACATAAATATACAAAAAACACAGTTATTCAAAATTATTACCTATAGAGATTTAGTTTCAGGTTTTTATTTCTCTATTTCAGGCATTCTTATGCTTGATAAAACATAATAATTTCCGAGATCTATCTTGTCTCTAAAATCTTAAATTCAAGTGTGACACTTCTGATCCATGTCTCGTCCACGGTTTTTCACTCCATTATTCTCAATTAATTAGTCCTCTCATATCTTTTCATTTTTCAATATCTTCATACTTGGCCTATGATGCATAATATCAACCACTTTTTAAAAATCCTTTTGTAGACAACAACCTGGATCTATTGACCTTCTCCTACACTATCTTAAAACAACTCCAACCACAAAGAATTTTAACTGTACAGTGTTTCTACTCCTAACCTAGGCTCTTGGACACTATAGGAAAACAAAACAAAACAAAACATAACCAAGCAAAATCATGCAAATGTGCAGAAATGTGGCAATAAAAATCCATGTTCTATCGCCATGTATGTCAAAGTTACCTAGTATTCCTGTGGATCCCCAGTGACTTCCTTGTCCATTTCCTATTATAACTATTTCAATCTTTTAATATTCTGTCAACCATCTGCTTCCAACAATATCAAGAACAAAGGAACTCAACTTTTCACCACATTTCTCTCCATCTACAGGTTCTTTCCATTGATTTCCAGACTGAGCCACTCATGTATTATCTCAGGCAAAGACATAGCCATTCTTCAAAGACTGACTCCTTTATTTATAATCTGGACAAGAAAGATTTCGATTTCTCCCTTTCCACTGGATCATTCTTGTAAGACCGCAAACCTGATGTAATAGTTCCCATCTTAAAACAACACTCCCTTTCTTGCTTTAATTTCCTGATATTTTTTTCTTCTCCATTTCTCTGTCCCATTTTATTGCCCATTTCTATGCTACCTGTTATAAAAACACTATAAAATAGTCATTTATAATCCTTGCCTCTTCTTCCTCACCTCCTCCTCTTTGAACTCATTCCAATCTATTCGTCCAACCAGGGCTATCTACATGATTTGCAGGTCCCAGGGAAAAATGAAAGTGCAGAGTCTGTTCAATAAAATAATCCATTAAAGCTACTAAATACCAAGCTTCTCCTTAAAAGTATGGTATTATTTATAAAACATAATAGAGGTAATAATGATACATGAGTAACAACATAAACTTACTAACTGAAAAATAATATTTTTTGTTTAATTTTATATGAGAAATAATAACATTTTTAATGTGATATCGTGATTGATCATAAGATTTTTCTGGCTCACTGTTCTGCAAATTCATTTATCAGATCAACACTTATACATTCAGCAATTTTATTTTCAACTGATATAATTCAAAGTGACAGCAGTTGTTCTTGGCAAATAGAGGATGGCAAACAATATTTGAATTTTTTATTTTGAGAAGGATTTTCCTGCTGATACAACTGTTACTAGAGCTGTTAAGAGTATTTTGTACATGGTGACAGCATTCAAATAAATTCTGATAATTTATTTTGAAATATAAATTTTAGTACATAGAAAGCTGATGGTTCTGTTGGAACAATTTTCTAAAAGAATTCATTCATCATACATACCAGTTTCATGTCAGTCTGAATTTAATTTTTGATGTAAATTTATACAATGCCATTTTAATGTTTCCTCTGACATTCCCTGTAGCCTGTGGAAGTTGTATAAGAAACCAAAAGTGACTTCCTGCCTTGAGTATAATTCAAAATGACAGATAATATATCTTATAACTGAATCTTCATCATACAGAAAACAATTTTAAGACTCCTTCTTCTTTAGTTATTTGTTCATCTAAAGCATCTTATGAAAATAGTGTTCTTTTGTATTTAACTTGATGATCTCTAAACTTAATTTCTATCTCTAAACCTGTAGACATTGGCTTTGCAATGTTGCAACGGTTTTCAAGAGCAGAGTTTCTAAATTTATTGAAGAAATCTAATACATACTTGATATGATTTGGGGCATTGTCCTATGAATGTTTTTATTTTGTAAGAATTTGCTGACAATTTTTACTGTTTAAGTATGGCCATCTCTGTTTTTGCACTGAGGCTGGGGTTAATATTTGCGTGGACACTTCAAGAATGAGTTCAGGGGACAGAGGGTCTCAGCACTACCCACTTGCAGAATCTCTCCATTCTCCAGCAGCCACTGCAGCCAACCTGGTCACCAGTGTAGTCCCAGAAGCCATAGCGCTCTGGGTACCTCAGGCTGGCTGGAGGCTGCCTAGAGGCTGTCTGGGGGCAGGAGCCTGCACACCAGGCCTCTAGGTCAATTGCTCTGTACTCCTGTAGCCTGCTGGTCTTCCTGCCTCAGCCACTCCCACTATATCTCAGCTGCTCACACACATGCTCCATTTTGCCATTGCACTTTGTATTAGACTCAATTCTGTTGCCTTAAAATTCATATATTGAAATCCTAATCCCCCAGTACTTCAGATGTGACTGTATTTGGACATAGAGCCTTTAAAGTGGTAATTAAGGTAAAATGAAGGCATATGGGTGAGCCCTAATCCAGTCTGACTGGAGTCCTTATAAGAAAAGGAAACTTGGACGCACAAGGAGACACCAGAGGCCTGCACACAGACAGGAAACACCATGTGAGGACACAGCAAGGAAGTAGCCATCTGCAAATCAAGGAGAGAGGCTTCAGGAGAAACGAAACCTGCTGACACCTTGGTCTTGAACTCTCAGCCTCAAGAACTGTGAGAAAACAAACTTCTGTTTTTTAAACCCCCAGTCTGTGGTATTTGTTTGCCCTAGAAAATGAATATACATTATTTGTAAAACACATGTTCAAAAATAAAATTATTAAGAATTTTAAGACATTGAAAAAAATAACAATACACCCAGTGAGCATTAAACCAAAGAGTCTGTGAATTTGCACAGGTTGCAAACTGTAAGGGGGGCCTGACTCTCTACCAAGGCTATTCTTGGAAACTGATAATATAACTTCAAGACCCCCATCGCAATGGTCATTTTTATCCTTCATTTAAACAGTGTTCTGAGGGTAGATTCCTTGGCTCTGTTATCTAATTTTACATCTTTCTGCAAGTTCTAAACCAGTCCTGTTGCTTCCATTACCACTTAAGGTCTAATCAGATTAAAGTTAGCTCTTTGTATCCCTCTGCATCTTGCGTCTGCATAGAAAAATACCTAACATTTATTAACTACATCTTACACAAACAGATTTCCCTCCTTCCTTCCTCCCTCCCTCTCTCTCTTTCTGTCTTTTCTTCTTTCTTCCTTCCTTCCTTTCTTCCTTTTCTTTCTTTCTTTCTTTCTTTCTTTCTTTCTTTCTTTCTTTCTTTCTTTCTTTCTTTCTTTCTTTCTTTCTTTCTTTCTTTCTTTCTTTCTTCTGCCCTCCCAAATGAGATGGAGCAAAATTCTCAGCCTCCTACGGGACAGATTTTCCTCTCTTTGGAGACTGCTTTCTTCTTCTTTTTTTTTTTTTTTTTTTGGAGACTGCTTTCTTGATTTCCATCAGCATTCTTTTGTCCTAGCTAAATAACCCCAAATGAGAGGATGAAAATAGTATTTGGGAAAGATGTAAATGACAGTGATGAGAAGCATGGATTTGGGACAGGTAAGTCTAGAGGTGGGGAACAAGTGAGAAATGGCTTCTAGGGTAATCCAGGCTTAAAGAGACAGGCTAAAACAAGACTGTGAACATGTGAAAGTCTTAAATCCATCCCCTTACCATTTACACTTCTACTACTCACTGCTTCTCATCTTTTCATGTCTCAGTTGCTGTAAACACATAACCACTTGTCCTCGCAGTTATAAAAACGTTCCTAGATTTGTATTAATACAAATACAAATTGTATTTGTCTTACAAATAAAGGCAAATGCAGATCAGATCCAAATAAGGCAAGGTTTCAGCACAGTGTACAAGGTGTGCTGTGATGGAGTTTTGGTTGAGCTGCCCAGCTCATCCTTAGCATCATCTCTCCATGTCTCAACCTCAGAGCATGCTCTGTGATGCCCTTGTGCATCTTTAACTCTGCAGGAGCTGCTTCTTTCCTCAATAAGCCCCATGCCCTCCACATCTCTCCGTGTCTAATAGCTTATATGTCACCATCAAAACAAACTTTCTTAATTCTGCTCCCACCCAAGTCTGAGTTACTGTCTGTGCTTTATTATCTACAACATTTAAAGAGTAAGAGAATGTTAGTGGGAATCTTCTTTTTTCTTGAATGGTTTAATTGTCTCTGACACCTTTAGGGAAAGGGCTTTTTGTTTGTTTTTCTTGTTTGACTTTAGAAATAGCATATCCAAATGATGAAATCATCAGCTTTGGAAACAGGATGTATGGGTTCAAATCCTAACTCTCACATTTCATACTTGTGTACTGACACTGCACAAGTCATTTTAATGTCTCTGTACCTTGGTTTCCTCATATGTAGAGATACATGCTTCATAGGTTTATTGTACTTTGTGCCTACAAAGAACTTTATATATAAAGTATCTTGAACAATCTAAAGACACAATAAATGATACCTTTATTTATATATATTTATCTCCAGTGCATACCATAGTACATTTAGTGCACAGAAAGAGCTAGATACTCTATAAACTCTTGTTGATTAAATGTACATGAGAAAACACTTAAAGAAAATGACTTGTTTATTTATCTTATCACTCCCTCCAGGCGTAACAACATAAAATGGCTTTTTGGTACAGATAGACTGCTGACAAAATACTAAATAGTTAAACAGATATAACAGAAATGTAACAGAACAATTAGGATTATTCATTTGGCTCTGGGCAGTAGAAACCAAAATGTGGAGATATTGGTACTCAGTGACAGGCAAATACCATTATCAGGCAAAAGAAAGTATCTATCCCCTGGGGAGGTATCTGTGAAACAAGACATTTTGTAGTGAATCCTTGATTATCATATTTTTTTCCTCTCTCTTAGACTATTGTCTTGTCATATCTTTGTCAAATGGTAAGTCTCAAGTAACCTCAAAGAGCTTTGAATTTTTAAAAGTCATGTAATAAATATTACACTCAAATTTAATTTTTATTATGTAAAAAATATGGTTTGCCACCTATGGCATCATTGTATGCTTATTATAATTATACTAGTGTCAAATAAGATGGTTGATATCACCTACTTATAATCATAATAATACAAAAAAGGAAAAATTGACTCCAAATATAGTGTTGTAAAAGTTTGGCTAATAAAAGATGATTTATAGTCCTCAGATAGGACAGCTTATATCTACCCTAGCAATTCTCAAACCAGTTCAAGTAAACAAAACTCAGCTTGTTTCCATGGTAATGGAACACTTTTCCAATTATTGACCAGAAGTGTACACTGCTTATTGACTCCTGGCTTGGAACTGACACATCACCAATCCCATCAAATTCTCTTTGTTGTAGTAAGTAACAAGGCCAGTGAAGAATTAGAAGCAAGAAAAATATTACACCTTTTAATAGGAGTTCCTTCATAGTCATATTTTAAAAGTCATCTGTACAAAGAATGGTGAAAAATTGGGGATATTTTGCAATCAGTCTACCTTATCAGGCAATATTAGTCTAGAATGTAACAATGGAAGACTCAACTTGCATATTCACTTACCTCTGGGGAGTTGGATCAGACAAGTCAAATGCCTCATGATGTTTCAGTTCAGCATTTGGACACATTGAACCTTTTCTGTATCTACATATTTAATAAGTACTCACATATGTCTACAATTCTTTAAGATAAAAGAAAGTATTTTGGAGGAAAAAATTACCATTTCAAAGTTAATTTAAATATACATGTTAATAGTCCTCAAAAAGCAGTAAGAAATATGCCCATAAAAGTTAAACGTTTTTAACATATGCATTTATATCTTTCTTAGTGCAATTGCCTTTACAGATCTTCCTTGACTTATGATGGGGTTACAACTCGGTAAACCCATCTTAAGTTGAAAATATAGAAGTTGAAAATGTACTTAATACACTTAACCTACCAAACATCCTAGCTTAGCCTAGTGTACTTTAAACCTGCTCAGAAGATTTACATTAGCCTATAGCTGAGCAAAATTACCTAACACAAAACCTATTTTATAAAAAGTGTTGAATATTTCCTGTAATTTATTGACTACTGTACTGATAGTAAAAAACAGAACAGTTGTATGGGTACAGAATGATCGTAAGTGTATTATTGGTTGTTTATCCTGGCAAACATATGGCTGACTGGGTACCAGCTACCATTGTCCTGCATCAGGAGAGAGTATCATATAGCATATTGCTAGCTTGGGAAAAAAATCAAAATTCAAAATTTGAAGTATGGTTTCTGCTGAATTGGTATTGCTTTCACATCATTGAAAAGTCAAAAAATACTAAGTCAGGCACTTCCTTGGTGGCACAGTGGTTAAGAATCCGCCTGCCAACACAGGTTCAAGCCCTGGTCCGAGAAGTCTCACATGCCACGGAGCAACTACGCCCGTGCATTACAACTACTTAGCCTGCACTCTAGAACCCATGAGCCACAACTACTGAAGCCCAAGCACCTAGAGCCCATGCTCCACAAGAGAAGCCACTACAATGAGAAGCCAGCGCACCACAATGAAGAGTAGCCCCTGTTCACTGCAACTAGAGAAAGCTTTCACACAGCAATGAAGACCCAAAGCACCCAAAAAATAAATAAATTAATTAATTAAAAAAATAGTAAGTCAAACTATTGTAAGTCAGGAACCACAGTTCTTTGCTATCAAGCTATTAATTTTTTCTACATACCTCCTTTTCAAGATGAAAATAAATGTTCTTATGTACATTAAAAAGTTATTCTTTAACTTTCACTTGAGTCACTGATTATTAGAAATTTGTTTAAGAATCATGATTTATTTTTGCAGAATCAGTCAACAGGTAGTAATTCCACATTGTACATGACATTTGTTGTACCCTGACCATATTAACATCTTTGTTTAACCTTCACTTAAGTGCATACAAATTTTAATCTATTTAAATTTCAGGACTTTATGTCATGGCCTTAATATCTCCTTAAAATAGCATTCCTTATAAACAGTAAGCAGAACTTCTATACAAGCAGCTGTACAGACTCTACAGTAACATATTTGGAAATACACATTATTAAGAAAAGACTGTACTGTATAGTCCTGTTTGGAGTTCATCATCTTCACTTTTCCTTTAATCATTAAATCTCTATATATAGTTTCATATGGTCCAATTTATTGATGAATAAGTGAAATACATGAAGAAATTCACTAAGTCTTTTCCTCTACTCAGTTGGTGAGACAGGACGGTATTTGTGCTATTAACTGAGAAGTTACATCTGTTTTCCATTGGGAAGAGTGCTGGCAAACTCATCCCAGCTAAATCACTCTTGTGTGAGAAAGGCAGGCACAGAAAGAAAACTAAAAATAGGATAAAGAAAGAAAAAAAAAAAAAACACCCTGAATTCAATAGCAGTGCAATAGAAGCCTCTTCTTACATTTCCTGTGCATCTTCCAATTTGACAACGGTCCAATAAGCATATCAGAACACTCTGCCCATTTCTAGCATGGGACCTTCACTCTCAAGGGCATAGACCCCAGAATTCACACACTCTGAATACTCCTGCTGTATGTTGCCAAATTCAGGGGTCCTTTGGGGCTGTGTAGAAAGAATATTCAAAATGGGATGCCTTTAAGTGAGGTTGTATCATTAATATGTTCTAAAAACTGCACTATATTTTATGTATTTTCTGTTAAAATACAGAAATACTGTATTTTCTCTTAAAATCTTGAGCAGTTGAAATCAGGAACATGTTTTAACAATTTTCAGATCCCAATATACATCTCTCATGATTCACAAAGTAGGTTTTCAATAAACATTTGCTAAATGAAGAAATATACATGAGAGAAGCTAATCCCCCATAAATTGAAATGAGTGTGCTATTATATGTGAAAATTTGTTCACCTTATTGACAAATGCAGGTAAAGAAAAATATTAAATAAAGTAGCATCGAACTCTAAGAATTTTCCCCTACCCATCTGCTCCCCAGGTAGAAATAATCATTCTCTTCTTTATAAAGAGCTCTTGATATTGGTTTATAGCATCTTGCTAGTAATAATTTACTGCACTTATGTGTTCACAAGTCTGACTTCACATTTTGGACCATGAGTTCCTTGAAAACAGTAATCTCTTTGACTTCTGCAGTATCTACTACAACTTCTGGTTATATAGTAGGTGCTTAATAAACCTGGATGGATGGGAAGTTGGGACTTTAAGGCTGCTTCAATTGCTCTTGATTAAACTCTTATTCATGTACTCAAACGTGGGCAAAGTCACTAATTTCAAAAATCTTTGGTCCCTGGGGTTTAATTAGTAGCTCAGACATCTACATTTTGGAATCGTTTTTGAGATATTTAAGCAAAGTCATATTTTATTCAAGTATGTGGTGCATATATCTTAAGCCAGTTGTCAGTTGCATAGAGGCCTGATCCCCAAGCTAAGAGACAGACATTGTTCAATTAATTATTTTACTTCTTTGATCATTTGTCATTTGATCAAAAATGAAAATGGATAGCACATCTGATGAACACAGGTTTTATGTATCCTTGTATCTTGCAGAGTTTTATAGTCCCTCTGATCACCCACTCCTGGATGAGAAAAGTGTTTTATAATCTGACACCATAAAACATTCATCTGCCAGGATATGGTGACATTTTTCAATATCATTGAAAATCATCTTTATTCTTGTTAGAGACCTCCCCACTGGGATTCCTCATTTTGGATACAATCATCCATTTTCCTTTCCCACAAAAGTTTCCACTTTTCCAAATTTCTCTTTTTCTTCTTTTCTCTTGGACTTTAGTCTTCCAGATTAAAATCTAAGAGTGTGATGTTTGTGTTTGAGACTGCTTCTTAAGAATAAAATTCCCAGAATTTTGCACTCGACTTTGTGCTGTGTTGAATAAGAGGTTAGATGCTTGCTGAGTGAATGAGAGATTGAAGTACATTATACCTGATAGATCTTCATACCAAGGACCCAGTCCTGTTTCAAATGACATGGAAACTGCTATGGAGCTGCTGAGAATGGACAATGGATTCACACTTGGGACCTCTGGATCTTGGGTCAATTATTCTATTTCCCTGTAGAATATTTCCATCATTTATATTTTTATACAAGAATCCTTTTGAGTCAATCTCCTTTATATTGCTATTTTGCTTGAAACAATCAGATACAGAGTCAGGGAAGAAATAAAGTTATAATAAATGAAGGAAAACATTAACTGAAGTATTCAAAAATTCAGAAAAGGATGCTAAGAACTGAATTTCATCTTGATTGCAATATAAAAGAAGAACACAAGTACAACCACAAAGCCAGAACACACACACAAATAAAAACTTCTATTCCTTGGTGAAAGAAGCAAACTCTGTTTTTTACTGTCAGTAGAGAAATATGAAGATATTTTGTGTACATTGCAAAAAAAGTGGTTTACTTATAATCATGGAACATTTTTCTATAGCGTTTATAAAACTTTCCTCCTGGCTACTATTAATACTAAATTTGATAAATTCTTGAAGAGTTCTCTGGGGACTCATTATTGGATAGAAAGGAGCAAACGCATACAGTTTCCAAGGGCTCATACCAAGTTGCTTTATGAGTGATGTAATATAATTTTAAATCTCTTTCACAAGAACAGTGTTCTCAGCAAATGTCTTATTTGAAGTACAATGAATCAATGTGAAGTTACCTGAAAAGTAGTTGTTATCTAATAACCTCTTGTCAAAACCTCAGGTTGAAAGTTTCTTGTAGATAAATGAAAAGTATGGCAACTATTTTTACCTATTTTTTAACTGAAGAAAATTACTCTCTGTCTAATAAAAAGCATTCTACAATTAAAATGTTTTATAACAGAGAATTAATTACTTTAAAAACACATATAAGTTGTGGGAAAAGAAAAAATGGAAATATTTTAAATATTTTGGCATAATTCCATTTTCACTCTAATTGTTAGAGAAGGTTCTAATGGGAACACTAAAAACCAGGAACAATACAAATCTAGTTTTTCTTTTTCTAAGAAGCAAAATATTTTTTCTTAAGTGCCCTCAAAATAAGTGATGCCAGAAGGACTGGCTAAGTAAAAAAAATGTTATTGAAGATAAAATTTCAGAGGGAAAATTTTCATAGGGGAAAAATAAGTACTTGTTACTGAGGGCTGAGATGACACTGATAACAGAAACAAATATAAAGTCTTGAACAAGGGACACACTGGGTTTGCTGATATTGTAAATCCTAATTCTTTCACTTATACATTAAAAAATACATATATATACTTAGGAAAAATAAAATATACTGGCATGAGAATATAGGACTTTGGTAGATGGACACACCTTCAAATATACCTTAAAAGAGTAATAAGTGATGAAAAAATATGTCAGGCACTTATTGTACAATGAGGTAAAGAGTACTAGACCCCCATCAATCCCATTTGTTTTATTTGGCTTATAGGAAGGTTTCACAGGAAGTGTGGGGCGACTGCATTTTTCCAGCCTCACTGCAAGAAAGGGAGACATTAATTCTAGACATTTAGATATGGGTAGTGTCTTGTACCCCAAATGCAGTTAAATGTAGCCCTCATCTCTAAAGCCTCCCTAGAAACCACGGGCTCTTTCTTTATCCTCAGGCTTCATGGACTTAAAGGAAGGACTAGTGTATGGTAATAGTCACAAAATTAAAGAAGCAAATCTTCTTGAGTTTCCATTTGGCAGACACCTCTCCAGGAAATGCATAACAAGAAATAGGCGAGCTGTTTATGCCACTGAGATTTTAGATTATTTGTTTAAGCAGCAGACAAGTGTTACACTAACAGAAAAGCATTATCCTCACTATTCAGCAATCATAATTACAATATATGTGTCCTAGCACACATGAGACTAAATGACAAAAAACCTGGCATGGCCTCCAGATCTTTTCTGTCAGACAGTAATTGTCAAGCTATTTTCATATTTCTCTTTTTCAATGTTAATTTAATTTTTCCTGAGAGCATGTGTTAAGAAATGATTGATTCTGTGGTCATAGTTAAATAATCAGTTTTTAATCACAATTTCATAGTCAAGTTGAAAGAGAAGGGTTTTCTTTTTTCTCCCTTTTAACAAAATGTTTAAAAACCATCAGTGTCATAATCACCTGGAAATAACTGAGTCATCAGAACATACCCCGACAGTATATCCATTTCAGTGTCATATTTCTATCACTTTAAGTTATGACTGAAAAGTCATTAGAAAATTTATATTGTGCCTCCAACTAGCATTTATGTGAATTTCATAAAGACTTCATTAGGCAACTCCATTTCAAGAATATAATATTATAGGTACTGAGATACATATTCCTCAGTGGACCTAACTATGTAAGTAGATGTTAACTATAAACATTTAAATCCAATTTGATTACAACATATCCCATGGCAGTAATTGGATTCATTTATAATGATTAGTCAGGGGAGGTATTATCCATATAAATAACTCAGTCTGCTTGATTTTTGTAAATAGTGTGATATTATTTGAAACATCAAGAGTGTTGTACTTATAATCAGAATAAACATGTTTTATAATTTTTTCCTGCTTGAAAAATATTTGGTTATATTTCTAATTTTTCTATCCTAGCATAAATAAGTTATTATTCCCTGGCAATATGATATACATACATACAGAGATACAAACACACAAACATATGTATGTTCATAAGTATACATATATATACTTGTATACACACACACATATATATACACATATACACACATATTCTCTCTCTCACTGTATTACACACACACATGCACATTTACAGATATGAGCTAGATATGATTATACATTCTACAAAAGAGAAAACTGAGGCACAGGAAGCAAAAGATCTCACACATCTGTCTATCAGAACAAGGTTTCAAACTAAGATGTCTGGGTCCTGAGCTCTTCATCACTATGCTAATGTTTCATTTATCCTAAGTTATCCTAATGTCTTTCCATCTGTAGAATCAGGAAACCTAAATCCTAGTAGTTGTTCCATGAACTATGTGACATTGGACAACATATATATATTCTTCCTTGCTCAATTTTGTCAAAGAGATAATTTAGATAGTTGTACAATAGAAATTTTATTAATTAGTTATCTATCAATGCATTTATCTATCTAAATAATGCATTCCTTTATAAAATACATATGGAATCTCAGCAGAGAAAATAGAGAGAAGTTCGTAGCACCCTGGCTTTACACTGAGGCTTTGGGAGCTCAATAAATAATGATAACAAAGATTTATACAGTGCTTTCCATGTATCTTTTGTAGTAGATGGATGGATAGATAGATGATACATTAGATAGATAGATATAAAGAAAGATAGACAGATTTAATCCTAACAAAATTCTATAAGAAAAATTATCACATTGTACAAAAAAACATTTGAAGTGATACGATTTGTTTAAAGTCACATTCTCTATAAGAGACAGAGCTAGGGTTAGAAGCTTGGAAATATATCTCCAGGGCCCACTCTCTGTACTATTATGCTATATTGGGTCTTCAATAAGACTAGTTTATTTTTCCCTAGCCTGAATTTGCAATCAGTTGGGAGAGCTAAAGGAATAGCAATAGAGATCAAATAATCTTGTTTATTATTGAAAAGGTTGTTAGAGGAGAAATCGACTGAGAAGCACAGCAGAAACTTGGGCTCTCATTATTCTTGTTATTATCATTATTATTATTATGCTTATGTGAACCCCATAATAGAAAGCTTATTCATTCTATCCCAGGCAGCACTAGGTCACCTCAAGCCTCTTCATATAGGGCATGCCACATAAATATTACAGAATAAGAAACAGCGTAAAGTGAATACTTACTGAGGATAATTGGTGCACAAAGGCAAAAAGGGAAGAGAAACACTGAGTGATTCATGCTCGGTTTCCACTCCCTAATATGTCAAATGTAAGGAGAAAGACCAGGATTGCAACTCTAATGTAAATGACACCACATAGAAAGTAGACATACTAGCAAAGATGGATTCTTACTAAATTCATTTATGAAACATGAGAGATTAGAGTAATAGAGGTTGAAAATCACTGACCAAGTGGATAATAAAATCTCTGCTGATTTTTTCATAAAATGTTTTTAAATTTGAGACTGACAGAGTATTGCAAAAATAGTTCAGAGAATTCTGGATACACTACACTCAGCTTCCTTTAATATTAAAATCTTAAGTAACTACAGTGCGATCATCTCAACTGAGGAATCAATAAAGTTACAGTGTTAATAACTAAACTGCAGGCTTCATTTGGGCTCACCAGTTTTTTTCACTAATGTCCTTTTATGATTCAAAGATTCAAGTCAGGATCCCACTCAGTATTTAATTGTCATGAAACCATAGGTTCCGCCAATCTGGTACAGATCCTCAGTCTTTCCTTGTCTTCCACAATCATGACACTAGGTACTCAGGTAATAGATAACAAGGTACGATAGCTATGCCCTACAAATGCCATATGCTAGGAGGATTGAACTTGTATATAGTGCATAGTAATTGGTATAATGCTCAAATAATGGTTAATATCAGTATTGGTACTTAAAATGTAAATGTACACTTTAAATTTGCTGAAATCAGATATTTTTCTCTCAACCTTCCCTCCATTTATCTATAATGCATTTCATTCTGTTTATTTGTTTGTTTTTTGTAAATCATCCTGATGCCTTTTGTCTTCTATGCTCTTTACTTCCTACCGTTTTCATTATTTCTGACGCGTGTCTTCTAGATATCATTAGACACAGTATACGGTTTTATGAAGTTTTAAATTTCAATTCTGTGGTTGTTTACTTTCAAAGGTATGCATTTTTTCACTACATTTCTGCAAAAGCAATGAACAGCACTATATAGAAGATTACTAGGAGACTATAATGGGAAATAAAGATTAATTTCAAGAATAAAACCTAAAATATCAGAAAGCATTGTAGAAAATAAGCAAACAATAGAAGATTCTTATAAAATTTAGCATATCTTAAATTATATCTATAGAATATTAAATAGTAGATAACAAACAATCATTGACTAAAATATCTCAGAAAAATAGTCATAGCTTAAAGCTATATAGACAAATTGTTTTTTATGTCAAAGAAAAGACAACATAAAAATATGCTTAATTATGTAGTGTCCCATATTCTCTTCTTCAAAATCTACTTAAAGATTTAGTCCAGTGAAATGAAAGGTGACTTAAAATCAAGAATTCAAGGATGGGAAAATTATATTGTTTGTAAACTTTGCAATCCATTCATTATATAGATGGAATAGATGGAAATGATTTGTGAACAAAGTTACAAATTTAACACTAAATCAAAATATTTGGGAAATATTTATTTGGTGCAACAATAGTATTATAATAGTATAGTAGATCTATAACCAGGAGTTAAATAGACTATCTGGAAAAATCTAGAGTCAGAGGCAGAGAAAAAAACAAGAACATTAATTTCCTCCAAAACCTGAAGCCAATATATCAGTTTGTTTATGAAATATGTCTTTTATTGATTTTAATATAGCTGGCAGATAATTTAAATCAATAAAATCAATAAAGAAAATAATCAAAATTTAATAAATTGAAGAATATATTGGAAGCATGAGAAAAAGAAAAATTAATATGTATATATTTGAATAATTCAGTGAATCAATTATATATATTTATAGCATTATACTTAAATATCTTATATATGTATATAACAACATACATAATTAATTTATTTAAATATATTTATGTCACACAAACATATATAATCTGAATATTGTGTGTGTATGTGTACGTGTTAGGAGTTTTTTAGGGCACTGTGGTAATCTAAGAATTATGACATGAGTGGGAATAAAAGCAATCTTGGATTTACATCTTTCCCCATCTCATCTCTCTTCATGCCACAATTTACAGAGAGAGAGAGAAACACAGGGACCGGAAGCAGGGAAAGAGAAGCTTATTTTTTTACCAACAATTCAAAGAACCAACACATTATTTCTTAAACACAAAATCAGGGCTAATAGATGTTCAAAATTATATATCATATGAATATTTTGTTTTTCAGTATTATAAAAAAATTCCCACCTTAAATAGATATTGAATTAGAGAACATGATACTTATTCAATCCCAAAGTCCAGTTACCTAGTTCTGTGGTAATAGTTCTGGGAAATGGACTGTGAAAAACCGGCCATGCTCTGCTGAAAATAGGGAAAATAACACAAACTACGATGCTTAAAGCTCAACTCCAGTGGTTTACGTTCTGCTAACTCTCATGATGATTTTTGACCACTTGGCTTGAGAGCAACAGAACATCCATAACCATCCGCATCCATTTTGAGGAAGAGAGCAACATCATTAGATTCTTCCAACTCGAGACGAGAGAAGAATGAAAGCAAGTGGTGCAAATATTATATTTATCTTTATCTCCCTTCCTCCCCTCAGCAATGTTTTGCCACCATCACCACAGTCTGACATTAGAACATTTCATTCACCCCAAAAGATACCTCATGCACAATTCTAATGAATCCCAGTTTCCATCCCCAGTTCCCACTAATCTGGATTCAGATGCTGTAGACTTTTCTTTTAGGGATACTTCGCATAAATGAAGTAATAAAATATATAGTCTCTGTGTCTAACATAAAGTTTCTGAGGTCCAAACTGTAGTCTGGTGTTTTTTTTTTTTAATTGCTGAATAGTGGTTCCATTGTATGGATACACTATATTTTTGTCCATTCACTAACTGATTTGGATTCTTTCCACTTTTTAGCTGTCATGAATAATGCTGCTATGAACAGTTACATACAAGTTTTTTTTTCATTTTTCTTAAGTAAAAACCTAAGAGTAGAATTAGTACTACATATGGTATCTATGTTTAAATTTAGAAACTGCTAACTTTTCCCAAAGGTCTATATCTCTTTATGTGTCCTCTAACAGTGTATGAGGGTTCTAATTTCTCTACATCCTTGCCTACACTTGTCATTTATTTTTTCTTTGATTAAAGCCATTCTAGGAAGTGTGAAGTAATATCTCACTGTGGTTTTATTTTGCATTTTCCTAATGACTGATGATGCTGACTCTTTTCCTGTGCTTAGTAACCATTTTAATATACTTTTTAGACAAATGTCTACTTAAATATTTCACCCATTTTTAATTTTATATTTGTCTTCTGATTAAGTTGTAAGAGTTCTTTTTTTATATGCTGAATATAATAATCCATTTCTCAGGTATGCTTTACACATATTTTCTCCCACTCTGTGTTTTATCTTTTAATTTTTATTATTCATATCTTTTGAAGCACAAAAGATATTATTATTGTTTTATGGATTCTACTTTGTATATGACATCTAAGAACTCTTTGCCTAGCACAATGTTTTAAATATTTTTGTGTGTGTTTTCTTCTAGAAGATTTGTAGTTTGGGCTCCTACGTTTATCTCTACTATCCATTTTGAGCATATTTTTGGAGTATAGTGTAGGTTGAGGGGTCTTAGGTATAAATTTATTCTTTTTTACATGGATATTCAGTTGTTCCAAAACTATTTGATGAAGGGACTATTTTTTCTCCATTGATTTGCCTTGATATCCTTGTCAACAATCAACTGATCATACATATAAGGATTTGTTTCTCAACCGTCAGTTCTGTTATATTGATCTACGTATCTATCCTTACCCCAGTAACATATTATCTTGATATGACAATAGCTTATAGTAAATTTTGAAACTAGGAAGTGTAAGTCTTCCTACTTTCTTCCTATTTTCTTTTTCAAAGTATTTTAGTATATATTAGATGCTCTGCGTTTCCGTGTAAATTTTAGGATAAGCTTGTTAATTACTACAAAGACCTGTATGGGGAATATGATAGAGATTGTGTGAACTTATAGATCAAGTTGAAGAAAACTGAGATCTAAAGTACTGAGTCTTCCATACATATGCCTGAAATAGCTCTCCATTTATTTAGATTTTTAAAAATTTATCTCAGTAATATTTTGTAATTTTCAGTGTAAAATATTTATAATTTTTGGTTAGTATAATCTTAAGTGGTTTTTGGGGGACATTTATTTTGAATGGAATTTGTATTAATTTCAAGTTTATTGCTTGTATAATGAAAACCAAAATTCCTTTTTCAAGCTCAATATAACTTTTCTCATATAGATATTTATATGAAAGGCAAAGTGGTATAGCAAGAAAAAAATTTTCTAGTCACATGAATGTACTCTATCATTATTATCTGTGGAACATTGATTACGTTATAATATTGGGACCATTAAAGTATTTCCATTAAAGTATAAGAAAAAGCTCTACATTACAAGGAATCAGTAATTACTATTTATGACAAACTGTGTTAAGCATCTTGCCTCTTTTCTTTTTTTTTTGAATTTTATTTTATTTTTTTATACAGCAGGTTCTTATTAGCTATTTATTTTATACATATAAGTGTATATATGTCAATCCCATCCTCCTAATTCATCTCATTGCCTCCTTTCTAATACCCAGTTAATTGAATATTGTTAAAATTATTTTTGATATATTTCTGATGTAAGATAAATTCTTAATTATTTTAAATAACTAGAATGAATATGCATAACTTGGAGCATATATCTCATCTCAAATTTATATATGATAAATTCAATATTTTGTAATAAATTTATATTATGTAAAATATAAAATTGATATATTTATATAAATAATAATGTATCCATATATGAGTTATATAAATGATCCATATATGAATTATATATATATATATATATATATGCAAAGTGGAAAAGAGCTCAGAAATTGAGGTGGATTTGAATTCCAATGAATAAACCAAATCTCTGTTGAACTGAACACAGCGGCAAGGATTTATACAGGAAGGGGAAAAGACAAACTCATAATAGCAGTGCCATCACAGATGTAAAACCGTCCTGGTTTCAATTAAGTAGTCAGGAGAAAAGAATGGCTTTTTTATATAATTGGCATTTATACATTGAGTATTCATAAATTCAGTTTTTTATTCATAAGATCTTGTCATTATTATTCATTTTACCTTTATTTCTCTTGTACATTAAAGAGAATAAATGGGGCAATTTTTAAATTTCAAATATCTTATTTACTCCTTGGCAAGAAAGCTGAGCTCACTATGTACATTCCCATCATGTTTTATTGTTTTAAAACAGAAGTTAGCCATAGATAAATTACTTGTGATGGTTGAAATAAGAGGTCAGTAGATAATAAATTCCTAGTTCTTTGTATGTTAAACTGACATCTGCACTCTCCAGATTTAACTATTTATTTTAGCTGGACAGAAAATCAAAATAAAATTGATACATCATTTGAAAGTAAATAAGGTGATATTTCTTAATATTTGCATTTGTAGACATCACAAGTAGAAAGAAATAATGATTACTATTTGTATTAAAGTGGAAATATTCCAGTCTTATGATCATTTTATACATCTCTGTAATCATTACATTAATTTTTACTTAGATATAATCAGCTACTTTGTTCAGATAAAAATTCTCAGTAAAATTATGTATTTCATTAGTATGTTTTTTTCCAAAAATTTTATCAGAGAGATTTTGAAAGGCTAATCATTTGTTGAAAAAGCAGTAGCCTTCTTAATTCAGCTTTGTCCATTCTGGCCTGAGGTACAAAATAACATTTTGACCTATTTGCTACAATAATACCTTTGAGACTTTCAGCCTAAAAGAATCAAGTGCGCTGTATTCCCAGGAATTCGAGCTTGGTGGAGCTCATGCAACTGCACTCATCCTCTAGTGCTAAGGAAGTAATTACAAGTGTTCCAGCCAAATCCATAAATCATGATGTGGTGAGAACTCTGGTTTCCTTTGCTGTCCTCCTTAAGTGAATGCAATCTCAATGGCCATTGATATCCCCTAAACTGCTCTTGCAAACGGTTATTACACTTGAACTTTGAAGACTTAGAAGCAATTTGTATTCTCTGATGGTCTTTTGTCTTTGAGATGTCCTTCCCTTCATAATCAAAAGGGAATGTCAATGTTGAAACTTTGGTTCAGTCACATATGTGAAAGTAGCAGAACTAAGCATATATTTTAAAGCTCCGCAACTGTGCATTTTAAAAATACCTGTACACACACACATCACTCATGCACACGTCACATATGTTTATGTAGGTATATAAGACACAAATCGGTTTTAGAACTTTTTTTTCAATCTCTCCTTTTGCTTACTTGGTTGTCCAACATTAACATTCCCTCCTTCTTGCCCTTTATTTATAGCTACTTATCTCTCCTAATTCTTTCTCTTTCATGTCTCTAAGAGCAAAATTCTGAACAAAGATTGAACAACCAGTGGAAATAAATTTATGAGAGTTAGTATAGTTTACTTAGAGGCATTATATCTTATAGGAACTATGAAGTAAAATAGACTTGTGCCAAAAAACCCAGTTTTAGTGCTAATTATATATGGAGGCTTATATTTCAAAATTTCAAATGATGTTAACTATTATAGTTTGTGTAGTAAATTTATGATTATATGCCTTTTTTATTTCTAGACAGAACAATATAATGTTTGATTAATTAGGAAAGGTAAATAAGTACATGTTGAAGATCATTTGTACATGTCATTTACCCCCCCAAAAAGTAATCACCTGGTGGAAATATTTTCATTAAAAAACAACCCTTTTCCTCCTCTTGAAAAAATCATTAAGTATGTGTTTCTCAGTGATGAGCACAGAACTCACCTGAACTTTTTACTAAAATTGTTTATTAATCACAAAAAAATAATCTCCTGCTCTATTTAAGCTCAAATACTCATATTTGAGATAAAAAATGTAGACAGAAATAGATAGTATTAAACACTTTCTAACTCAACGTTTCCCATTGTGTGATGACCAAAAAATATGTTGACCACGTTCGTCAAAACACGAATGAGGAAGGGAATTAAAAGTCACACTTTCCTTAAATTTCACACCTTTTCCTTAAATTCTCCCAGGGAATTTGCACTCAGTCATTAAAGCTAAGAGAAAGTTTTAATTAATAACATCTCTGAGCTTTTGGTGTTTTAAATAGAGAAACATAAGACATGAAATTGTCTTTAAGACTAAAATAAGTGAAACAATAATGACAAAATCATAATTATAAGCACCCATTTTTATTACTAATGTTTCGTGGGCACCATGCTATTTATACATTGTCTTATTTAAACAACAACTATTAAACTACCTTAATCATCATTTTACAGATCAGAAAAAGAAAGATCAGGTATGTTAAAAAATTTGCTGGGGATCATATAGGAAATAAATGGCAAATCTGGGATGTGAATTCATGTTTGCTTTATGACCATGCTTGTCAACTGATACTTTATATGACTCTTAACCCTTAAAATACATTAATTTCTTGTCCACCTAACTGAAATAATACAAAATGGGAGCCCACAATACAGAGGCTTAATCTGTTACTAATATAATTAGGTGGTAGTTACATTCAATAAACATATATTAAGTAAATATTCAGTTGGGGCAGAGCAAACTAGGTATTGAAGATGAGAAATGCAGGTGGGAAAAAAGTGAAAAGTGAAGAGGAAGCAAATAGCGGCATTGAGTTAGGCTGTAGAGGTAACAGTAAAGTTAGAAAAAACAAATAGTTTTCACATACAATATATCTAAATTCATAAACACTACACAATAGACTAACTTGCCATTCTATCATATTTCATATGTAGAAAAAAATTGCAAAGCTATCAAAATTTGTTGACTCTACAAGTGGATTATATATTAAAATCGTTTTTATTTGAGTTTTGAGTAGGGAGGAATGGAGACCCAGCTCTTAAAATGTAGGTAAAATTTTATAGGATTATCATTATTGCTTCCTGTTTGCTAAAAAGGAAATAACACTTCAAAAATCAAGATCATGAAACAAGTAAAGAAATTATGATAATTTTAAAAAAAAAATAATAACTGAAAACTTCAGACACCAGTTACAACATATTGTAGGAAAGTATCTGTCATACTAAGAAATATGCTGATGAAGTTTATTAAATTAGAAGGACAATAAAAATAATTATGAAAAATAGAATTGCACAATGAATAGTTTAAGTTCTTTTGCTTTCCCCCAAAAGAACTTGTGATTAATTGCATATCAGCAATTATTTACTCAGCAATGATTACCTCTATCTCTATAAAACTTAATTCCTCTCCAAAATGCTTAAAATATTCCCAGGGAGTAAATTATCATCAGCGTATTCTAAATATTTTCTAAATTGGAAGCTGCCTGGAAAATTGTCTGACCTTTTTTCACTGTTTGTCACTGACAAATTTTTAAATGCATTAGGATGGAAAAGGGGGCAAGCAAGTCAGACAACCATGGGGTATTATTTACCTTCTTTCCACATTTCTGGCCAGATTAATCTTGCTCATGTCTTATATGAGACTGATTGGTTATATGGAATACATAAGGCACTAGTAAAAGCACACCAAAACACCAGTTCCCTAAAAGGTTTGATTTATTTGACTGATTTATTTGTTCTACAAATAAAATTGTTGAACTCCTACAAGGTTATCTCGTATTTTATCTAAGAGTTTGTAATATGTGTCTTAGAAATAAGGATTTTAGGTTGGGGTTCATTGATTCCCAGATGCATATTAGTTAAGCATCTTCAATGTCTTAGAAGAATTTTGAAGACTGTGTATTCTTAGTGTGTGCTTACTCCAGGCACATTAAAAGAGAAAACTCATTTACAACTTTACATGTATTTTGTAGCAGTGTTTAAACCAAATGGTCTGGTGAAGTTAAAGCAGTATTCTACTAAGACCCATGGGTATCTTAAGAACAGTGTTGGAATTAGATATATGGTCAGAAGTATAACTGGAACCGAAAGTGGGGTCTGGCTGCTCACCGTTCAAAAGCCAATAAAGAGGTGAGGTTGGTGGAAAGGAAAGTTTGCTTTATTTTGGATGTCGGCAACCCGGGGCGGGGGCAGGGAGGGTGGACTCCTCTCCAAAGGTAGACTCCCCCCACCACTGACAACCAGTGGGCAAGAGATTTTGTAGACAGAGGGAGGGGGCTACATGCAGAAACAGCACGGTCAGCTGTGACAGTCATCTTGAAATTGGTCATCAGTGGTCTGATTGTGTTAAGTACAATTAATCTTTAGTTCCAGGGTCGGTCTGTTCCCATTTCCTTGAGGCCAGTTCTTGAAATTGTGGCAGCTGATGTCATGGCTACAGTCTGGTCATCATGTAGTTAACTTCTTCCACCTGGCGGGGGTTTCAGTATCTATATACAAGACAGCTCACAGGATATGGCTCAGAACATTATGCATAGCCCTTGAGAAGGAACTAAAGGTCCTTAAACTATTATTAGCCACTAGTCTTGTTGGATTGTTTTCCTTTGTTTCTGTATTTCCTCACTTCTCTGATTAAACATATTCTTTGGCTAAAGTTTTTCTACAGACAAAAGGCAGGCAGAGGACATGGGGGGCAAGGGCCACAGGGTCCTGCCCCATTTCATAACTAAAGAACACTAGTAACCAAGGCACAAAAATGAAAGTGCAGAGATAATTTCTACCTTCCATGTTGCAACTTCCTACTATGTAACCGTGAGTAAATGATGTAATTATTCAGAAAGTTAGTTTATATATTATAATCTGTGGATTATAATATGTATTCATCTTAATTCACAGTTTACTGTGCTTAACACACAGAATTTCTGATTAGCCTATTTATGTTAAAGGATGCATTTATTTATTAAATAAATATTGTAAAACATGCTAGATAAATAAAGATTAAAAAGACCCAAATCCTGCCCTTAAAAGACTCCTTAAGATCCCCTTAAGACCTTTAAAGTTTAACGGGGGCAAAAAATAATGAGTCAATTAGTAAACCATGGGCTTAGAGGAACAAGAGAGAAAGTCATGGAAGGATATGGGAGAACATAAGAAGAGTACCACCTTGGCTTCATTTTACAGTTGAAGCATGATGACTCTCAAACATACAAATTAAACCTAGATCTTGTTATTTTTCCCCTTGAACTGCAGACCTAAATATCCAATTTCTTGCTGTATTTGTTTTTTGGGTTTTTTTTTATAAGCATCTTAAATGAACAGGTCTATAATTGAAATAATCTATCCTCCCAACAGCTACAACTAGTGACTCCTCTAGTTTCCCTTATCACCATAAATAGTATTAACATCCAACAAGGTGCTCAATTTCCTGTCTAGTTTTTCAGCTGCTTCCAAAGTCAATCTTTCCTTTACTTTCTAAACTCCGCATATTTGACTTCTTTTATCCCTCGAATGTGCTCTGCTTCACCCCACTTCTTATTCTCACACTATTCTCCCCTAGAGAAAGTGTTTCATTTACTATGAGCCATATTGTACCAGCATCCGAATTTGAAGGGATTTAAAAAAGACAAAGTAGAAGATGTCAAAGAAGAAGGGGTGGTTGAAAATGCTACGTAAAGAAATAAAAGTCTGTATTTAGAGAGATTCATAGAAATATTTAGCCTTGTAATAGTAAGCAAATATATCATCCTTTGTAGGATGATACCATGGAAATTTGAGTTTTAGTGTACCTCTCTTCCTCTTACTCCTCACATTTAAATCAGTTAAAAATTGACCTCTATCTCCTTAATGCTTCCATATCAGTTCTCTTTACATTGTTCTCAGAGTAGTTACCATGGCTCAGATCTTATCATTAACACATGCCTTAGCGAAAAAAAAGTTTGTTCTACATGTGTGTGTTTATGTACTTCTTTAGTTTTGGTTTCTACAAGATGTTCAAAGTTGCTTTGTATATTGCCTTTCCTGTTCCTATAGTCAGCCATCTCTCCATGGAGCCTGGTTCTTTTACTAGATAATGGTATTCAAAATCAAATCTGGATGCTAAGTGTGCTCGTTGTTACTGGGGTGTCATTGCTTCTAGGCTGTCTCAGTTGACATCAAGCAAATGTATATGTGTGTATCAACCCATGTATATATACAAAATTTATAAATGTGTCCATATGTAACCATCCTTACCTACATTAATGTAAGCATAAGTGAATAATGATATATCCAATTATGATTTATTGCTACCAGGTTTTTTTCTCTTCCTGTCCCTTTGCTTATCTGTAACCTCCTACTTCAACTATGAGAAACATTGCTCACACCATCCATCATCCACTTAACTAATCCACTTAACTAATTGTTAAATTCCTCTATAAATATACAGTGATGTCTTAATCCATTCAGGCTGCTATAATAAAATACCATAGATGGGGTTACTTATAAACTACAGAAATTTATTTCCCACAGTTCTAGAGGCTAGCACTTCCAAGATCTATGTGGTAGCATGGAAAAGTCTCAGAATCTCTCTGGAACCTCTTTTTAAAGGCACTAATTCTATTCATGAGGGCTCCACCCTTATAACATAATCACCTCCCAAAGACCCCACCTCCTAATACCATCTACTGAGGGGGTGGGTTAGAATTTCAACATATGAATTTTGGTAGGGCACATTCAGACAATAGTCATTGGTATCAGAATTGTTAACTAGTATGTCTATGCAAAACAGTTTTTCAAATTGAATGCAGTGCTTATATATAGTTTCTTTAACTTTTAATCTTCCAGATTTCTCTCATTTCCAAAGGTCAGTGAATTTGTTTCACATACTGTAATATACATAGTTATTTGCACATTCTGCATTCCATTTTTGGGTCTCCTGACCTCCTAAGTGATTTTTTTTTTAATTTGCACATTTAGGTTTATTCTTTGTGCTGTACAGGTCTATACATTTTAAAAAATGCATCATTTCATGTTTCCATAATTATAGTATTATACAGAATAATTTCACCATCCAAAAAAATCCCCTGTGTCTTACATACTCAACTCTCTCTTACGTCCTACAAACTCTTGGCAACCTCTGATCTTTTTAATATCTCTAAAGTGTTGCCTTTTCCCATAATGTCATATAATTGGAATCACAGAGTTTGTAGCCTTTTTGGATTGGCTTCTTTCACTTAGCAATATGCATGTAAAATTCATCCATATCTTTTGATTGTTTAGTAGCTCATTATCTCTGTATGCATGCACCACAGTTTACTTATCTATTCACCTGCTGAAGGACATTTTTCTTACTTTCAGTTTTTGGTGAGTACAAATGAAGCACTATAAAGATTCATGTATACATGTTTTCTGAAAATACGTTTTCAATTTGGTGAACACCTAGGAACACAATAAGGGGATTGTAATATGTCAAAATGTATTTCACTACCTAAAAATATGGTAAGTATTATTGGAATATAAATCAAACTATAAAATATACACAAATCCATACTGGTATATATAACCACAGACTAATCATCAGATACATCCCAATTAAGAAACATTCCATAAAATATCTGACCAATACTCTTCAAACTGTAAATTTCATCAAAAACAAAAAAAGTCCTATAAACGATGAGAGCCTAGAATTGTCTAAGAATACGTGATGACTAAATGTAATGTAATATGATGGATAGAATCTCAGATCAGAAAAAGGTCATCAGTTAAAAATTAAGAAAATCTGAAGAAAGCATAGATTTTAAATAATAATGTGTTGATTTTTGGTTCATTTATTTTGTCAAATGCACCATACTTTTTATAAGGTGTCAATAACAAAGTCAACTGGATCTAACATATATGAGAACTCTATTCACTATCTTTGCCATTTTTCAGTAAATCTAAAAATGTCGTAAAATAAGAAGGTGTATTTTTTAAAAAGCAATGACACATAAATTAAAGCTGACAAGAAGGGAAAACAAGGACAGGCAATAAGATGGAACCAAGTTTGTGTCTGGTGCGCATAACTCATGTCATGCACTTTAACTTACCTGCTAGAGTTGGGAAACAATATTTAGTTGATTATGCCTGGCAATGAGAAATACGTGATCAGTTACAAGACTGAGTGCCCCAAAGGAAAATTAAACTAAACAAAACAAAATTCTTCAGAAAAATAACAGAAATACCCTCTATTATAATTTTATTGTAGGTGTTCACATAGTTTCTTAGAGAAAGGAAATAAAAAGATGTAAACATAACAATCACCACATCTTTATAGTAAATAAATGCATATTTCTTTGTATTATTATTTGATTTTTTTATTAACTCTGGCATGTGCATTAAACGAATCACAATTAAGGATATTTGTTTCACTTTCAAAGTTGAAACATCTTGATATTATGTTCTGATTACAAATAAAAAAACCTCATATGATACAAAATGCTGTAAAAGAGAACATTCACTAAATGTCCACCCATATATGCAGACCACCACCCAATCTGATCCCTATAAGACAGCAAATTTAAGAAGTCTGACCAATCAGAATTCATGTATATGCTTATATTTCACATAAATATAATATGTTGGAAAGTGACTTTATACTCTTTCATGTTTATTTTTTAACCTAATATCTAATAGGTTTCTTTCCCTGTCCATGCACAAATACCTGCTTCATCTATCATTCTAATATTTGTGTTTGAATCATTTAATCTTTTAATTACATGAGTACACTATGATCTATTTAAGTAACTCCCTCAAAATGAATCTTTAGGTTGTTTCAATATACCATTAGTTATAGTCTATTGGAATGAACATTCATTGAATGCATTTTGCAATTTATGAACGTTTCTGGAGGGAAAAAACCCCAAGACTATAATTTCTTACATGAAGAGGAAGCAGTTTTTGTACATACTTGCAAATTTCTCTCTAAAAACTGTTTGTTTTCCCAACCTTGGCTAACATTATATCTTCACTATTTATTTAATGTTACTAATCTGTTCCAATGAAAATGGTGGGAAATGATACATCAGCGTTTTATATGTTTTTCTCTTTTTCAGGTAAACTTATGAATAACCACATTCCTCAAGATTCTTCACTAACAATATATTTTTAAAATGTCCTTATCATAAAGAGTGAAGTAAGTCAGAAAGAGAAAAACAAATATTGTATATTAACACATGTATGTGGAATCTAGAAAAATTGTAGGTACAGATGAACTTATTTGCAGGGCAGGAATAGAGATTCAGATGTAGGGAACAGATGTGTGGACACGGGGTGGGTGGGGATGAATTGGGAGATTGGGATTGACATATGTGCACTGCCATATGTAAAACAGATAGCTAGTGGGAACCTGCTGTATACTACAGGGAGCTCAGCTCGGTGCTCTGTGGTGACCTAGATGGATGGGATGGGGTAAGTGGGAGGGAAGTCAAAGAGGGAGGGAAATATGTATACATATATTTGATTCACTTCATTGTACAGAAGAAATTAATACAACATTGTAAAGCAGCAATAACCCAATACAAAAAATCCTTGAATAAAGAGTAGAAATAATTAGAAGGTATTAATACTTTGAAGATAAAAATATTTATAACTTATATTATTATTCTAAATTTGTCAAAATGAATGGAGAAATAATTTAGAGGTGGTAGCATTAGTGGCAGAAGTATAGCTTTAAAGTGTTACATTACATTAACTGTAATTTTTTTTTTTTTTTTTTTAGATACAGGCAGTTCTGAAGGGCCTGAGAGCTCTCATGGATTGTAAATACAAATCACAGGCTCTGGTCAAGGGTACAAGGAGTAAAATTGGTAACAACAGTTGATCCATTGATTCTGCCTACTCAGGTAGAAATCAATTCTTTGTAAGTGAACATGGTTCTGAATTTACACAGGAAACAGAAGCACACAAGAAACAGATGGAGTCTGCTAAGACCTATTTGGGGATAACATTATCTGTCAGACAAATTTGTAAGTATAGTTAAAAAAAAAAGATACATTAGCTAGTTCATTTGACCTCTACTCCTTTTTCCTCAAAATGTAAATTTTTAAATTATCAGCAAAACTGGAAAAGATTCTCAGCCCAGGGCACCATACATGAATTAACTGGATGTAATCTATGGATTAACTGAATGTAGTAATAAAAATATGTGCAATATGAAATGTGTGAAGTGTTTTCAGGAATTATAAAGTGGCATTAAAACTAAGTCTAATGGGAAAGCACACGAAAAATGCCAGCTAGGGCTCACATGTTATTTAATACATAAGTAAAAGGCCAAATCCAAAAACCAAAACAAAACAAACAAATTAACAAACAAAACTAAGTATACTAGGAAAGAAAAAGCATTATCAGAAATATTTTTACATCATAAATTCACTTTCATACGATTCATTTTCATATTCTTCATCATACCTGGTTTATTTTCATACTATTTTTAGATATCCAATCTATTTTTCTCAAGTAAGAAAAACATAATTTTAAAAGATACAGATTTATCATACATATTTACTCCACATTCATACAGTATATAGTGGGATATCATTTACCTTGTGTTTATAAATTCAAATAGAAAATTGTTCCTTACAATTATCTTAATGGAATTAATATTGCATTATTTTTTAACATAGCTGTATTTGTACCAAATTCAACTTTATTTTTTGTAGACTTTATAGCCATACTTTTTCACTAAATTCTGCTTTATTTTAATATCTTTTATGATGATTACATCACTTTGTCATTTAAACTATTCATTCAGCTTGGAATAGTCATGTTGCTTCCTTACTTCACTCATATGAATATTTATATCTTTGCCACTAACTATCTGTAAACAGTTGATGTGTCTCCCAACTTACTGCTACAAATAATGTCCCATTCACTTCAAATTAAGCTTGTGTATTCCAGTGTCCCAAGGAGAGGAGGAAAAAGTTCTTAGCAGGATGAAATATTAGTTATTCACCTGTGTACCATGGACCAAAAACTGTGCTGAGTACTTGCCATATGTCAACTCATGTGTAGCTATTCTAGAGAATTCTTGAGCAATGCTACTTCAATCCTTCTTTCATTTTAAAACAAGCAAGCTTGTTTCATTAGTAAACCATGGTACACCAATGATTGGACCATTCATTTCCTAACAGTGCTTGTTTATAAATTTCAAATGGATGAGAAAATGAACCTAAAGAATATCCTTCAGAATTGATGTCTAGGTCAATATCATAAGGACATGTAAATGTCTTATGTCATAATATTTCTATAGAATGACAGACAAAAGCCAGTCCCAAATAAGAAAGGAAAGGGTTTATTTGGATATCATCAATGTCTAAATACATCAATTCATATCAGAAATATAGGAAGGTCACCATGCTAAGAGAAGCAATATCTAGCCTCACCTAGAGACCATGATTATGAATGGACTTTTTATTTTTCCTCTTACATCAAATGTGGAATGTTAGGAGTAGATCTTCATTTCTGTTTGATGTATAAAAATATTTAAGAAAAGGTATCAGATGGATAGGGTTGAAAACCAATGACATTAGTATCTGACTAATGCTTTAAATTATCTTAAGAATTATAAGGATATGTTTTAATTTTGAAACTTTCACTTGAAGAAATATAAAATGAACCTATTAATTAATTTTGTTCTTGACATGAGAGCTTTCATAAAAGAGGATCATATACAAATATATAAATATCAGTGAAATGATCAATCCCTCCACAACAACACATTTGTATCATTAAAATACATATTTTATAGGTTAAAAATATGTCTTGTTTAAAATCATTCCTTGCTTTTTCTTACCCCTTATCTTTCTTTTTCTTCATTGTATTTTTAACATTTACTATTGCTTTTCATTAGAGAATTAAAAGATCTGAATTTTAAAAGAGGTTAGATTAGAAGGATATTTCAGGTTCAAAATATTAAAGCATTTTATTTAATTCTTAATTGCATCTCTTTATTTAATATTCAATCCTAATATCATCATAAGGTCAAATTAAATGGAAATTGTCTAACTTTATTAACATCAGTATAATTACCAAAAGGATCAAATTTTCAGAGGTCATCCGACTCTTGTTCAGGATAATTTCTTATTGATTGACCAGGAAATGAAACAGCTTGTAGTTTTCCTCTAATTATTTAAACCTGTCTCACTTATTAGATATTTGTAGTGTTTCAAATTCATGGTGATGGTTATATTTTCATAAACGTTCTAAGATTAAACCTTTTCCATATAAATGACTGTAATTTCTTGAAATATTAAAATAGTTGAAAGTAGAAAATACAACCACTAACTTGGAAAACCTACAATTAACTATTCATCTTCTATGAGTAATTTTAGTAAAAATTAAAAATCAGAATTTAGGACAACTTGTTCATTTAAACCAAGATTTCTATAATCCATGGTTAATTTTGTGCATTTAAAACATGCTATAAAACTGATAAAAACAATTTAAAAAGAACATGCTATATTAAATAAAGATGTTACTGTTACACAAAATGTAATATTAAAGGCTTTATTCAAGGAGTTCACAATCCTCATAGTTGCAAGTGTACTTATTATGTACCATATTTGTATTTTTCAGTCTGTTATGGGAATTGCACAAATCACTTTAAAGGAGTGTGTCCAATAATTTTTTATATGCAGTTGGATTTTTTTGCAAATAAAATATTATAAATAATACAAAATTAAAACACCACAGAAGAAAATGGAGTTGTTCTTATTAAGTGGGGCAAGGCTCTCTGGTGGATCCTGATGTATTCCAGCTGGACCCAAAGGGCTCTTTAGAGTGTGGGTTTAGAGATCATGTACATGACACTTCATACAAACATATGTGAAAGCATTTTGCCTAATTGTAAAGTATTATAAAATACTTGTTAAAGTACTGTTAAAAGAAATTATTTCTGGACAAATAAGAATTTCAGTAAAATTGGATAATACTCATATATATTGCTTGTTTGTTTTTCTATATTATATTCCATTGAATTCAGAGATTGTATTTTAAATAGAACTCATGTAAAATTTTGTTCCTTTGTTAAATATTTGGAGGTCAATTTTAAACCTGTTTTTCTTTAACCATGTAATATTTTTTTCATGTGATTGTGTTATTAACTGTTGTTCTGAAATTGTCAGAAAGGGAAAGTACTATGGGTAAAATGTAACTTCTATGACCATGGAAACAAATTTTCGTTTCATGACAGATTTTATTTAATATGACTAAAGTTAATGAAGTATTCATAAAATTATAGGTTTGGGAAAGACCTTGAAAATGTAATTAGTCTATCTCCTTCCCCAAACACTTTAACACACTTTATTCTTTTATTTCATTATCAGAACTCCAGGGAAGACTATTTTATAATTTATTTCAGTGATAATACATTTCTGGTCTTTTAAAGCAATATGAAAATATTCTTTCTTCAGAAGTCTGCTGCTTCAAAGTATGTTTTTTCTCTTAAAAGTGGTTTAAGCTAACAGTTTATACTTAAAGTGATATTTTCTCCTTGCCTTCAATACTTACCCTTTACTTTCCTTACTTGTGCTCAAGTACTCATTCAGGATGTGATTTCTTATCTTGAACGTTTTTCTCTTTGTCTGTTGATCTCAGTGATATCATGTCTCCAGTGATTCTGTCACTACTAAATAGATAATGTTATGATTTTTCTGTTATACTCTTTTTCAAAACGCTATGATGGCTTCCAGCTGGAACAGGAACTGGGTTCTAATTACTACTATAAGTTTCAAAGCCTTTCCAGAGAATGATCTGTTAAGGGTAACATTACAAAGAAAAGTTATAGGGAGCAAAACTTGATGCAAAACAATAAGCAGTTATATAAGTTATATTGTTCAGAGAAATGTGAGGGTCAACCAATGATTTGTAGACAGTCTGTAATCAATACTAGTAGCTCAGTTTCCAATAAAGAGCCTGACACATAATGCCTCTATCCATAATTTTTGTTAAAACTAAAACCAGAAATGCAGTGCTTATATTCAAAAAAGGCTACAACAAAAAACTCTCTCCCCATATGCAAAAGGAACTCTTTATATCTTCTACATCATAATTAAAAGTGGAATTCCTGCCATAAACTTACTCTAAACTTACCTCTAGAACTCTAGTTGGTTCCAAATTCTTTGCTACTCTACACCCATACTCTGTCCATCACTATGTGCTGGCAACGTATTCACAGCAGTTTTCATAACTTTGAGGAAATATCTTGAGATTTAACTTTCAATTCTAATGTTTAATTTATAAGCATTTAAAAAAAAACTCTCCCAGTTATTATCATGTGGAAAAGTAGGGTGCATGATATTTTGAAGCAGCTTTTAACCTTTTTTTAAAATGACCAGGCTCAATAACTGTGATTAACTGTCTGATGTCAATTTCAAAAACAAAAAACAAAATCTCCAGAAGCTGATGGTAAAGGCTCTGTCTTAATTGGATCAAGGAATGAGAGTTGTTCAGAAAATGATGTTTTGCTGAGTCATTAATTCAACAAGAATATGAGAGTGTTTGAAATGCTGAAAGATAGGAGCAATTGTGTTTCCTGACCAGATATAATGGATGAAGTTGGAATTATATCACTTCTTCTAGAGATTGGTTGATTCAAAAAGATTAAAGAGAAGAGGTGCTCTTAAAAGAAATGAGAGTTCTTCAAAGGAAACTTAGCCCTCTGTAAAGCCAGAAACAAAGAACAAATCTCTTGCAGAATAGTGGTGTAGGAAAGAAAGAGTTAGAACAAAAAAGTTCAAAAGTATTATTTAATTGAGTGAATAACTATGTACCAACAACACAATATTCCAATATGAAAAATTTGTCAAAGGTTGATGCTAATTCAGCATGAAGCTTGGGATACTTAGATAATTCAATACATATTTCTTTTATAACTTATAAAAATAAATATAAAATCTGCATAACAGCTAAAGAGAGGAAGTGGGAAAGGAAAAAGAAGTTGATGAACTTCATTTCCAAAGGGAAAATGGAAATGATATAACTTGACTTTAGAAAAATATGAACTACACCACATTTAAAAACAATAGATGGTATCATGGGAGGGTCCTATGTAGGAGAAGATCTAGTCTAACTTAAATTTTAATAAGTGTTATTGGAAATTTGGGATGTATAATCTTGCTAATTCCCATTATTAATTCTAATGTTATTATTCTTCTCAATTTAATTCAGAGCATGGAAACCATTTTGCCATCCAGGTAGTCACCTTTTACTTTATTCTACAAACTCTACTTTAAATATGTAAAAGAAAATAATACCAGGATCTTAATTTCTTATCATGTTGCTTTATTAGACATTCTAGAGCTTAATATACAGTTATAAATTCCAACAAATTGCTCTTACAGACATAAGCTGCATTTGCACTGTCATTAGAATGTCAGATGATCTATTTTTTTCATAATCATTCATATCTGAAATTAAAATCCTATATTTTAAATGTTACAAAGTAATGTACACTATTCTCAAACCTTATATTTGTTTTCATTGACAGATCACTATTAAGATTTGATTTTTAATTTATAGTTGAAACATGTTAATTCTTCTTTAACATTTTCACTCTATGCTTCATAACAAAAGGTACATTTCCATAGAGGGACAACTATTGCAAACCTGGTTAAAATACCACGAAAAATAAGTGTTCGTACTACTGTCAATAACTCATTATTATTTATTTGTTTGGGTTTTTTTCTAGGGAAGGGAAAATTCTATAAGCACATACAGATCCCTTCCTTCTTTCATATCATTATTCAGGCATATGTCAAAAATCTTTCTATGTACTTATCCAAGTCTTTATTTTATTTCTGTTTACTACAATATATAGTAGTAGGTTAATTTCTCCATCCAGTGAACACTGAGATCTATTAGGTTCTACACATCATGGGGAAAGGGCCACAAAGAAGTTACAGTTCATCCTCACATAAAAATTACAATCTTGCCAAAAATACAGATATTGAACATATGATTAAGTGTTATGAAATCAAGCAAGGTATTAAGGAAGCATATAGCTGAGACACTTAGCTAGAGTGGAATTAGGAAATTCTTTCCAAAAAAATGCGTGAGAGCTCTGATCTCATGATGAAGAAGGACTTAAGTAACGTAGCTTATGTCTGAGGAGCAGGGGCAGTAGGGACTGGGTAGGCAGATGAATGTGAAGAGGAGGTATGCTCCAGATGGAAAATAACCAGCGAACATATGAAGCAGGAGAAAAACACAGGATATTTGAGGAACTGAAAGAAAACTACAACTGCAGCATAGAAAACAAGGAAGTAGCGGTGAGATATACGACTAGAAAGCAAGTCATGGCATTTCCAGACAACATGTAAAACTCACACTTCATACAAAGAAAATGAGACAACCTTTAAATGTTTTAAACAAGGATATAATCATGTTTGAATTTTAAAGTTTGCTAGCTCTACTAGAGAGAAAAATGAATGGGTTGTTGAGCCAGAGTGGATCATGTAAGACAGCTTAGGAGTGATGATGGAGACTTCGATACAGGGTTTGACATTTTGGAGAAGGGGAGATGTGGAGGATTTGAGATATTTAGATGCTAGAATTACCCTAACTTGGTGAGTAGGGCAGTTATTCAAAGATGAGTCCGAAGTATCTGGCTTGAGTAATTCATGAGACAATGGTGCCCTTTAATAAGGTAGGAAGCCACTGAAGAGAAAGCCATGTGATGCGGAAAATGCCAAATTTGCCTCATTGAGGCCTGGGATAATTCAAATACATACATTAAAAACACAGGTATATATTTGCAGGAAACCAAAAGACAACTTTGAAGAGAGGTGCACTTTTGGGAATGGATAACTTAGGAGGAAAATATCAAGTGAGAAGGGAACCCAAAGTAGAACATTCAAAATCTCTCACCCCCTCAAGTGTTGGTTAGAAGAGGAGGAGCTTAAAAAATAATTACAGAGGTGAAAGTCATATAGAGAGAAATAGAAAAATCATAAGCAGGATGTGATGGAAGCAAAGGCAAGCAAAGGAAGAAGTCAATCATATCTAATACTGCCAACTTACACAGTAAGATGACAATGAGAAAATAGGCATGAAATTTGGCTTGCAGTGGGTGAAAATGTTTTGTCTATGAATATTGCTATATTACAATTATTTCCTTGGGCGTTTTTGATTTATGGAATATTACTAGGTTGTATTTTCTACTTTCCCAGTTTGCTGGGGATATATGAAGCAGAGAAAAATAACTCATGCCCTCAAACTGTATGCGTAGATATAATTGAGACAAATGCTTTATATTATAGATATACTGAGCTTTAAATCAGGGAATACATTTTGACCTTGAGTATTCCCAGGAAATCTCAGTATTACAAAATCTTTATCTCACAAATTTATCCTTATTTTTTCCTTTGAAAAACCTAGGATTTACATGTATTAGTATATTCAGCCACCCCACAATATGTTACCTTTTCTAAACACATGTTGCATATTGAATGTAGACTGTGTCTTTTAATTTATTTCTCAAAAAGTGAACAAGGTTTTTTTTTTTTTTTTTTTTTTCAAACCCTTGTGCCGAGGGCTAAACTTCAATAGATCACAGTGAGGGAGCGACCCTGCTACATATGCAACCCCATGAACAAACTATTATCAACCAAAAGTTTAAGAGCTAGACAGCAATGGGATTAAATTTTGGTTCTGTCTTATAAAATGTGCCTAAATGACTTTTAGTCTGTTTAGAAAATGAGGATTATACAACCTCCTGGGTATGTTGTAAAGAATAATTGAGATAAATCCTATAAAACTTCTCATTGAGCAGAAAAAAACAGTGTTCGGTAAAGACTCTAGTTCTTAAAGACTCTCTAGATATTCATAATCACCATCACCATCACCTGTTTTCCTCACATTGATTCAATCAGCTGGTTATGTAGACTGATTCCTTTATTTGCTACTGACTAGGATTGTATATCCCACTTTCCCATCAAGACACACGAAGAAAAAAAATAAAATCCTTGTTTCTCTCTTCCATGGTGTTATTACATTTTATCAAAAAGTTATTTTTTTTTCTGATTATTTCTAATGAGAATAGCAGGAGGATATTCCTTCCTTAGTCTTCTGACACCTATTTTCTGGAAGTTGGAGTCAAGTAAAGACATAAAATAAGTGTAAATATCTGTAGCACATAGGGTAGAAAAAGATGTGTCTTAAGAAAACTGAACCAGTTAAAATGTTATAGAAGTTCACAGAAAGTAGTCAGGTTTAAGCTTAGAGAATTGAAGAAGGCAAATGGAAAAAGAATCATTTGGTTTAACTTAAAAGAATGCTTGGAAATATGAAAAGAGTGTGGGGGAAAGCAATTTTATTTCGACAAAAATATTTTTTCAGAGGCATGAAATCTGAAAATAGTCCAATTTCATGGAGTACATAATAGCTCAATTTGATTGGAGAATAGAAAGCAAGAGGTGGACTAGTGAAAAATAGACTGGGTCAGCTTCCCCCAAACCTGACACTTCAGGAATTACTTGTAACTTATTATATGAGCAGTATGATATACTTATATTTTGATTATATATCTGGAATAATCATAATGCTAAAGATAAATACCCAGGATGGACTGTGGATGTGTGGACAATAGCCTGGATGACGAGAAGGCTGAGGGAACAGAGAAGAGCGGAGAGATATATGGAAAGTGGTATCTCTCCAATCCTTTTCCTATCCAGTAGAAGTTATTGTGTCTGTCCTCGGCTGGGTCTTTTTATCTTTGCTGGGCATTGGTGTCCAAGGGAACATTTATAAAGATAAATTTTTGGAAGAAGTAAAATAAAAAATGCAGATAAACTGTATGAAACAGTCTCTTCACTACGGTGTTCCCAAATATCTATAATAATACAGCATTTGCTCAAAAAATTCTTAAATAAGCATTTAGGGATGACACAAAGCAATGGGGTATAAACTAGAGAAACAAAAACAAAGTGAGAAAGTTCAAAGTGGAGGGTATGTGATGGGAAATGAAGTTATCTGAGCTAGATAAAGGTGTTATTTCAACTGAGCTTATAGGATGTCTGCCATTTTTGGCAAGAATGGGGAAGGAAACTAGCAAGATAATAAGTCATCCAATGAACTACTGATGTAGACAGTTATATTATAACTGCTCAGTTTCTGTGTGGAATTACACATGTGTTCCTAAAAGGGCTTGAGCATGTCTGGGATTCTAAGTTAAAACCTAATTCAAGGCAAATGCATAAAATGTGACCAGTTTGGGGGTTTTCCTGCTGGGCTTATATTAGATGACCTCATCTCATTAACTCTGCATGCCATCAGTAGTGAATGAGAGGACTCCATTCTTAACAAATCAGAATCACATATTAGTATCCAGTATCTACATCTAGGTGAAACAGATTAGGCCTTAAGTTGAGACACTAAGTCAGTGGGCTACTGCTGGATGTAGAAGCAGTTAAATGTAGAAGTTAAATTATGAAAAAAATACAGTGATTCTAAGTTAAAGTAAATCTAAGAATACAGGCTCTTTGACGTGTTCTGTGTGAGATAAAGTAAATTTAGTTATTTAACACAAACCTCAAAACCCCCAGAAATTATAGAGAATTTTATTGGATATTTGAGGACACTCAGAAATGTATATTTCTATATTTTTATCCTGAAAAATATTCAAATTTTCTCAGGGACAAGGAATATATCTCAACATTTTTTTGTATTACATAATGATGATGGTGTTAAAATATTCAGTGGTTTACAACTTTTAAAATATTTAAATTTGAAATCTCCACCAATATAAACAAGACATTATCTACATACACACTTAAAAAAAAAAAGACATAACCCATGAATTCCTTCCCTTCATTGATTACTTTTCTTGTTATCTCACTTTGGAAATCTTGAGAAAAATGTAGAAATTTGAGAATACTAACGGCTGCATGAATTGGATCCATAAGGACAAAGCTCCAAATTTTCATGAGATTTAATGGCTTTTTTATAATAACCCACTGCAAGTTTGTCCTCTGGTTGTTCTTAATATAGTTATTTTCTGTTCTCCTCCCCTTTTATAACATTTTCTTATTCGAGGTGACCCCAGAGAAATCCAGTTCACGGAATGTTAGTGAAGCATTTGGCTTTTATATTAAATGACTATTCCATGAACACACACACCCACAAGAGCCAGTTGAATCCCTTGTATTGCCTGTACGTGACATGGCCTCTCACTGACCCATTCTGAAGGCAGGGCCCCTCAGGCTGCAGGTGCCTGAGAAATGATTACTGAAGCGAATTTGATTTACTCAGATAAGAAAGAAGATGGAATGTATGGCATTCCGCAGGGTACAGCGCATCCCCTGTTCCAAAATTCTTGGATATTAAAAATAAATTTGATTAAAAAGAATAAATGTGATAGCAAATATCAGCTCACAGTCATACTCTAAAATGATGTAGTTTAGTTCATCATTGGAAGGGCCAGAAGAGCTTACACACACACAGAGACACACACACACACACACACACACATTTGAAT
Organism: Hyperoodon ampullatus; assembly: GCF_949752795.1. Classification (NCBI taxonomy): domain Eukaryota; kingdom Metazoa; phylum Chordata; class Mammalia; order Artiodactyla; family Ziphiidae; genus Hyperoodon; species Hyperoodon ampullatus. The sequence goes on from NC_136918.1 coordinate 121,995,942, forward strand.
AAGTATATATTGTGTAATCAAAAAGAGCAATAAATGAGTGTTCTCTAACTTCCCCTGGGGCAATTTCTTCCCAAATTTTTATCAGTGTTTTGAACATATTTCTATATACCTCAAATAAATATTTATTCACTATCCTTTCAGGAATCAATAATTTTATACATTACCTTATGGCTTTTAAATGGCAAATGGAAGTTTTAGCTCCTACAGTAAATAATATTAGTTACAATTCTTCCCTCTGTTCTCTGCCATTTTAGCAGAATTTTTCTTCCCCTATAAAGTCTGGAAATTTAAAATACTCAGTTTCTCAGTCTTCCTTGCTGCCAGGATATCTGCACATGTCCTGGTTCTATGGGACCTAAAAAATATCTTGGAGGCATTTCTATGAACAGTGCTCCCGCCGAGACAAGAAAGAGAAAGCCATGGGTGAAAAGTCGCTACCTATCCTGTCTGCTTTGTTTATGGATGTGGAAGAAGTTGCTGGTGACTGCTACTATCAACAAGGGACCAAAGGTATCATAGTGAACTGACCTGGGACTTGTGTATAATTGGGCTAATGCACCAATACTGAAACCTCTACTTTCACACATTATTAACAAAGTCAGATAGTCTGTTTCTTGTGACTGATATGAGTCTTTTAACCCTCTTCTTTCCCTCTCCACTCCCAACATTTTTATAATAACATTTAAAAAATTAAATCCAGAGCCAGTGCCTTAACTATCGGGACTATGCACACATTATTAACTGCTATGTCATGTGACATACCTCCCGTATACAGCTTTTTGTTTTCCTGTTAATATTTCATGTACTCAACATTTGCATTTATCTTTCTGAAGGCAGCAATAGCATTTTCTTTAAACTATTATCCTCTGAATTCTTATCTTCCTCACTTCATTATTTTGCAATCTGTCTCTCATATTATTTACCCAAATATTGATTGACTTCTTATTCTCATTTTTTCCAGGAGTTATTTTTTATACACAATTTATAATAAGAAATTTCAAACATACACAGAAGTGAAATTAGTATAACTATAATATAATGAATAATACAGTATAATGATTGCTATACATTTAGTGTTTTATCCATTTTCCTTTATATAACATCGATATATTTTTTATTTTGCTAGATTATTTTAAAGCAAAACTTAGTTATCAATTCACTCATTACTAACAGATATTTTGATTTTACATTAACACCATGTCATTAACACACCCAAATATATATTATATATATTATATATATAATGTCTTAATATATCTAAAATACCCAGCCCAAATTCAAATTATCCTCATTGCCCTAAATATTATTTTAACTTGGTTTTCTTAAATTAGGATGTAAAGTTCACACATTGCATTTTTGGTTTACTTTTTCCAAAGAGGGAGTCAATTTGCCACTCACATACTAAAACTAAAAAAAATCAATGAGTAATGGAATCACTGTTTCTATATACTGGCAACTTGATAATTATATTTATTATGAAATCATATAACTTCATGTTTGGATATGTTGAGAGATTTTATTTTTTTCTCACTCATCAATGCATGAATGAATCTCTTTAGCACCATATCCAAAGAGTGTTAATCCTGCCTCTCTTTCAATAATTCTATTGGCAAGACATTTGCCATACCCCAAAGCAGTCAATTGCACTATTTAATATTTTGAATCATTAGACTACTTGGTCTCATGCTGAAGTGAAATACTTCCATATGGGATGAATTTTTACCCTTCAACATATACTATTCCAAGTCTAGGATATATACTACTGATTCTATCTAAAATTTTACATATATTTCAAAATTAATCATTAGAGAAATGCAATCAAAACTACAATGAGATATCATCTCACACCAGTCAGAATGGCCATCATCAAAAACTCTAGAAACAATAAATGCTGGAGAGAGTGTTGAGAAAAGGAATATATTTTATTTTTAAGAGAAGTTTTAGTTTCACCGAAAAATTGAGTGGAAACTACAGAATTCTCATATATATATTACTTCCCCTGTCCCCTCCTCATATGCATTAGCTTGTTATATTTGTTACAAATGATAAGATATTATTATTAACTAAAGTCCATGGTTTATATTTGGGTTCTTTCTTTGTGTTGCACATTCTATGGGTTTGGACAAATGTATAATGGCGTATATCCACCATTACAGTACCATACAGAATAGTTTCAATGCCTTAAAAATATCCTGTGTTCCTTCTGTTCATCCCTTACTCCTCTTCATCAACTCCCTGGCAACAGCTGATTTTTTTTTAATATCTCCATAGTTTCATTATTTTCCAGAGTGTCAGATAGTTAGAATCAGACATTATATAGTGTTTTTTTAATAATCACCTAGCAAAATGCATTTAAGTTCGCTCCATGGAATTTCATGGCTTAATAGCACACTTTTTTCCTTTTTTTTTTTTTTTTTTTTTTTGGTAAGGCTGGATTTATTCTGAGGTCTGAACAAACACTAGTTGACTTGCTAAAACAAGTCAAAGAATAGGTGGCCTTCAACATAGGTATATAGATATGGCATGTAACATTTTTTTCTATAGCTTTTAAAATAACCAAAAATATTTCAATGATTTTTATATTAAATATTGGCAGAACCCCTGAAGTACCTCTGCAGCTTAGAATTCTGTGGAATATATTCTTAAAACCATTCAAAGTCTAAATATTTATTATTATCCTTTGGCTAACTTATTTTTTTCCTGAAAAATTCAAATGCATTTAGTCAGGGATTATTTTTCTTTACAAAACCTACATGCCTTTTCTCCAATGTCTTATGGCAATGGTTTTTTAAAATTAATTTATAATATTACTTTTATTTTTTATTTGTTTTTTTATTAGTCATCCATTTTATACACATCAGTGTATACATGTCAATCCCAATCTCCCAATTCATCACACCCCCACCCCCACCCCCCACCGCTTTCCCCCCTTGGTGTTCATACATATGTTGTCTACATCTGTGTCTTAATTTCTGATCTACACACCAGTTCATCTGTACCATTTTCTAGGTTTCACATATATGCATTAATATACGATATTTGTTTTTCTCTTTCTGACTTACTTCACTCTGTATGACAGTCTCTAAATGCATCCACGTCTCTATAAATGACCCAATTTTGTTCCCTTTTATGTCTCAGTAATATTCCATTGTATATATGTACCACATCTTCTTTATCCATTCATCTGTCGATGGGCATTTAGGTTGCTTCCATGACATAGCTATTGTAAATAGTGCTGCAATGAACATTGGGGTGCATGTGTCTTTTTGGTATGGTTTTCTCTGGGTATATGCCCAGTAGTGGGATTGCTGGGTCATATGATAGTTCTATTTTTAGTTCTTTAAGGAACTTCCATACTATTCTCCATAGAGGCTGCATCAGTTTACATTCCCACCAACAGTGCAAGAGGGTTCCCTTTTCTCCACACCCTCTCCAACATTTGTTGTTTGTAGATTTTCTGATGATGCCCATTCTGACCTATGTGGGGTGATACCTCACTGTAGTTTTGATTTGCATTTCTCTAATAATTAGTGATGTTGAGCAGCTTTTCATGTGATTCTTGGCCATCTGAATGTCTTCTTTGGAGAAATGTCTCTTTAGGCCTTCTTTCCATTTTTGGATTGGGTTGTTTGTTTTCTAAAATTGAGTTGCATGAGTTGTTTATTGATTTTGGAGATCAATGCTTTCTCCGATTATTCATTTGCAAATATTTTCTCCCATTCTGAGGGTCGTCTTTTTGTTTTGTTTATGGTTTCCTTTGCTGTGCAAAAGCTTTTAAGTTTCATTAGGTCTCATTTGTTTATTTTTGTTTTTATTTCCATTATTCTAGGAGGGGGATCAAAAATATCTTGACGTGATTTATGTCAAAGAGTATTCTTTCTAAGTTTTCCTCTAAGAGTTTTATAGTGCTCAGTCTTACATTTAGGTCTCTAATCCATTTTGAGTTTATTTTTGTGTATGGTGTTAGGGTGGGAGTGTTCTAATTTCATTCTTTTACAAGTAGCTGTCCAGTTTTCTCAGCACCACTTATTGAAGATACTCTGTTTTATGCATTGTGTATTCTTGCCTCCTTTGTCATAGATTAGTTGACCATAGGTGTGTGGGTTTATTTCTGGGCTTTCTATCATGTTCCATTGATCTATAGTTCTGTTTTTGTGCCAGTACTCTATTGTCTTGATTACTGTAGCTTTGTAGTATAGTCTGAAGTCAGGGAGTCTCATTCCTCCAGCTCTGTTTCTTTCCCTGAAGACTGCTTTGGCTATTCAGAGTCTTTTGTGTCTCCATACAAATTTTAAGATTTTTTGTTTTAGCTCTGTAAAATATGCCGTTGGTAATTTGATAGGGATTGCACTGAATTTGTAGATTGCTTTGGGTAGTATAGTCATTCTCACAATATTGATTCTTCCAATCCAAGAACATGGTGTATCTCTCCATCTGTTGGTATCATCTTTAATTTATTTGATCAGTGTCTTATAATTTTCTGCATACCAGTCTTTTGTCTCCCAAGGTAGGTTTATTCCTAGGTATTTTATTCTTTTTGTTGCAATGGTAACTGGGAGTGTTTCCTTAATTTCTCTTTCAGATTGTTCATTATCAGTGTATAGGAATGCAAGAGATTTCTGTGCATTAATTTTGTATCTTGCAACTTTACCAAATTCATTGAATAGCTCTAGTAGATTTCTGGTGGCATCGTTAGGATTTACAGTATCAAGTCATCTGCAAACAGTGACAGTTTTATTTCTTCTTTTCCAATTTGTATTCCTTTTATTTCTTTTCTTCTCTGAATGTCATGGTTAGGAATTCCAAAACTATGTTGAATAATAGTGGTGAGAATGGACATCCTTGTCTTGATCCTGATCTTAGAGGGAATGTTTTCAGTTTTTCACCACTGATAATGATGTTTGCTGTGAGCTTGTCATATATGTCCTTTATTATGTTGAAGTAGGTTCTCTCTTTTCCCACTTTCTGGAGAGTTTTTATCATAAATGGGTGTTGAATTTTGTCAAAAGCTTTCTCTGCATCTGTTGAGATGACCATAACGCTTTTATTCTTCAATTTATTAATATGGTGTATCACATTGACTGATTTGCATATATTGAAGAATCCTTGCATCTCTGGGAAGAATCCCACTAGATCATGGTGTACGATCCTTTTAATATGTTCTTGGATTTTCTTTGTTAGTACTTTGTTGAGGAATTTTGCATCTATATTTATCAGTGATATTGGTCTGTAATTTTATTCTTTTGCAGTATCTTTGTCTGGTTTTGGTATCAGGGTGATAGAGGCCTCATAGAACGATTTAGGGAGTTTTCCTCCCTCTCCAATTTTTTGGAAGAGTCTGAGAAGGATGGATGTTAGCTCTTCTCTAAATATTTGATAGAATTCACCTGTGAAGCCGTTGGTCCTGGACTTTGGTTTTTTGGAAGATTTTTAATCACAATTTCAATTTCATTACTTGTGATTGGTCTGTTCATATTTTGTATTCCTTTCTGGATCAGTCTTGGAAGGTTATACCTTTCTAAGAATTTGTCCATTTCTTCCAGGTTGTCCATTTTATTGGAATAGAGTTGCTTGTAGTAGTCTCTTAGGATGTTTTGTATTTCTGCCGTGACTGCTGTAACTTCTTTTTCATTCCTAATTTTATTGATTTGAGTCCTCTCCCTCCTTTTCTTGATGAGTCTAGCTAATGCTTTTTAAATTTTGTTTATCTTCTGAAAGAACCAGGTTTTCGTTTTATTGATCTTTGCTATTGTTTTCTTTGTTTCTAATCCATTTATTTCTTCTCTGATCCTTATGACTTCTTTCCTTCTGCTAACTTTGGGTTTTGTTTGTTCTTCTTTCTCTAGTTCCTTTAGGTGTAACGTTAGATTCTTTATTTGAGATTTTTCTTGTTTCTTGAGGTAGGCTTGTATAGCTATAAACTTCCCTTTTAGAACTGCTTCTGCTGCATCCCATAGGCTTTGGATAGTCGTGTTTTCATTGTCCTTTGTCACTAGGTATTTTTTGATTTCCTCTTTGATTTCTTCAGTGATCTCTTGGTTATTTAGTAGTGCATTGTTTAGCCTCCATGTGTTTGTGTTTTTTATGGTTTTTTCCCTGTAATTGATTTCTAATCTCATAGCATTGTGGTCAGAAAAGATGCTTGATATGATTTCAATTTTCTTAAATTTACTGAGGCTTGATTTGTGACACAAGATGTGATCTATCCTGGAGAATGTTCTGTGTGCACTTGAGAAGAAAGTATAATCTGCAGTTTTTAGATGAATGTCCTATAAATATCAATTAAATCTATCTGATCTATTGTGTCATTTATAGCTTGTGTTTCCTTAATTAATTTTCTGTTTGGATGTTCTGTCCATCAGTGTAAGTGAGGTGTTAAAATCCCTCACTATTACTGTGTTACTGTCAATTTCCTCTTTTAAAGCTGTTAGCAGTTGCCCTATGTATTGAGGTGCTCCTATTTTGGGTGCATATATATTTATAATTTTTATATCTTCTTGTTAGATTGATCCCTTGATCATTACATAGTGTCCTTCCTTTTCTCTTGTACCATTCTTTTTTTTAAAGTCTATTCTATCTGATATGAGTATTGCTACTCCAGCTTTCTTTTGATTTTCATTTGTATGGAATATCTTTTTTCATCCTCTCATTTTCAGTCTGTATGTGTCCCTAGGTCTGAAGTGGGTCTCTTGTAGGCAGCATATATATGGGTCTTGGTTTTCTATCCATTCAGCAAGCCTGTGTCTTTTGGTTGGAGCATTTATTCCATTTATGTTTAAGTTAATTATCACTATGTATGTTCTTATTAATAATTTCTTAATTGTTTTGGGTTTGTTTTTGTAGGTCCTTTTCTTCTCTTGTGTTTCTCACTTAGAGAAGTTCCTTTAACATTTGTTGTAGAGCTGGTTTGGTGATGCTGAATTCTCTTAGCTTTTGTTTGTCTGTAAAGCTTTTGATTTCTCCATCGAATCTGAATGCGATCCTTGCTCCTTAGAGTAATCTTGATTGTAGGTTTTTCCCGTTCCTCATTTTAAGTATATCATGCCACTCCCTTCTGGCTTGTAGAGTTTCTGTTGAGAAATCAGCTGTTAACCTTATGGGAGCTCCTATATATGTTTGTTGTTTTTCCTTGCTGCTTTCAATAATTTTTCTTTGTCTTTAATTTTTGCCAATTTGATTACTCTGTGTCTCAGCGTGTTTCTCCTTGGGTTTATCCTGCATGGGACTCTCTGCACTTTTTGGACTTGGGTGGCTATTTCCTTTCCCATATTTGGGAAGTTTTCAACTATAATCTCTTCAGATATTTTCTCTGGACATTTCTCTCTCTCTTCTCCTTCTGGGATCCCTATAATGCATATGTTGTTGCATTTAATGTTGTCCCAGAGGTCTCTTATGCTGTCTTCATTTCTTTTCATTCATTTTTCTTTAGTCTGTTCCACAGCAATGAATTCCACCATTCTGTCTTCCAGGTCACTTATCCGTTCTTCTGCCTCAGTTATTCTGCTATTGATTCCTTCTAGTGCAGTTTTCATTTCAGTTATTTTATTGTTGATCTCTTCTTGTTTGTTCTTTAATTCTTCTAGGTCTTTGTTAAACATTTCTTTCATCTTCTTGATCTCTGCTTCCATTCTTTTTCCGAGGCCCTGGATCATATTCACTATCATTATTCTGAATTATTTTTCTGGAAGATTGCCTATCTCCATTTCATTTAGTTGTTTTCTTGGGTTTTATCTTGATCCTTTATCTGGTACATAGCCCTCTGCCTTTTAATCTTGTCTATCTTTCTGTGAATGTGGTTTTTGTTCCACAGGATGCAAGATTGTAGTTCTTCTTGCTTCTGCTGTCTGCCCTCTGGTGGATGAGGCTATCTAAGATTCTTATGGAAGTTTCCTGATGGGAGGGACTGGTGATGGGTAGAGCTGGCTGTTGCTCTGGTGGGCAGAACTCAGTAAAACGTTAATCTGCTTGACTGCTGATGGGTGGGGCTGGGTTTCCTCCCTGTTGGATATTTGACCTGAGGTGACCCAACACTGGAACCTACCTGGGCTCTTTGGGGGCTAATGTCAGACTCTGGGAGGGCTCACCCCAAGGAGTACTTCCCAGAACTTCTGGTGCCAGTGTCCTTGTCCCTTGGTGAGACACAGCTGCCCCCGCCTCTGCAGGAGACCCTCCAACACTAGCAGGTAGGTCTGGTTCAGTCTCCTATGGGGTCACTCCTCCTTCCCTGGGTCCCGATGCACACACTACTTTGTATGTGCACTCCAAGAGTGGAGTCTCTGTTTCCCCTAGTCCTGCCAAAGTCCTGCAGTCAAATCCCACTAGCCTTCATAGTCTGATTCTCTAGGAATTCCTCCTCCCGTTGCCCATCCCCTAGGTTGGGAAGCCTGACGTGTGGCTCAGAACCTTCACTCCAGTGAGTGGTCTTCTGTGGTATAAGTATTCTCCAGTTTGTGAGTCACCCACCCAGCAGTTATGGGATTTGATTTTATTGTGATAGCTCGCCTCCTACTGTCTCATTTTGCCTTCTCCTTTGTCTTCGGATGTGGAGTATCTTTTTTGGTGAGTTTCAGTGTCTTCCTGTCGATGATTGTTCAACAGTTAGTTGTGATTCCAGTGCTTGCGGATTGAGAGCCTGTCCTTCTTCTCCACCATCTTGAACCAATCCTCAATAGCACATTTTCTTTACATCACTGAATAATATTCCATTGTCTGGATGTATCACAGTTTGTCTATGTTTTTTTACTTATTGATGAATATTTTAATTGCTTGTGATTTTTGATAATTATGAATCAAGCTATTATTGACACTTGCTTGAATGTCTTTTGGTGGTCATAGTGCTCAATTTATTTGTGTAAATACCAAGGAAGATAGTTGGTCGATCACAGAGTTAGAATATATTTAGCTTTTTAAAAAACTGACCAACCACCTTCCAAAGTGGTTGTATCATTTTGTATTCCTGCCAGCAATGAATAAATGCTCCTTTTTCTCCACATTCTTGTCAGCATCCAGTATTGTCAATGTTCTGAACTTTAGCCATTTGATAGATGTGTAGTAGTATCTCACTGTTGTGACATACGATGTGGATCATCTTCTCATATGCTTATTTTTCATCTGTATCTTCTTTGATAAGGTGTCTGTTCAGATCTATTCCACACTTTTAAATCAGGTTGTTTGTATTTGTTGTTGTTAAGTTCTAAGAGTTCTTTGTATATTTTGGCATCACCAACCCCAAGTTCACCTAGATTTTCTTCTATATTATAAGAGTTTTAGAGGTTTTCATTGTACATTTAAGTCTATGATACATTTCAAATTAATTTTTGTGTTAGTTGTAAGGTTTATGTTTAGATTCGTAATTTTTTGCATGTGTATGTCCCTTTTTTTTCCACAGCATTTGTTGAAAAGACTATCATGTTTCCATTAAATTGCCTTTGCTCTTTTATCAAACCCACATGTTTTTATTTGTGTGGGTCTATGTTTGGGCTCTCTACTCGGTTCCTTGGATTATTTGTCTAGTCTTTTATCAATATCACACTGTTTTGATTACTGTAGCTTTACAATAAATTCTGAAGTTGAGTAAGTTGAATGTAAGTCAGCTAATTCTGTTTAGTTTTTTTTTCCCTTGATATTGTGTTGGCTATTCTGTGTCTTTTGCCTTTTTATTGCATATAATTTTTCCTTTTTTTGTAGATATTTAAATTTCTTTATAACAAGACTTTAATTCTCCTAGCTGTTCTACTCATCATCCATAGAATATTTTAAATAAAAAGATTTGCCCAAAACTCATATGTATAGTATGATCTGTGTAGGAAAAGCAAGACAACATATCATGCTTTATATACATTAATTAGTGGAGTGTAAGATGTACTCTTTTTTTATATATTTTGGAAAATCCTTTACACCTTTGACTTATCATGAACTTGTCTATTACACACATTTTTTCCCTTACATAGGCTCAGTCATAGTTACTAGGTAGATACTAGAAATTGATTATTATCAGCTCTGTTCAGTAAAATTTTCAGGAATCCATCTTTAATATCCATCTCAAAGCATAATCTTATCAATGGTAAATCACCAATAACAACAACAAAACTGACTTTATGAAGTTGGAGTAGGTTTCAACTAGCTGAAGACCACAGCCAAATCTAAACTACTCTTCCCCATTTAACACAAGTAATATTTAGGACTATATAAAATAAAGGGAAAAAAATGAGTAGTTTAGGAACATCATGCACCTATGTCTATCTTAGTAAATGGTAGTAAACAGATCCACAGATCCATTTCCCCTTAGTCACATTCTGCTCATTCATTTGTTTCACAAAGGCTAAGAGAAGATGAAGGCTTTGCCCTTTGAGAATATTGAGAAAAGAGAGTATAAATGATAATTCATTGATAATTCAATTTTTGCTTAATCATTATTATAGCCAAAAACACACTACTTCCTTTGCAAAATTAATAGATTGAGCAATCAATAATAGGTTAAAATCCATTTAATTTTACACTAGATAAAAGCAGCTAAATAGACATGAATATCAAATGCTACTCTTCTTTGAAACCCTCCTGTCTCTGTGCTAGTTGTTACTTCAGTGACCTTAGCTTTTTGTTCACGCATTTGTGGCTGCACATACAGCATTGTACCCTTCATGTGATCTTCATACATGATCTTCATACATGGCTTTTCCACTCACTAGACATTTATTTTCTCTAGGATATCAAATATATCACCACCTAGTACATAAGAAGTAACCAGTACATATTACTCAGTTTTGAGAGAGTGAATAACTGTTTATGCTAAGGGAGATATCTCCAGTTCTAATCCTTAACATTATCATTTTACTTCCAGTTGTGGCTCATTATATGCATAAAAGTGGCCAAATTCCTATTTATATGTCTTGTTATATTGGAGATAATTGCTTTTTGTGTCATACTTTCATATATTTGGACCTTCAAGGGGAGAAATAATAGCATCAATTCTATATCATTGTGTTATAAATCACTCAGGTTCAGTGCTAGGTTTTCTAGAGGAGACTGTTAAGAAATGGTATACCCACCCATATATGCTTTTGAAATCATCTGATGAAGTGAAAGGGAATTCATTATAAGAATTTTCCAAAACTAACAATTGGTAAAAGATAACGGATAAGGGCATACACACATAGGGCAAGTATTTGTCCGGGCCTATGGTTTTGACTTCCTTAATATCAGCTTTTCATCACAAACTGACCTCAATACATAAACATATTTTATATCTTATTAAAATGTCATTAGTCTAGCTTATGTAAGTTGGAAAAAACCTTTTTTTTGTGATTTCTGTGCATGGCTATATTTTCTAAGTGGTTTGTACTTGTCTGTGACAGGCTCTCAATAGTAAAAGCATTTACTGTTAAACTGCCAGTATCTTTTAAAAAAAGTAAAAAGTAAGAATAAGGTAGAGAAGCCATTCTTGTGATTTGGGAGAAAAGGCAAATTAATTGACATCAAATAGTTCACATGCTGTAGCGTTAAGGGAGGCTGGGACTTGAATCTAAGCAGACAAATACAGTGTATGTCACTGTTCTTAGAACCAGGGAAAGAGAATATTTACATCTACTGCTTGCCATATGCCACCACATTTCCCTTGGTTTTCCAATAGTAAGTTAAATCTAATAAAAAAAAAAAGCACAGAGGTAAGAGATAAAGGCAAACTAAAGCATTTGGCAGTATTTAAACAACATATTACAGGCTGCACATATGTCTACCTTTGTAAGGATGAAAGGAGATGGTACAGGAAAAAAATGTTTTCTGATTTTAATAACTGTAAAATATTGCAAACAAACATTTTGTAAAAAACAAATAGATCCATACTGCTCTTGGGGCAACTTTGTCTTAAGGAACTGATCTCTTCTGCTTTTATTTTGGCTTCAGAATCTTAATTGCTACAACTTTATGTGGAGTTTGGTACATCGGAATCTACTGATTACCCCTCGGTAATTGAGATTCCTTTTACTTATTTTATTTTTATCTCTGGGTATATCAAAATTTACTATTAAAGTATAGACAAAATGTGCAGACAAAAACCTTTAGAATGTATACCTTTATGCAAGTATAGCTACAAGTGAAATTTATAATTAAATAATGACGGTATAAACTCTTGTACTTCATAAATAAAGTTATCTGGCTGTTACACTTCTCAACACAGGCTAAAGGAGAACTCATACATTCCTTCATTATTCATAACATATAATACAAATTCAGGAAAAGTGTGATACACTGAAATCATAAAATAGTCTTTTAGTGTAAAAAAGACAGGCATTGAGTGCCCATCAAAAGAAAACTTCTCAGCCAGAATTTTTAATTATTTCTGTCACCAAAATCAATGGTTTAGAATTTAACCATTTCTCAAAATAGTGTGCAGAGTTAGATACACCTTCTGTTTCTTGAAAACTTTATCCATCCTCGAACTTCAAAATTTCATTATTTTCTTCAAAATTTTGTATATATACACACATGTATATGCACATATATTTTATGCATAATTTAACAATAATGTAATTATTTTACTTGAAACAAGAAAAGGCTAATATATATTAAAATAAATGGAATCATTTGTAGATATGCCTGTATATACTCACTCAAGTAACCAAAATATCTTCGGTAGCTATTCCAAGTAATTCACTTATGTTTGTAATATGTCATAGAATATGTCATAATCCTCACTTAAAAGAGTAAACGTTATAATAAATGAATAGCAAATGACCTTGTTCTTGTCTGGGACATTGCTTCATCATTTAGCCTCCCTTTTGCCTGTACCTTTGCCTCTCTCTTTACTGACATGTTCCTTGCCATATGAAAATGATCAAGTTTTCCATGAAACACTCACTGTTGCCCTGCCTTCTCTCTACAAACTCCAGGTCTGCCTCCTGCTATGAATAGTCAAGTTCTTATAAGACCAATCTATATACATTTTACCTACTTAATGTCATATAGAGACTAGCAGCAGAGTAAATTTAGATGTAATAATTTTGGAATCCTGATTGACCACATCTAATACGCTAAACATATGTATATCCATTGGACCAATAATTTTACTCATAGGTATACTACTTCTGTTCATTTTCGTTTTTGTCCCTAGCTTGGATTACAGGCTAATTTTTGACTGGGACTTCTTAAAATTTCTAGGATTGGATCACAGTATTTATATTAATAACATAACAAAATAAATAAAATAAAAATAACATAGTATATTTACTGACATGATGAACATTGAATAAATGTATTTGTTTATTCTGGCTCATAATATTGTTTAAATATGCAGGAAAAAATGAGTGTAGATATTATTTCAAAAAATCAATTGAATGGTTTTGCTTTTATGATGATTTTCATGTGGAATAAAATGGGATTTATCTCCTAGTCAGGGCTGGAATTCTTTGGCCAAGTTTCACATCAGGTGATGACTTTTGTAATCACGGTTCCTATATAAAAGTACACTATGAGTAGATATATGTATATGTATCTGATTCACTTTGCTGTACACCTGAAACTAACACAATATTGTAAATCAACTATACTCCAATAAAAATTAAAAACAAATACAAACCCCAAAAAATGTACACTATGGTTGTCCCTCCAGTCTCTAATTCTTCACAACCTACACTTTACCTAGATAAATCCACTCTCAAATTCAGAATCGGTCTGTGATTTGCCCAAGCCAATCAGAAACATTCTATTATCCCCACTGCAATATAATTATTTCAGATGAAACAAGTTTGTTAAATAAGAATGAAGTCCTGTACTTTCAATAAATGGTTGTGGAAAATCAGCTCTCTCTCCTTTCAAAGTTGTGTTGTAACAATATGAAAGCCTGGGCCACTGGTAGCTGTATCACTAACTTGAGGAAAACCCTCTGAAGAAATAAAGAGGCCAAAAGAGCAAGAGGTAGCTAAAAAGACTGCATACAAATAGAGTGAGAATCTCGACAAAACCTAACTTAAAACTCATACTTCCTCTGAGATTTTCAGCCAATCAGTATGATATAATCTCTTGTTTGCATCTATTGGTTCAGGTCTGCACATGTGAGTTAGGATGGCTAAATCAGAGACTATACCAAGACTTTTATATTTTGTTTGGAGAAGAAGAGTTCTCTTTATTTTTACATGATGGTAAGTACATAAGGTAAGTGGTAGCAAGCCCAGGACCATTGAAGAAATTTTGCTAAAATAAGGGATAAAAGAAAGAGGAAGGATGAGAAGCTCAGAGAATAGCAGAGAAAAAAAGCCCTAATTCCTTATTAAATGTAACTGAAATCTAGCTAATCTATTGACTTCATTTACTTAACTTAACAAACTGTCTCTGTATATCTAGTCAGTTTGAGGTTTTTTTAAACAATCACACCCCCTTCTCTGTGAAAACTGATTCATATTGTAACTATGTCATATGTCTCATAACATGTAAAAGAGCAACTATCTATCTTCCAAACAACTCTAAGTCACTGTTACAATTCTCATTTTTTATCAGACTTTGAATAGTTATACGACTTTCCCCCAAATCTGAAAATTAATAATTAGTTATTGTTGGATACAGAATTTGAACCAAAACTCTGTCATTTCAAACTTATATAAGTCAAATCTTTTATAAGAGCAGCAATCTTATTTAAAAAAAAAGACCACAAATCTGCACCATCCTCATCATGACACTGAAGTGGTCCCTATATTTTTGGACTATGTAATTTTCTTCACTTATTAATTTGTCTATTTCTTGGACAATTTCAGGCAGGATTGTTACTTCATAAAATGATTTAATATCAGTTAGATATAGATCCTCCTAATTTTTGCAATTTAAAAAACTTGTATTTTATTTGTCCAGCTATATCAATTTTTCCATTCAAAAATATATGTACTTGAATTTTAACTAAAATGTCATCAATTTAAAGATTAATTTAGCAAAAATTGATATCTTACAAAAATTGTCTCAAGCTCCAGATTTGGAGCTGAATCAGGAGTTAAAGTCTTAGCCAAGGACACTGCCAGAGAAGAGATGGGGTAAATGGGCACTGAAACCCCTGGCCAGGGTCCAAAGCACACTGTTCTTGCATTACTGCTGGAAGAATATTGATAGACTTGACAAGAACAAGTTCACAGACAAAGAGAGAAGGCAGTGGTGGCTGCTGCATCAATAAAACTCTTGGTTTATTATTAGTTTTCCAGTTGTTAAACTATTTTCTTTCAACTCTAAACCCAATGATCTATATCATACGTTGTGATGCCATGGATGGGAATCTGCAAACTACATTTCTTTTTTGCCAGCTGGCTTTTTGTTACATTACACTAATAGAGGGAGATTGGAAATCAGAAAGAGGGACAAGGACTTGCTGCTTATTCTTTTGCTTGCTGTTTTTATCAGTAACTCCCCCATAGCAGCCACTGGCAGTTGCAGCTTTTTTTAATCTCTAGCTCATTTTGATCCTTTCAATTCCATCCTCATCTTTGGAAGTCTGGACAGCACCCACTGGCTAACAGTAAGAGCCCCAGATCCACAGAAACACTCTCCATGGTGCTGATGTTCAACAACATGTGGGACAAATGGAAATATATTTTGCTGATATGAGTTTTATTCCTTGACATCTTCCATCAACTCTTAATCTTATATTCTAACTGAATATACACATACATATATGTATGTGTATATATATATATATATATATATATATATATATATATATATATATTTGTGTGTGTGTTTCTGTGTGTGTATACATAATATTTACCTGAATATGTGTTATAATATTTGGACCCCCTATCATATTTGTGATATGGTAAAGAGTCAGCGTTTTTGTTTTGATTATGTAACTAGACCATAATTGACATTTATCATAGAATAATTTTGAGCCATACAAGAACCTGATGTTTTTTCAAAAACTTTCATGCTATAAGGCAGATAACATGATAGAAACTTAGTAAATGATGCCAAAAGAAAGTCCCTTAAATATCATATTCCAAAGCAAGAAAGAACGTACTTTGTAAAGATGACATAGATTATTCAGAGTGACTACAATAAAATTCAAATTATCTGAATAACATCCATTAACTAACCTTTTATAATAGAGATTTAAATGTTATGTACACCAGTGTCAAGTAAAATGGAATTCCCTATACTTTATTGGGTATAATGAGAGTTTTCTTTAGCCTTTCCATTATAATGGGAATGAATCCAATGATTTTGTAACTTGTAGTCTTTTTTAACCTAAAGAATAATACAATTAAAACAATTAAGCTTCTTGAAGAGAGTCATTTTATGAAAAGAATTTATATGTAACAATATAAACAAATTAAGCTAATGATAAAGCGTCAGGGTGATGAGAGTTAATGCAAGAATCAGAGCCATAGAATTAATATGCAGAGGTGTTCTCTATTCGAAATGTTTAAGAGTAAGATCTATGTTTTTTCATATTCCACTCAACATGTATAAAAGAAAACAATGATTTTTCTATCCAACATAGTTGTATGTATCCATTGATATTGTAGAAGAGAATGGCTTGTCATCTAAGGTCCTATACTGATTCAAGAAAGAGGGAAAAAAACTGAGCAGATGATATAAAAAGTGAAAAATAGGCTTAAGGTAAAAGTAAAATTTTATATCAAGATTAAGGGAATGATTTGATTCAGTGGAGTGAAGCACCAATCATTTTTTCCAGTATATTGGATACTAAAGTCAGAACTAAATAAATTTCTGATCAAGTGATATACTAGTTGCTCAGTGGTTTTACCCTCTTCGGTTACTATCTTCAGAAGACACATGAATATGGCAGAGATAAATATGGATTCATACACACAGGCAGATATCAAACTCCAGAGTTTACTGAATATAATAATTCAGCAACACAATTGTGTCAACAATTACATCCAACAAAGCATATTTTGTTGGGGTCATCAAAAATTGAAGCGATTGTAAAGGAAAAAAAAACAAGTTTCCAACCACAGAAAACAGTTCTAACACACAAAACCTTCAAGTAGAACTAGGCAGCGATTTCCTGATTAATGGTCTGTGTAATGAAAGAGAAGCTTGAGCATGACGTTTTCAATCTATGTAACATGAATTGTAGTCATTTAGGTGCCCCACAGAAGGGTTTTCTGGGCACAATATCTTCAGAAGGAAAAGTATCCTCTATGAAAGAACTGAACTATTGTTTCTGCATTTTATAAAATCTAATATTGGAGTTCATTGTAAACAGTATTTAAAATGAGTACTAAAATTATATTATTTGAACTTAAAAAATAATATAACCTATACTTTTATAAAGTTTCAATTATGAAAAAGACAACAAAAATATACAGCATGGAATTTTTTAATTAAGGATTTATTTGCTTTTCATTCAGGTAAAGAACACAATTGAGTTTTAAATTTCAGAAGCTGTAAAAAGAAAAAGAGTTGACTGATACCGAAAAGTCATCAGAAATACCTAAAATGTTTAAACAATAACAATAATTTTTAACAATAAGATTACTTTCTAGCAAAAGCATTAAGAATCCTTTGACATACGCAGATAATTTTCAAAACCTTCATCATCAACTATCTGTGCTATTCCTAATGTCATGGTCTTCTCACTGCTCCCCAACCTTACCTCTAGGGCTCACAAAACAGGCCTAAGAATGACATTAAGAAATTAATATTGTTAGAAATTATTTTTAACACAGAGTTTTTGTTTTCTTAATGCTTTTATATTAGAAAATATAAGCAAGCCTTTGTCATGTTAGTCAAAACCTCGATCTTTTCATAAACAGAAACTATTTCTAAGGTTGCTAAGAGAGCAGGTGCCTTTCATGTTCTTTTCTATAGAATAAAGTCCCATAGACTACTTTATGTAGATGTGTTAAAAATTGAATTGTGTCCTCTCAAAATTCATATGTTGAAGTCCTAACCCCAAGGACCTCTGAATATGACCTTATTTGAACATAAAGTCATTGCATAAGGTAATTAGTTAAGATGAGGTTATTCGTGTGGGTCTTCATCCAACATGGTTGGTGTCATAAACAGAAGCACACAGGGAGAATGGCACATGAACAGGAAGGCAGAGAATGTGGGTGATGTGATTCCAAGCCAAGAAACACCAAAGATTATTGGCTAAATAGTAGAAGCTAGGAGAGAGACCTGGAAAAGAGTCTCCCCCATTGCCTTTAGAATGAGTATATTCCTGCCAATACCTTGATCCATGAGACAATACATCTCGGGTGTTTAAGCTAGTCAGTTTGCAGTACTTTATTATAGCAACCCTAGAACACTAATGCAAGGTGTATCATCGAAAAGGTCATCTGTCTCTGCCAGAGGTAGGCAGCAGAGTTTCTCTTTTGAAGCCACTGATACTCACACAAACCTCCGTGCCACTCATATACAGTATCCTGTGGGACCAGAAAACTAAATGATCTGAACATAGTAAAACTAAATCTAATATGCCATACCATTAAATTTTACTAAGAACAAATGTGGAAATAATTGAGTATAAAGAGCAAATCTACAGTGTAAATATGAATTTAATTAATAAGATTAATTTAATCCACTTAAGGGGAATAAACACGGATGTAATGCATAATTGAAGCACAGTATATTAACATTTTTGGCCTAAAGTTATATTATTAACTAAAGAGGGTTTATTTGTTTCTAATTTTGAATGTGGGATGTTTCATAACAATAAAATTAATAGAAATATTATTTGAATTCAAAATCTAGCCAAACACTCCACCCTAAAACCAACTTCTTCCTGGTAAAATTGTGTTTAGACTCTGGCACCTGAAATATACTAACAAGTAAATTGAAGGTTTTTAGTTAATGTTTGAGTGAATATGGGCTTTTAAAAATTATCTTAATTAATGTAGCAAAAGAAGGAAAAATTGGAAAATAAAGGTATAAAGACAACACAGCAAAGATAGGAAACAACTTGCTCTTTTTGAATAAAGACCTCAGGTAAAGCACATTATAAAACTGAAATAGTGTTGTGGTCATATTACAGTTGGAAGTGGAAACACCATCTTTAATCTTCAGTGGCATGGAAAACACTGCAAATCATACTTGGGGATTTTAATTTATGTGTATGTCAGTACTGACAATTAAATCTATAATATTACATCATAATTATGAATACCATCAAATATATCATTTACTCATACAGATTAATAGAATTAATTATTAGTCAAATTGGTATTTTCTTATCATTAAGATAGGAAAAAAATTAATTGACATAACAGATATTATACACACATTGATCTAAACCACCCTGATTTAAAAAATGTTAAATGTGAAGAAATGTCATTTTAGAATTAAGAAAATATGGCAATAAGAAAAAGTATTATGTCTTTTCATTACAGATGAAATTTTCATTGAGGATTAAGAGACATCAAGTAGCAAAACTTCATAGAAAATCTCCAAGAATAAGTATTTGGAGAACTATTTACCTTTTCTTGGTCTCCACTACATATACTTTGATTTTATGTATTTTTTTCCTCCAAATTTCCACTATGAGGCAACAAATAAACTATAGGAATATAAGTAAGCAAACACAATTACATTAAAGGAGCAACAATGAAGTATTCAGAATTTTAATAGGAAATTATGGACTGACTCCTTTTGAGGTGATGGATCAATTTTGTCATTGAAGGTGGGACACCTGCAACTTCACTTAGTATCACCTAGGTTTCAAATTCTGAATTATTTGCTGTGGTTATCAGGGTAGATATAAGGAATCCAAAGTTACTCTCAAATGCTGAGAAATGAGTCAATATTATTGCTAGTTTCATTCTGATCTTTTCAAACTATTCTCAGCCAAACACATTGTAATCCATCCTTTTTGGACAGTAAGATAAAAATATTTCCCCCAAATACATACCTTTATATTTACATGCTCATATTATCTCAGTCAGTATTCTTTAACTAATAAATATAATTGCATTTACCTAGTTTAATCCAAAATCCAGCTTACTAAGGATATTGAGTAGTTTATATAATTTTTAGGTGGCACAAAGAACTGGCCTTGGAAGACTGCCTGAGCATGTTTTATTTCTCACTGTGAACTCTCTATGGACACTGAACATGGGGCTTGGTGCAGGGCTTCGGTCACTACCACTTTTGAATTTCCATCTCACTCCCCTCCCCAAAGATTAGATTACAAATAGCAGGGGCTTCTTCAACTTTCTGCTAAACTGTAGTTTATAGGAGGCTGCTTCTGAATGACAGCACTCAGATCATATGCCTAAAACCTAGACACAAGTGGGGTGACTGCAGTAGGTAATTCTGCCTTCTACCTTGGAAACTGAGGCCACAAATTAAGGATACTTATTCAAATATGGGAATGACATTCCAAAGACTACAGTTACCCAATAGTGATGCCTTTATACAAATGTAACCAAGTCCAAATGCACCACTCACCATACTACAGGCCAATAAGTCAAGAGACAAGGTTTTGGAGCAAGGAAAGCAACTTTATTCAGAAAGCTAGGGAACTGAGAAGATGGTGGACTAATGTCCTAAAGAACAATATTAATTTAGGGTAGAATTCAAACTTCTTTTATACTAGGGAAGGGGCAAGCAGGAAGGGGCTAAGATCAGGTACCAGCAAGGGTCCAAGGAGGATTGTAAAACCTCTTTGTTCTTGGACACTTGACTTGGGTTGTTGTGAGCCTAATTGCAATGTTACTATAAATCTTGACAAGATAATCACTATTTTTGTTCATACTTCCTTATCTCCCTTTGGGAGGCAAGATTTGGGTAAGGGGCTGTTTGCACAAATCTTAATCTGTAGACAAAATTCCTTTAGTGATTATATCAATGCACAGGGCAAAGCTGAGGCTTATGACTCAGAGGTTAAACCAGCAGAAAAGGTAGATACAATATGGAGTCAGAGATGCCAAGCTTCTTCCTCCCTGTAACACAAGCATAAATAGCTATATCCTCCTTCCAATGACAACCTTTTTAGTTGTTGATTCCATACTGTTCAGATCTCTGCTTTCTCAAGTATTGTTTGTGTTTGACCTGACTTCCAACCCTGATTTCGTAGATATGCCTCGTGTCTCAGTCCTTGAGCCTTTGTTGAAGAGTCTTGCAGAAGACAATGCAGTGATCTGTTGACTGCCTCCAAGCTTTGTAGGACTTCCCCAAACCAGTGTCTTTGAAGGCAAGACTGATATGAAACCATGTAAGGAAAAACTATTATCCTTAGAGTACTGAGGGAATGATCCAGTTGTGCTTTGTTTCATAAGACTACAGAATGTGTAGTCCTATACTAGAATATTCTAACTCTTAGAGAAACAATAGAATAAGATTAGACTGATAAAAATAAGCAGAAACTATATAAAATGATCATGACTGTTTTGGCAAAACTTTCTGCAGAATCTAATGAATAGTATTCTAATGAATAGTCTATAGTTTGTAATCCTGTAGGTACTATCATTTATCATCTGTATTTCCCCCACTTTAACAATTAATTCAACTTTAGCATCACTAAACACCCAATATGTTCAAATGTCTCTTGTAGAATATTCTTTAGCAAGTAGGCACATCCTGGAAGTCTCTAAATATACTACATGATATTATATGGCTATCTTCAAATGGTTTCTTAGCAGTTCCACTATAGAAACATGAGTTAAAAGAGAAAAAATATTATAGACCCTTCAGATTATTTCTAGGATTTTATGCTGTATATTTTAAGGTATTAGTTCTTGTAAGTCACAGAAATGTTTATGATTTAAATAGCTACAGAAATGGTTTATGCTTTCTGTACTTGACCTCTTGCCTTTAACTGCATAACCTAAAAATACTTTTATTATTTAAAAAAAAGAATTCAGCATGATCTGTTGTTCATAAATTTGATTACACAAGGGAGCATTAGTCTCAGAAACTGAAATTTAACATAGATGTTTAAATCCACAGTTTACAATAGGCTGTTTTGAAAACCCAAGGTTCATTTTGAATGCATGGATCCCTGAGGAATGCATGGCTTTGCAGAGGGGTGGATTTATATAGGGTCATGGAGTTACTAAAGCCTTTAAATAACTCCTTGTTTTTCTTTACTGATTTCTAGTGTTAAAGGCACTCAATATATTTAAGAGATTCTCTGGCACTTCAGATAACCTTGTAGCATCTCGCTCTATTCAAAATTTTAGCAACAAAATATAGGTGACCATACACTTTAATGATTTTTAATGCATAATTGATTAATGTAATATCTTCACCTTGATACTTATCAAAACTATAAAAAGTGATTCAAATGTGAGGAACTGGGACCAGGGAGTAGTAAAAATATTATTTTACCATTAAAGCAAGCACTGACAAAATCAGTGTTCCAGCTTCATGCATGCATCTTAAAATAGATCTGGGTACACATTTACCTACACTCACACATAGTCCCAGCACACACACACACACACACACACACACACACACACACACAACACTCACATAAGATAAAACGATGTGTAAAATGAAGCACACCAGTCATAATAACTAAGCATGGTTAAATCAATATGTTAGAAGGAAGCTGTTTCTAGGTAAGCCTGTGACATGATTTGTGGTTGCTCATACAGTCAATAAAACAGGAAGATTTAGCAGTCTTCTGATATTTAACATAACATGAGCCTATATGCATGTGTATTACCAACTATTTTCATGCCATCATACTTACCTTCTGCTCATTTAGTGTATATAACAGTATGCCATGTAGAAGTAAAAAATACATGTTGTTTTTCATTGAACATACTGGAAAGTCATGGTACATATTAACAATTTTATTAACTTGTTAGTACAAATTCTGCCAACCCAATGCTCATATCTGAACTTTATGTCCATAACTCTTTGTAACCTAAAATATATGTTATATAAGAAAACATTTTTTCAAATGACAAATTTCTTCCATTTGTAAAACCGAAAGTATACTGATCATAGTACTATAGATAGATGGCTATTTCAAAGATATTTTGTACTAGGAAATATTTAACCAAGAAGAACAATTAGCTGTTCAAATAATTTTTAAAAAGCTATCTACAAGTCAATAATCAATAAGATGAATAAACCTGTTATATTTTTAATAATAGCAAAGAAATTGTTCTGCTAAGAAGATGTCCTATAAAATATGTGAGTTGTAACAATCTTCACCATTAAAGCTAAATTTTCATTATTTAACATACTGATCTAATAAAATATATTATTTTATCTTTATTTCTTAATTGTGACACAATACACAATATTGCCTACCACTTAAAATTATCTTAAGTATAGTGCACTTTAAAAAACAAACAAAAAAAAAGGATGTCTTTATCTTGTTAATTAGAGTATTACAACTTATGTCTATTTGGTTATTCTGAAGGTAAGTTTCATTTTATTTATCCTGATCTACTTGTCTATTTGAATGCATTCTGTTCTATCAATCTTGTTGCTGAACGTAGTCATTTTCTTACTTCAGTTGCTTCTGAAAATCATTTTTTGTAAAAACTCAAAGATATGTATCTCACATGTGTATTGCTGGTTAAACTGGTAAAGGAATCTTATGGGTTAGGTAATCTGTGGTGATTTGGCATGCACTAAAACAAACAGGAAGTTCAGTTGCAGTGGAAATAACCACTGGCTGCTGTTTCGTTTTTCTGTGTCACTAAATAAGTACCATTCTTACAGAATTCTCTATTTTATTACTCAAGTCCTATTCTCTAGTCTTCCTATTAGAGTACCTGGATAATAGAGAAGAGATGCTGGAAAAACCGGCTCTGCTGGTTGTCTAAATATTCTATTGAAGTGTGGCTGGTAGAGTATTTTGAAGAAGCACAAGCTATAATAAATCATGGCATCTACCCATGACAGTTTCAAATAAACACGTTTATTGGGCCAGACAAGTACATCTCTGAGTGTTATTTATCTCAGGTGCTGACATATAGTGCCAGATGTTGGATTTAATCCCTGACTCAGTGGTTGCAGCTGAAAACTGCATTGGCATTTTAAAAGCATCTGTTATGAACACTGATCTGAGTAAAACACAAACCACGGAGCCTGACGTAAGCAATACCAAATGCGAGTTTTAAGTGATTACCTGGGCAAGTTCGGAAAACATGAAGGCTGTGGTTCGGAGTCCTTACCCTGTTCCTGTCAATGGGAGACAGTGGAGGGTCATTTTTCTAAACATTTTCACATGAAAGTACATGTAAAATGTGTGAACAACTTCTAGCATAGCATTAAAGCATTAATATTTTATGAATCTGTTGTATTTTTGGCATATATTAGATTTTAAAAGATGCTTTGATAAGTGCAGTAATTGGATCCAGGAAGAGGAACTTAATGAAATAGCGCATGATTTGTAAGAACCGGACACCGCAAGTGAGGAATATTTTCAATAAGGTAAAAATGCATATTACTTAAAGTTGTACATGGAATTCTATAAATAACACATAAAGCATGATACTAAATCTTTATATTAGCAACTAAATAGACATTAAATGCTAAAATATTGCAACAGTTTTGTTTTTAGAAAATATCATATGAATTAATAAATTAAATTAAATCTTCAAGCTTTACAAAGGTGATTTCAAATATTGCATATCATTCATTATAGTTGGTATTTTGCCTTTTATATTAATTTATAATTATAAATATTTTACAGGGCAAATATTATAATCACATTTTATCCTTTAAGTTTACCAAAGTTTGTATTTTGATAAAAGTGTATTCAAATTTTGTATAATTTGAATAAAATTCTGTATATTATATATTTTTTAATTCATTACTTTCAATAGAATAGAACTTATATGAAAATATGATTAATACAAACTAATTATTGCCTTAGTCCGATTGAAAGCAATATAAATAAATTAATATTATCAAATATAACATGAGTTATGCATGTCTTTTTATTGTTCATTCAAATATTAATGGCCTATCAACAGAATGGTCTAATATCTACAATAAAAATGTTATTTTTTTTTTACTTTTAGAATATAAAGCACATGCATTTAAATAAGTTTTTGTGTTTTTTTAAATATAAAACAGTATTTTTTAAGGGGTAGGATACAACATGTGTATTTGTTAGATTAATTTATACTCATTTATAATAGTTCTTGAGCCTCTGTTCTCTTGCCCTGTACCCTAAAATGTTTAAGAGTCTGACCCTGACCAGACTATTCAACTTGTAAATGTATAGCACCTTTTATTTCATGATGAGGGGCAAACGTGAATTGCCTTTCTCTTAATATTTTCATTAAAATCTTATGTTTCATTCCTTTATTGGCTAAAAATAGGGATTAGAATGACTATAGTTTATTACTCCATTTTAAATAATAGCGTCACAATCTACTTTGGAGAACCACTGCTCAAGACCATAGCCGTTGCAGTGGGTGTGTGCTCATAAGTGGCTTGTTACCAGGGCACATCTCCTTGCTTTAGAGGTTGCTTCAAGGATGCCCAAGGGACCCAATCAGAGTCAAAGAGATGCAATGAGATCTTGCTAGGACTTTGAGACAGTGTTTGTCTCCTTCCAAATGTGACAGTAGAACTAAGACTAATGATAACAGCTACTGGAGTCACCCTAAGGAACCTATAAGAGCAGCCCATAGAAAAAATGATGCAAAGTTAAGAGATAAAGGGAAACTGAGTCCTTTTGTTATTAATACAAAGTCTCTTGTCATGTTGACTCTGAGGCTCAATCAATTCTTGGACTTATCAGCTATGTTAGGCCGTATATTCTGTTTTGGTTTCATATGTCTGTTTTAGATTTTCCTAACAGTCCCAATGAATATAGTCTCACAGGAAAGAACTGCCTAAGAGAGAACTTTTGTCATGCCTCTCCAATCTTCTTACCCTCTCACTCCTCTCCTTTAGTGACTTATCCAAGGTAATATTTGGGTGTGGTCACTGTTAATGTTAGAATCACTTGGTTCTGACCCCCTCTTTCTCTTTCTATTTTGACCATTCAGTATCGTAGAAAGGCCTGGACTTTAAGAAGTGAAAAATATGAGTCTTGGCCTGATGTAATGGCCCTATGGTTTTCCAGCCGCTGTATCTGCAAATAAGAGGACAATTCAGTCTACAATGCAGAAAGACAATGAGAAAACCCAATTTCAGCTTTGGACCCAAATTATAGTCTTGAATTGTTCTTTATCTATAATGCTTTTTTCATTAATCTATTCCAACTTTTTATCAACCACTGTTTGTGGTTTAATACTCTGACATTATGACATTATTCTAATGTTGTAAATACAGTAGTGAGTGTACAGATGGGGTGTTGATTCTATGAAACTGAGTCAATAAATAAAGTATAAAATTAGTAAAATAGTTTCAGAGAATAATAAATGGTAAGAAAATAATAAAGTAGCTTAATGGAATTTAAAATAAATGGAGGGTACTTTAGAAAAAGTGGGGGAAATCTCTGAGTTAACATTTGAATTGAGGCTTGTATGGTTAAAAAAAAAAAAAAAAAAAAAAAGGAGTCATACAACAATGAGGTATAAGCGTACTCCAGGCAGAGGAAATAGTGCCAAAACGCTGAGATTGAAGTGCACTTGTCATGCTTAAAGAAGGGATGGAATATCACCAAGGCTGGAATAGTGGATAAGGGGAGAGTGATAAAGGATGAGATTAGAAAAATTGATGGAGTGCAGATATTTTAAAATTGACCTTCAACTTCCACATTGACCAACTTCATCAGCCAGTAGCCTGGAGAAAGAAAATGATGAGAGGCAGTCTGAACTGAATCTACAACGGGAATATTTCTGATCAGTGTAGATCAAGGGTAGAGCACTACTTGGCAGTCAATGGGGGTCCCAAATAACAATATATACTTGGTTGCATGGGCTCACAAAAACGTTCCAGGTAGGGAGATGCTCATATATGAAAGAGCATAGTACCTGTGATTCTTCCCATTAATGAAAGTAAAAGTTGTGTTGCAAGCACTCCAGTCATAAAGTTGCTTTTCTGCCCACCACAGTGTATAAAAGCAGTATTATAATACTTTCTAAATGTATAGCATGTCAGGGAACAAAGAAGCAGAATGGAAGATGCAACTGAACCAGAACACAGGACACTCAGATTACAGAGCTAGAACAAAGTATAAGTGCTGAGCACCATTCAACAGCTACCTGCTGAAATATTGATAGGTAATCTACAATAATCTCAATGGTTTAACTCAACAGGGGTTTAGTATTTTCTCACATGAAATCTAAATGGGTGTTTCTGATGGGCAGGAAGTGATTCTCCAAGCAGTAATTCAGGCACCCTGGGCTCTTCTCACCTGTGGTTCCAACGTCCCTTCACCTCTGTGTTAAGAACCTTGTGCTTATCCCCATCAAGCCAGAAGGAGAAAAGGAAGGAGGTTTGGTGGGAGGTTGCTATAGGTCAAGCCTTGGGATGGTACACATTGCCTCAGTGATGTCCTGTCCATACATACCTGAGAGAGGTTGGAAATGTGATATGGGTCTATTTCCAGAAAGAAGAGGTAATGAGTATAGGGTAAAAAAAATTGCAGTCCACAACAATCTACTTTTTTGGTCAGCAAAATCTTTGCAAAAGGGGCTGAAGAGTGGGCAAACCTCTGCTGACTCTAATAACTACTTCTCCTCACTCCTCTTGTTAAACTAAAATTGACCAACATCCACCTGCTAAAGCTGCTGCCACAGTCTTGCAGTTCCTCAATCTCACCCCATGTCTAACACAATCTAAGTCCCTCACACCTGCCAAGAAGACTGAGAAATTCCGGAAATAAAACTGACTATATCTGACCTTCCCTAATCTAACTTGTAAATATTTTAGGCTACTTAATCCCTGCAGAAAAGTGCTCTTAGACTGTCTTCACATTGCAGTGTTTGAATAAAAGCTTAATAGCTTCTTTCACTCATAGATCTTGTTTTTTTGGTCCATTTCCATCTGTGTCTGCACCTGCAGGGAGAGTTTGGAAGCCTAAGGCCAAAATGCATTTATGGATTTAGTTTGTGTAATTTTAGACATTTACTTTCTTTGATTATCAGTAGGATTCTGGTTCTTGCTACTAAGTTTCATGTGCCAGTAATATATCTATAATTTTTCTTAGATATAATGCCTTACCTGCTTTATTTTTTAAATTACATCTCATAGTCTTCCATTTTAATGGCAGCTAACTTAGAACTTCCTGTGATATTAGTTTGGGGATAGGCACACTGTTAATCTGGTCTTTGCCATAGAGCTACATCTTAATGGTCCATTCCCTCTCAAGTTCTCTCTCAACATCATCTCTTACTATTTGGTATCTAAAAGCATTCCTTTTTCCAATATTTCATTGCTAAAAATCTCTGGATGCTCTTCATGACTTTCTCAGTTATGCCAGCAAACTAGCCAATTATTTCTTGAACTTCTGTCTCCCACATGACACCTTTCTAAAATAAATACAAATTAAAAATCAACACTATCATTCTTTCCTAAACCACTCCCCTTAGATCAAAAGGATCCAATGTCAGTTTCCTGTGTCCTAAAGATAAACAATGTTCCCTATCTCAGGAATTGATTGCAGAATGGTTACAATCCTGGAACAAATTTCCATAGTAGGTGTATAACTGTTATACATGACAAGGTAAATCATAAAAAACCTCAATGGCTCATTCATATACAGTTCAAATGGGAGTTCTTGATCAATAGTTCAGAGATTCAGGTCCTGCTATTTTGTGTTAGTGCCATCCCAGGCCCCCAATTCTATCAATATGAAATTAGAGTTAAAGAAGGTGGCAGATAACCCTGCCAGGTAATTGGGCATGAACACATGTGTGTATAAGGGAGGTTGGGAAGTCTGGTTCTATCTGTGAGTCCAAAAGGTGCAAATAGGTTTTAATGAGCACATTGCAGCTTCTGTTCATTTGAGAAATAGGAATCTTGAGTGTGTATATATTCATAGACTAAGGAATAAACCCGAATAGTCCTAAACACTTTCAAACAAAGAAATAACTTTCACAGCTAGCTGTTATTAGACAAGTACTGTACCTACACAAATTAGGTACTTAAACTTAAAATACCAGTTATAAAGATTGGAAGATCTAGAGCAATGACACTTTACTTAGCCATATTTGGAGAAGTCCAGAATTCAGGGAGATGAATAGGAAAGGTATGCTTAAGTTAACTGTAATGAAATGTATACTGATATTTTTTTGGATTATTTTCAACTAAGTCGACATTTGTCTTCTTTAAGTTATAAGTTAAAGAACTAGCAATACCGTCATTATAGCAAGAACATAGAAACTAGTCACATTCTGTCTATTATTTTCAAGATTCTTTTCCTTGTTTTACCTTTAAAAATTCTTGAAGGTGGTTTATTTTTATCTGAGTGAGCAACACACATCCCAATTATATTTAATGACACAGAGAGAGTACAAGAATGGCAAATACAGTACTCTGTTCTTAGCAGAGGACTTTGCTCACAAAAACCCCATGAGTTGCTAAAGCATTAACATTTCCATTCAGTATATTTCGACTGTAAAAGTGCAGGAAGGGATAGGCAGCAAAGCTCTAAAGAAGCTGCAAGTGGCCACATTGTCGAGTTTAACAAGAGAAACCAATGTGTTAGAAATAAGATTTGCTAGTATGACATGGGAAATTGCCATAGGAAAAAGCTTTTAAGTAATGAGGAAAAAATAATTCAGGTAGGACTCAACATCACATTGTTCTCCTAATACATAATCAAGGAGGGTTTTTATATTAACTGCATTAGAAATTCAGTAATGTTATTTTTAGAAGACAGTGGTATGCTGATAAGGGAAACACTCAAACTCTATGATTGTCTGGGAATGTATAGTAGGAAATACAAACAAGAATATAGAGTTGTGAACGTATAGGTCAGAAACAGAATGGTGAGAACCTTAGAAAGACAAAACTTCCTGAAACTACAGCTAGTACAGTTTGACAAGGGCTTATATGAGATACAGAGAACAGAGATATGAAGTATGAGAGATATCATGCACAGAGACAGATCAATTAGAAACAGCATAAAGAAAAAAGAAGGGATAGCAGATCAGACGTAGGGCACACATTTCTTTCAGCGAAAAAGATTGGTAGAAATCATCTCCATTGCACTGTAGGGAATTCCTGGTATTATTTCCAGTGTGTGTGTATATTTCATTCATCCTTTGGTTTGTCATTCCTGTTATACAAAACTGTCTCTTCATTTCTAAGTAAAAAAAAATCACTTTACATATTTTAAAGAAAACAGAATTGCCCAATTATGTTTGTTGCTAAAGTGCTGGGGCCTAAAATAGGAAGACCAATTATGAAACACCCTTAGTTAATGAAGCCTCAACAGGGCTTATTTATTTTTGGTAGTGCTGTGTACTCTTTTCTTTTTTTAATTGAAGTATAGTTGATTTGCAATATTGTGTTAGTTTCAGGTGTACAGCAAAGTGATTCATATATATATAAATGTGTGTGTGTATATATATATATATATATATATATATATACACACACACATATATAGGGTTGGACAAAAAGTTCATTCAGGTTTTTCTGTAAGATGTTATGGAAAAATCTGAATGAACTTTTTGGCCAACCCTATATATATATATACTTTTCAGGTTCCTTTCCATTATAGGTTAATACAAGGTATTGAATATAGGTCCCTGTGCTATGTGCATTCTACTCTAACTTTCCCTAAGTTACAGAGATCATGACAGCTCACTCACTCCTTTTTTCTCTTATTAAAAAAGAATTACCACAGAGAATATTGTAAATATAATCTTTTCAATCAGTGAATACATGCCTAATATTAATAAGCGTATTGCATATAAAATTGAAATACTGAGCTACTTTAAACCAGTGTGTTTTAAATCCATGAAAACTGTTGAGTATTTTACATTATTATGTCAAGGATCATGCCAATTAATCAATATTGATTTATAATCACAGCTATAAAAGACAATGAAAGAAGAATAGGAATATTAGAAATGATTGTGTTCTTTTTTGAAGTGGAAAGCAAGTTCTCATTAGATAGTCATAGTATTCTAAGGTCTATTGACAATATTACTTTCTACTATTATAGAAAACTTCATAAATATACATGCTTTATTTTCTTAGCAATAGTAAAATATATCCATAGAGGATATAATAGATTTATTTTCTTCTCCAAATGGATCCATATCAACACATTTTCATTCGTATAAATGTAATAGTGATGTGCTTCTCCCTAAAACACACTAACTTGCTTCCTTATCTCTGTTATTAATTCTTTAAAATTTCTTAAAGTCCTTTAAGTTTTTATAGTAAGACAAGATGATTAAGGGTAAAATGATATTCAGTGCTTGTTGGCAACAATTGTATCATTTTCCCTGACCTTCAAATTACAAATAGCATTTGTCTTAGACAAGGCTATGGAGTTGCTCCATGTTGTGGACAGATGATTCATCTGGCATTGTGAGCATAGTCAGCAGTGAAACAAGAGGTTAACTGAGCTTATATTTTTATAACCATAGAAGTTTTAAAACCATATCAGGAGCTTTGGAATAGTCGATATAAAATCTGTGCCTAGCATAACTGATATGGCAAGTCCAATAAAACATCCCATTGAAAAGACTATACTAGCTCTGCAATATTTGTATTGTATTCTGAATACATTTCATACTAAAAGAAAAATAAATTGGGACCACAAGGAATAGTGGCAAAAGTTTGGAAAACTCAGGTCAAAATGTGCTATACATAAAATACAGTCTGAATGATTTGAACATTGTCTATTAGTGGCATTTATTCAGCTAAAATTGTTACTCTACCAAAACTTGGGTCAGCTCACCTGCACGAAGTAAAGCCAATCTATTGACACCAGGGTTGTGATGAAGGACAGTGCAGCGTTTATTGTAAGGCACCAGACAAGGAGTCTCGGACAGCTAATGCCCTAAAATGCTGAACTCCCAGAGGGTTTCAGCAAAGTATTCTAATAGGAAAGGTGAGGGAGTGGAGTCTCAGGGTATGTGAGCACCTGTGCACCATTCTCTGATTGGCTGATGGTGAGATAATAGGGTGGTATCATTACCCCTATTATCAGGGGCTAACATTATCAATCTTTAGGCTCTGGTCTGGGGGCTCATGGTCATCAAGTGGTGATTTGGTGGTGATTTTAAGCATCTGTAAAGCAACTTAGGAAATATGCATCAGATACTATTATCTAGATACTTCCAAGAGGAGCTAAAGTGGAGGATGTGGTGGAAGGGTCTCTCCCAGGAAGCCCCCATAGGGTCCTGCTCCATTACATAATGATATTTTTCAGCCAAGATAAATTGACAAAGTCCCAAGTTATAGATAGAATGGTAAAATGGCCAATGTCTCCTGAAAATCTTAAGAATAAGTTTGCAGTGCCTCTGGGGCAAGATCACTTAATTTCAGAAAATAGCAGTAAAGGAGGAAATAGCCTAATTTAGCAAAACAAAACAATAAGCTCAATATATGGAGATGCAGATTTGAGGTTATTATATTTCTTATTATAAGACACAGATTTTTTTATCTGAGAATGTTGAAAAAGATAATTTTAGAATTAAGTATATTCTAGAGAAGATTGGTAGTATTTCTTTCTATATGGGGAATATGGTTAATTAACATGGAAGGGAATCATCCACTCTAGACACTAAATTGTGTATGGTAATTATAGAAATTATTGTTTCTTCTACCAAAGTCAACAATATTATTTTAATGCTGGCAAAAAATTTGTAAGACATAAAATTATTAGAATTACAAAACTTTTCCATGACCAAAGTTATATAAAGATAAACTTGAATTTTTCAACACTTGAAAATAGCTTGTAGCAAACGTTCACTATAATGAAGAATAAGAAGAAACATAATTAGCGAAAGTATAACCAAAATGACTTTTATAACAAAATTTTTTACATGTAGATTTTTAAAATAAGCATAAGTATTAAAGGAGAAATTTAAAATATGACTGGATACAAGAACAGTTAAAAAATAAAAAGTAAAGTCTTAAAAAATTAAAGAACTGAAATTGAAAATACTGTGGTAAAAATAATACTTAGTAGATGGGTTCAACAGAAATCACATACAGTGGGAGAACTACTGAACTGAAAAATAGAGTTAAAGAAATTCTCCAGAGGAAAAAAAAAAGGAACATATGGAATAGCGGTTGAGAAACATGGAGGTTAGAAACATATGTTCTATCACTTGGCCAGTAAAAAGTCTAAAAGAGAAAAGAAAATAATATAGAAATGTTTTGGTTTATAAGGAAGTATTTCAAAAGACTTTAAATTTCCCAGAATTTGTGAAAGACATGGATTCTAATATTTAGAAGCACAGCAAGTCCAAACACTATTAAAACAAAACAGTAAAATCTCTTCACCTGAAATAACATCTACACACTTATTAATAATATTGTAGAAGACTAAAGAAAAAAATTATTAAAAGACACAAGAAATAAAAGATATTAAAATCAAGAGGCAATAATTATACTAAGAGGTAGATTTCCAAGAACAAAAGTATAAGTCAAAAGATCACTGAGTAAAAGATATATAGGGGCACAGCAAGTTTTACATTAAAATAATGTAAATAAAGAGTAAACATAATTCAAAAGAAGACTAGTGGAGCCTAAATACTATCAAACACTGTGGAAATACTGCAAAAATATATAAGAGATAAAGAATATCATACAAGAAAAATTTATCAAGAATCCATAGATAAGATTATTGCTAACTACAGAAGACTGTGGGTTACTGTTACTGCAGTTCTGATTATCAGAAAACTGCTCAGTACCTTTCTGTGCAGCTTTATCCAAAGAAGCAGAAGCCTGGTTAGTTAGCCTGGTGACTGGTCTGGGAGGTAGCCCAATTATGTTACTAACTAATTCTGTATTCATGGATAAAAATGGCTGAGATGGATGAGCCACAGTAAATGAGTCTATGCTATCTTTAGCTGATATTCCAAATGTATCATTAGACATATTAACAGTGGCAAAAGTTTGGTTTAGAAAATGTGACCTTTCTGTTCTTGAGTTTCTGCCCTGGGCATATGGAGATGTGGGCTTGTCTGTAGCTAAATAATTTTGTGCTTGAGAACCTACAGCATAAGTTGGACTGTGAAGTGGATGAGAGGACCACTGGTGTAAACGGTACTCACTAGATGTTGCAGTGATGCTGCTATCAGCAGTAGCCGGTGGTGAATCAACTGACATAGGTAGTCTACTGTCCTTGGTCAAAAAATCATGGATACTTGTCCTTCGAGTAGTTCCTTAGACAGTAGACATCACACTGCTTGCACGGGGTAAAGTAGCATAGGGATTACTATCTTTTGATTGTCGTGAGAGAGAAGTTTCTTTTACTACTTTTATCTTTCCTTGAGTGCCTAGTGTAGGCTTTCCAGAAGAACTAATGAAATAGGTATCTTCAGTCTTTTGAGGACCAGGTCTCACAAATTGCTCAGGCTTAGTTGTCCATCTATCATAGAAGTCTCCTGGAGTTTTTCCACTTACTGACCTGGCCAGACCACAGCTAACTGGTTTGTTTTTTCCCAAAATGTCAGAAGAGACAGACAAACTTTTCATTACTTCATCTAAAAGATTCTCTATCCTGATGACAGAGAAGCTGCATTGTTGGTTTCTGAGGATAATCAAACTGTTTGGTATGAATATGGTTGTGTATGATCAAAACTGCACAATATAATACTGATGTCATTTGATATGCACTATGCTTCTCTAATCTGATTTGAAGAACTGCTGTTGAAACGTATCATTTGGCTAGGTTTATACTTTTATTTTTAAATTGTGGATAGTGTTCAGGTGTACATTGTGGCATGTATATAAATGTGATTATGTGACCACAACAAAGCTTGCATGAATTATTAATTGCATTGTACATTTTTTGCATGACTTTAAGAACCTTAACAATACTTGCTCCTCTTTGAAAAAAAAAAAAGAATCCATAGGTAGTCCAAATGATTTTAATCTATAGGATCTCAAAATATATTTTTAAAATATAAATGTAAATATTAATTTACATATTAGATAAATTGACAAAACCACTATATCTCTGGGATATTCCAACACCCTTGCTCAGTCAGCTATATATTATACAAACAAATCAATAAGAATAAAAATTAGTTAGGAATCAAAATTTACAACTTGATATAATGTATATAGATAAGATTTTGCCCCTAAACAGGTAAAATTTTAATGGTATAGTGAGTGGTTTACAGAGTATGCAAGCAGGCTAGAAAACTGGGCATGGAGATCAGCTCACCTGCTGCTCTGATCACTGTATACAGTGGGTACTGAACATGGGACTCCCATTTGTAGCCTCTAAAAGTTGGAGGTCCCCTACAAAGCTCTACCAGCTATGCCAGGAGTCAGTCATGGGTAGCATCTAATTCCTCATTTTTCTTTCTTTCCAAATAAAACATCATCTTGGGGAGTGGTTGACAGAGACTAATCTAAGTCTTGTACCTTAGCTAACCCTGGGTTCTAGCTTCTGCCTTTAGGAGGCAGGTATCTATTGGAAGCTACCTCTTTCTAGATATTTTAGTGTTTCTTCAAGGCGTCAGCATCCTGAGCAAGAAAATTAGCATGCTATATTTGTAGAAGGTATCTCCTCTTTTTTTCTTCCCTAGAACACTTGCTCTTCAAATTTTACAACTATAAGTTCTGGATCTATTGTGTTTTTTATGGTAGAGCCTTGGCCCATTCAGAAGGTATAAAACTTTCTCATCTCTCCTGGTTCCAAATGCTCACATTCTGGAATAAAGGCAACTCCCCTTTTCCCCAAGAAAGGATTTGTTTACATGCTGGTATAAAAGATAAGTTCTCTCCCTCTTTCTCCAGAGGGGAAGTCACTTAGTTGCAGAAAAAAAGAATTGATAAAATTCAAAAAGCATTTATATATAAAAAAAAATTATTACCAAAGTCAGAATAAACTACTCCTGAAATGGGTAAAATATATACACCAAATCTTAGAGCAATCTAATTCTTAATGTTAAAGCATTACAAGGATTCCCTTTAAAATAAGAACACAATGCCTTTATTCAACAGTATCCTGTCAGCCTTATTCAAAAGAAATAAAGGTGTGAAGGTTTCAAAGGAGGAAGCAAAACTGTCAGTATTCATGGTTAATAAGATTCTATACTTAGATAATTCAATGTAAACTACAGTTAAAATGTTGGAATCAATAAGTTTATTAATTTTACCCTATGTAAAATCAATACACAAAAGTCAATTACATTTTCATATATCAGAAGCAATTGCAAAAAAAATTTTATAATGGACCATTTATAATATCAACTAAACTATAATATATCTAACAATACATCTGTTTAAAGTGTGTAAAGCCATTAACAGGAAAATATAATCTTTATATATACTTTACAATACTACAATAATTGGAATTAATATGTTCGTGGAGAGGAGAAAATACTTTATCTCCAAATTAATTTATAAAATTTAAGAAATTTCAGTTAACAATCAGGTGAAAATTGCAAAGTTAATTCTAAAATTCACATGGAAAAGCAAAAATCTAGTAAGGGCCAATATATATATATATATTTTTTGTGGTACGTGGGCCTCCCACTGTTGTGACCTCTCCCGTTGCGGAGCACAGGCTCTAGACACGCAGGCTCAGCAGCCATGGCTCACGAGCCCAGCTGCTCCGTGGCATGTGGGATCATTCCGGACCAGGGCACGAACCCATGTGCTCTGAATTGGCAGGTTGACTCTCAACCATTGCGCCACCAGGGAAGCCCAGCCCTCAACTTTCTTATTAGAAGACTTTAAAGAAGGCAAACGAAGCTATGACCACTTATACAATTCTCAACAATACTCCTTACTTCTCACAGCCTTAAAGGTAAAACATATATACAGAAAGAAAACACTGTAAATTGCGAAAATTACTTTTAACTTAAATTTTGGAACCTGTAAACTTCATATTTATTGGGCTTTTAACCAAAGGATTGCTCCAGTTTTCATAAGGCTTTCTCATGTGCCTTTCTTTTTCTAACCTCAACTCTTTCATTTTCAACTAATTTCTGAAGAAAGTCTTGAAAGATTATTCTCTGGCTGGTGGTTTTGCTTTGATAAGCATAGTTGGAGTTTCATGTTCTAAGAAGTGGAATAAAATAAAGGAACAGCCAGGCAGAAAATTCAGATGACCAGTAACTTAAAGTTTTGAAAGGAAGGGGAAAAAGAGGAGGAGGTAAAGTTGCCTTCCTCCGGTGTTGACTGTTACTTGTTTAGCAAGTAAATGTGAGCCTCACCCACCCCTTAGCACCCATAGAGACATAGACTGTATTCTGTTTTTGAAAAATGGAAGTCGAGCATATCCTCAAATCTGAAACTAACTATTAAAATTCCTTGAAACTTAAATTCTAAGAACTCCCATCTCTCCTGTCAAGATATCCTTATAAAAATATCAAAATACTTCCACTTCCTGGAAGTTTCCATACAAAAAACTGGGAGAGGTATGCTGAAAATCTCCCCCCACTCCACCTCCCAGCTGACTCCAGGCAACTCAGTGTGACTCTCTGAGTTCACTTTTATACAGCTGTGCTCATTGCTTTACAGATACCAACATAAAAAAACTCAAAGAAGAGAATTCTGGATACTGAAAACAAAAAAAAGAAACATAAATAAAATTTAAAAAGCAAATGCTAGAAAATACATTTTTACCAAGGATTAATCAGAGCATTTGTGTTAACTGATCAAAACTATGAATTAAATAGACATGAGTAAAGCTGATATATAGGATAAGACAGAACCACCTTGGCTCTGCTAAGAAATGATTAATCCTGATTTTATCTTACTTTTATAAAGAATTTGGCCCTTTGTAAAAGTTATGCAATTATTTTTTTTACCTTGATTATTTGTTTAAAATGTTATGGAATTACAGTTTTCTCTACATACTACTTTCTTTGTACAATTTCAGCTGGAATGAACGCTGTTTTTTCTTAGAGAAAACTATAGATTCTGAATTATTATATTGTTACATGTGAGAATCAAAATGTTTTCTATATGTATCAATTAAAAATAGCCAATATTTTTTCTAATTCGTTGTTTCATTATGATGGTCATAGAGTTCATTATAGAATAAAAGTGCAAAAAATCTGCCACATCACACTTCTTAAAGAGAAAAAAAAATTAACATTTTGTTATTTACATGTGTATTACATATTTTACCTATACATATATGTTAATGTCGAGTTGCATATTGGTTTTTTCTTTTCTTATTTTTAATATTTTATTGTGAATATTTTCCAAGCCGTTAAATATTCTTTAAAAATCCGATGTTTCATGCCTGTATAATAACTTACCCAGTGAATGTACCATAATTTAAAAAATAATACTTTACATCCTAACTCCTAATTAATCAACTTGATATTTAACAATGTGATGGATATCACTATTTAATATTGATAATAACATTTATATCATATTTTGTGTGTAAAATAATGAAGAAAAAATGACAACAATCAGAATCATGACATAAATAAAACACTTATTTATACCTGAGATGTTGAGCAAAGTCAAAAATTATGCCCTAAGCCACAATCCAAAATTCAGAAAGCAAAAGGAAAACTTCATTTTAAAAGTGATAAGTACATTGCTGAATTTTAAAGCTAAAAAAATTACCCAGGGGCCAGTAGTGTAAAGGAATCCCACTGGAGACAATAAGAATTGTACTTGTTTACTTCAAAGAGATGACTACCTCAGATCTACTTGGTGCCTGTGATTTGTAATCCCCAAGGGACATAAGTCCACCAGTGTTCTGGATAGAAAAGCTGTTCACATGCTCTTGATCACACACAAGCAAAAAAGATTCAATCCAAATTTTTTTCACTGAAATATAGATATTATAAGAGATGCTTTAAAGAGAATTAATGTAAAGGATTTCTAGTACAGTAAGGCCCCTATACACGAACCGTCAAGTTGCAAACCTTCAAAGATGCAAACCTGCATCTGATTCCAGTAAGGAACCAGAACCTGTGCCATCAATGTCAGGCTTGAATGAAATTTCAGCTTGCCCTCTGTCTCCTACTGCTGACGATTCTTCAGCTCTACCATCTCCCACCTCCTCTCCCTCCTCCAGTCAGTAACTCTTCTTGCCAGTTCACTTGATGTCAACTCTTGTATGCCAGCTATTGTACTGTACTGTTGTACTTTTCAGGGTCCTGTACAGTAATATTAAAAATCTTTTTTTGTGTTTGCTTGTTTTTTATGTATTGTTTGTGTGAAAAGTATTATGAACCTATTACAGTACAGTACTATATAGCTGATTGTGTTAGTTGGGTACTTAGGATGACTTTGTTGGACTTACAAACAAATTGGACTTACGAATGCACTCTCGGAACGGAACTCGTTGGTATGCAGGAGACTTACAGTCAATCAGCAAACATCCCATTTGGACACCTCCACTTCGATCACACAGTTCTCTTGGTTCCTGCCTTCTGAACTCACTTTTTTAATAGCTTGTCCAATCTCTTTTATTTTTCACAGTAATTCAACCTGGTCCTTAAATACTATTGATATTATGCAGCAAAACCAGAAGTCCAGCAGTTAGCCTAGCCTATCACATTCTCTTAGAAAACAATTCAACAACCATTTATAATCACTCAAGCATAACACCCATGTTTCTCACTGCCTATACTTAAGCCTTAACCACGTCATCCATATGTGATATTGAAATGCAAAATTTCACTGTTCTCCTCTGTGATAGTTTTAGTGTCCACTAATCCTTCAACACTTCTTCCTCAAAAAGTACAACCTAATCCTTCCTGCCCTTGTTTGTGAATTGAACTTAGTGACTTGCTTATATAGAACAAACTATATCATAATAGTGTGTGACATCCAAGTGTAGATCATAAAAGACCTTGATGCCTCTGTCTTGCCCTCTCCCTGGGATAACTTACTCAGAAGGAAGCCAACTCCTGTGTTATAAAGACACTCCAAAAGCACAGTGGAGAAGCCTACCAGGGGAGGAACAGGCCTTCTGCCCAAAGCCATGTAAGTGAGTCAACTTGAAAGCAGATACAAGCAGAGCTTTCAAATGACTACAGACCCTGTTGGTATCTTGACCACAACCCCATGACGTACCCTGATGTAGAAGACCCAGTTAAGCTGCTAGTGAATTCCTAACCCTTAAAAATTGTTAAAATGTTTGCTAGTTAATCCTGTAGGTATTGGGGTAATTTGTTATCCTGCAGTGGATAATTAATATGTTATCTTTAAAGATAATTTTAAAATAAGATGATTAATATTGGATTAAAAGAAATGACAGATACAAAATGTTTGATTCATACTAGGAATGAGGTAAGTATAATCACCTTTCCCTTTTTGGAAACACTTGCAAAACTATAAAAGAAAAATCTATATGTATTAGGTGGAAATGAAGTATTAAAAATGATCCTTTAAGAGTTCAGTCTCTCAGAACTTTGGATGGAGGTAGAAAATGGAGCTAGGGATGCAAGCCAGGGAACCAGAATAGCAGTTGCAATATGAAACAATGATATCCTTGTTGACTGTAAACATGATTTTGATATAATGTGTTTATATTGCTTGTTTGCTTCAGGAAATCTTTAGTAAGCTAAGCTGAAGGGAGCTTGATATTTTCCAAACATCCACATGGTACACAGACTACATACTCCTTGCATGAAATTAATTTCAGATTGAATCAGGTAATCAGAGCTCAGTGAGAGTAAATGTATCCTTGTTATATAACTAAGTAGTAAAATAATCGAAAAAAACACGTATTCAAAATTGAAAGGTGATCTGTGATTTAATATTCATATTTATCATTTTTGCAAGCAATATTATTTTCTATTTATCATTTATAAATATATTAAAGATCCTACCATTGTCAGTGATTTCCTACCTAAATTTTTAAACACCCTTCTACATTTTTGTCACCTACATTTTCCCCAGGATTGCATTGAAACAGTGCCTTTAATTTGTTATCACCTCAAATATGTGTAACTAGAAAACAGCTTCCAAAATTTTTTCCCAGAAAAATTCCTATTTGAACCCCTATATTAAACTTAGAGCATAAAGACATATAGAACATGATAAAAAGATCTAAAATCCAGAGGAGAGCACCAGGGATTGAGATAGAAATATTTGAAAAAATGATTAATAATAATTATCCAAACTTGATATTAAAAATCCAGATATTAAGGAATTTCAAAGAACACTAAGCAGGAAAATTCAAAGTGAAATACATCAAAGGGTATTACAAGAAAATAAAGTTGCATGCCACTAACATCTATGAATACAGACACAAAATCATAAGCAAAATATTAGCAAATTGAATCTGATAATATATTAAAAGATAATAAATACATAATAGCAAAGAATGTTTACCATAAAGATGCAGTTTTGTTTCACATTTGAAAATGAATTGATTTTGTTCATGATAATAACAGAATAAAGTAGAAAATGTATGATCATTCCAATAGATGGAAAAGAAGGTTGTGATAAACTTTAAATACTTCATTATTATATAAACTTTCAGCAAATTGAAAATAGAAGAGAACTTCCTCAGCCTTATAAAGCACATTTGCAAAAAGCTGACAACTAGCATCATACTAAATGCTGAAATATTGAACAGCATCTTTCAAAAAGAAGTAAAAGACAGGTTAAGGGTAAGGAAGTCACCACTATCACTACTTCTATTTAATGTTTTATTGGAGGTGCTAGCTAGTGGTATAAGCAAATAAAATAAATAAAAGACATAACAACTTTTAAAAAGTACAACTCGGGCTTCCCTGGTGGCGCAGTGGTTGAGAGTCCTTCTGCCGATGCAGGAGAAACGGGCTCGTGCCCCGGTCCGGAAAGATCCCACATGCCGTGGAGCGGCTGGGCCCGTGAGCCATGGCCGCTGAGCCTGAGTGTCCAGAGCCTGTGCTCCGCAACGGGAGAGGCCACAACAGTGAGAGGCCCGCGTACCAAAAAAAAAAAAAAAAAAAAAAAAAGAAAGAAAAAGAAAAAGAAAAAAAAAAGTACAACTTATCTTCTTTCATATATAAGTATGAAATTATGATAATTTGAGAATATGTAGAACATCCAAAGGAATAGCCAGAGAAACTATTAAAGCTAATATTCGAATTTGTCAAGATTAATACACAAGTTTAAATACAAAAACTCATTGCATTTCTATATACTAGCAAGATGGTATGCAAAGGGCCAAAGGTAAGGACATTAAAAACTACCTAAGATCATTATTAATCAAGGAAATGCAAACCAGCACTGCAGTGAAATACTGCTGCACCTCCACCAGAATAGTTAACATTAAAAAATAAAACAAAATAAAATAAAACTTGACAAGTTTTAGGATGTGAACATGTGGCAAATTTAATGTTAAAACTGTTGGCAATTCTGGTTGTTTGTGACAATTTTCTTATTGCTTCAGTTTCTTCAGTAGCTGTTAGTATATTTCTGTGTAACTTCCCTGTTATTCTTTCATTTTTCTCTCTCAAAAGTTGTCAATTTCCTAAAAGTCAGCAGTCAGAAAACTTTTTTCTGTAATGGGACAAATAGAAGCATTTTTGGTTTGGTGGATCCCACAATCTGTCACAACTACTCAACTCTACCATTGTAGTCTAAAGCAGCCAGTGACAGTATGTAAACAATGGTTGTGTTGTAATAAAACTGTATTTAAAAAGCAGGTGGAAGGCTGGTTTGATACATGGACCACAGTTTGCCAATGCCCGTTCAAGATTTTCAAACTTACTCTTACCTCTCTCTTATCTTTGTGCCCTTTACTTTGTCATACTTAATCTTGTTCGTGCGTGGATTTGTTCTACAAATTGTTCTGGTCAAGTTTGAAAGAGGTTTGTATAGTTGATTCAATTTAAAAAAATTAGCATTTGGTTTGATACTATTCCTAATTTTTTTAACGTTTTCAATCTTATGATTTCAGGGATTTTTTAAATGGTTATTTTTAATAGGTTCTTTTCATATTCCTTTGGATTTTAAGATTCTAATAAATACCCTTAAGGTTAGATATTACTTCACAATTCTTCCCTCATTACATTGCTCAAATTTTGATTTGTACTTTTTTATTATTTGTCATTCAATAATATTTACAACAGAAAAACTGGACTCTATTTCCATAAGGACAAAAAAAGATTGATTTTTGTATTTATGGTAGTGTGCTTTTTTTTCTTTTAATGTTTGCATAGTTTTGACATTTCACTTTAATACCTTAATCCTAGATATGTCACTGTTAGCATGTGAAAGCTCTATAGGTTGGCTTTATGCTTATTTAAAAAGGTGATTGAAATATACTGTCATCTTGGGTCAGGTCTTCTCTAATTAGGCAGAAACATCTGCTCTCTCTCAAGGGTCTATGTTAAATGGTTTATTATTAATTTTGTATGTTAATGACTTGGAACCCTTTAAATTTATGAAGCCAGCAGGGTTATTATTTTTTCCAATGACCCACATTACATGAAAAAGTTGCTGCAAATTAAACTTTTTTTTTTTTTTTTTTTTGGTAATAAAGCATTGACGTAACACGAATCTAATTGAAGTTGTTCATCAGAGTTTTAAAAATTCACCCAATAATTATTTTTAATCAAGTTAAAATATATATACTTTAAGATTCATTCAAATATGAAATTTAAAATATATATATTCTACAGCAATAAAGCAGTAGAATTGGATTTTTTTCCAAAATATTTAATATTGGCCATATAATTTAATTAATGAGTTTTTTTTTGCTGTACGTGGGCCTCTCACTGTTGTGGCCTCTCCCGTTGCAGAGCACAGGCTCTGGACGCGCAGGCTCAGCGGCCATGGTTCACAGGCTCAGCCACTCCACGGCATGTGGGATCTTCCCGGACCGGGGTACGAATCCGTGTCCCCTGCATCGGCAGGCGGACTCTCAACCACTGCACCACCAGGGAAGCCCGATTGATGAGTTTTTAAAGCCAATGTTTTAGGAATGACTATAAATGGTTCAGAATATGCTTTAACCTTTAAGGAACTATGGCAAGATAATTACCAGGCTTAACAATAAATTGCAGTTTGGAATATTTATTCGTGAATAAACACTGCTTTAGCATTGTTTTATATCTGTCAACAAAATTTGCTTAGAAACTTTCAAGATCACCTTGAGAATATGACATAAAAGTCTATTATTTGTGTAAATATATGCTTATAACTTTGCCTTGTGTTATTGGAACCATGATTAAGTTTAACACTGCCTCCGATTCACATATTCAAAGTGTTAATTTGCTCGAAGTAATTTTTCTGAGTTCTCTTACATTTTGTTCCTATAAGTTTTAATGTATTCCATGCTGAATCTCCCAGCCTCCTTAAGATCGAGACCATAGATATTTCACATCCATTATGCCACATCTGGCACAGTTTTAAGTTTTCAGGTCATCCTTCCTCTTTCTCCTTTGACTCCTCTCTAATTTGTATATAGCCAATAAGTGTTCATGATTCAGTGTATCTAAGTGGCTGCTGAGGAGAAATTTGATATCTTTTATGGATCATTCTGTTGTATTCTGAAACAAGGTGTGGTTACTTTTGCTATTGAAATTTTTCTTTATATAATTTCTCACATTTAACAACTCTAATCTTTTTTTTAACATCTTTATTGGAGTACAATTGCTTTACAATGGTGTGTTAATTTCCACTTTATAACAAAGCAAATCAGTTATACATACACATATGTTCCCATATCTCTTCCCTCTCGTGTCTCCCTCCCTCCCACCCTCCCTATCCCACCCCTCTAGGTGGTCACAAAGCACTGATCTCCCTGTGCTATGTGGCTGCTTCCCACTAGTTATCTATTTTATGTTTGGTAGTGTATATATGTCCATGC
This sequence comes from Hyperoodon ampullatus, assembly GCF_949752795.1. Taxonomy (NCBI): domain Eukaryota; kingdom Metazoa; phylum Chordata; class Mammalia; order Artiodactyla; family Ziphiidae; genus Hyperoodon; species Hyperoodon ampullatus. The sequence continues at coordinate 122,040,685 of NC_136918.1, forward strand.
CACTCTCTCACTTTGTCACAGCTTACCCTTCCCCCTCCCCATATCCTCAAGTCCATTCTCTTTAGGTCTGTGCCTTTATTCCTGTCTTGCCCCTAGGTTCTTCATGACTTTTTTTTTTTTCTTAGATTCCATATATATGTGTTAGCATAACAACTCTCATCTTATGGTGGATGCAGCCAATATAGAGTACAGAAATAAAGAAAAGCAATAATGTGTCTTCTCATATAAACATGTCATCTGTCAGAGTTGCTGCCAACCTTTACCAATTTTCAAGCTTAAATTAAACCCAGAACTTGGCACAATATTTCTTAAATACCTCATTTTCAAAATCTTAGTAAATATTTTAGCTCATTATGTATATATAGGTATCTATCTGGTACATGATTGTTTTTAACACAATTTTAGTGTTCAGACTATGTTGTGTTTTTTCAGAAATAACTATGACAAACTCATGATCACCTCACACCAGCATTGTCATATAACTCTAAATTTTTAGAACTATTCTCCTGAATACTTAGGGAAAAAATCAGAGTTGTCATGCTCCTTATAGCTCTCTTGTGACTAAAATGTTTTAAATAAATAAATATGAGTTAAATATAATTTTATGACAAGTCTAAAGATAATTAAATTTAGGTTTTGGTGTATTTCCTTTTGAACTTTTATTTTTAGAAGTATCATTAAGGAATATATTTGTTACAGACAGATTTTCCAAGAGAAAGTAGCTGAGGCAAAAGCTTAAGGTTTAGAGTTCTATTTGGGAGCGTAATGACATCTAAGCTGGTGTGAAGAAAGAGGAAAGAGGCAGAAAAGGAAAGAGAGCAAATACCAAGAGGTATATTACCCATCCAGCCACGGTTCTCAAAAACACAGCTGACTGCTCCATTTTGGGGACTTCTGAAGATAGGCCAAGTGGAACCATCACATCTTAGAGTCTTCATTTGGGTGTTGGAGGGGGAATTACAATAAAATGAAAGACATTCACTTATTGATCCTTCCCTCCCCACCCCCCTCACTGGTCAAAGATGGCTGCATCATCCTTTTCACTCCTACAATTCTGAACTGTGGTAACTGGACCCACCAGGCTACTGCAGGAGGAAGTTAGAACCTTAACCAATTCATCTGGCAAGTATGAAGACATGGTGGCCTCTTGGTGTCAGTCATCAGTGTATGGGAGTGTTATCTACTGAGTTATAGATCATCCCCAAACTTACAGGCTTAAAACAACCAATATTTATTATCTCAGCTCCTGGGGTCAGGAATCTGTAAACAACTTAGCTTGAACACTTATGAGTCAGGGTCACTCATAAACTGCAGTCTATCTATTGGCCGTGGCTGCATTCATCTCCAATGGGGGAGGATCCATCTCTAAGCTCACTCACATGGCTTTGGCATGTCATAAGTCCTCTCTGGCTGTTGGCCAAAGATGTAAGTTTCTGGCCACATGGGATTCTGCATGGAATGACTCTCAACACATCAGGTAGCTTTCCTCAGAGATACCCCAACAAAGCCAGAGCCTTTCTTAAACCTAATCTTGGAAATGACATCTCATCACTTTTCCTCTGTTCTGTTTATTAGGTTCAGTCCATAGCCCAGGGGAGGGGAAAACAAAAAGGCATGATACCAGGTTGTGGAGATCATTGTGGCTATTGTTGAAGTTATTTTATTACATATTTTAATCAGTATTAATAAATGTTGGCCATACCTAAAGCAACATTTAAATGTATTCATTTACCTTCATTAAATGCATGTGTTGTTTCACTTTCTGTACTGTATTTTCTTCCTTGCAGCTTCAGCAACAAGAGATTCTAATAATGAAGGGAAATGGATTAAGGTCACATTGTAGAGGTTCTTAAATTCATATAAGGAGCCTTTGAACTAATCTGGAAAGGAGAGAAATTCAGTGACAATTTTGCAATGGGAGAATATATAAATTATTTTGCATTTATAGGAAGGTGATGGCATGGTGCCAAAGATGTGGAAATGTTTAATGTTTTATTCAGAAGCTAGTGAAAGTTTCAGTTATGGCAAAACTTTTCCTCAAGCATGTTGTTTTTCGATATTCAAATTTCTTGGTTTCTAAATTTTTATTTTTTCAATGGATTTACGTATGATTAACACATTCTCTTCAATATGAAAGACGTTGAGATTTTGGATGAGTATTTCCATAATGTGAAAAATTAGACTTAAATTACCTCATTCTTTAAAAGTTTCCTCAAAGCTGAAATTCATCAATGATGCTCTTCATATTGTTTGATTACATTTTTTGTCTTTGAATATCTAAAATATAGAGAAAATTACATAAAACTATGTTACCATATTTGTGGCATGTTGCATTTTTTGATTGGGTTAAAAAATAAACAAATTATGGCTCAGCTTCTTCAAGTTTCAGATTTCTTTCTTTTTTCTTAGTTTAGTAAATTATTTGTTCTTGATCAGTCTTTAATGTTCACCATTATGATGATAGTGTATTGATTTTTTAAAGAGGCTAATAAAAAGCACTTTTTTCCCCACTCAAGTGGTGATTCAATTGAGAAATAAATGAAAGTGAGACGAGATATACACCAAAATATGATAATTATTACTGAAAATGTTGATAGGTGGACTGTAGTTTGCATTTATGCTCTTGATTGTTTCCTAATTTCTCTAAAATTAGGCAAGCATAATGATTTAGTCCTCAGCAGAGCTGGAAGGCCATAGATTCATATAGCCAAGCTTACTCATAGTAGAAAGAAATTTAGGATACAGACTCTGTGCAGCTAGGACAGACCACAATCAGAATACTAAGGAGCAGAAATGTGCAAGTCCAGGTCCTTCCTCACCCCACATTCAGCAATTAGCTGGATCCCTCTTCCAGTGCATGCGATGCTAGAGGATCATCATCCAAAGGTTGTAGGAACACAAGTAAAGAAACACAGAGAAAAAAACAGTATAAGCATTTAATGAAGGTAAATGAATAGGTTTAAATGTTGCATTAAGTATAGCTTATAAACAAGTATGAATATTGATAAAATATATGATAAAGGAGTTATTGATTTTGATGAAATCAGAATGCCACCTAAATTAAAAGAACATAAGTGTTTATTAAGGTATTAAAATTAAGAAATCTCAGTGAAAGCAACGAATTTATATTACATGGTCTAACACATTTTATGCATTTCTCCTTTATCCTCTTTGAACTGTTGGCATCTGTGTATTATTCAAACTAACAGAATTGAAAAAAAGCATGCTTACTCATGAAGGAGGGATTACATGCAACAAATTAATATCATATGCTTCAACCAAGTCTTTATGAAGCTGGGTAATTAATAACTTACTATAGAGAAATAGAAAGAAGTTAGCTAAAGAAAGTTTTAGCTTACTTCCCATTAAACTTAACTGCTCATGTACAGTTAGTAGTGTTACTTTGTGGTAAAATATAAGCCCAAACAATCTTATATTTTTTAAATACTAAATCATTTAACAACTGTCCTTTTCCTGCATTAATGTAACCACCTGGTGGCACTGTTGATTAACTTGGAAAAAAATCTAAATTTTTGATAAATCATTTTTAAAGAGCATTTTCTATATTAAAATTGCAAATTGTTTATGATACCTATCGCTATTGCATTATTTGAGTGTATCAATGCTGGATGTCTGTTGCTAGAAAAATGCATGGAAAATTATTTGCGAAAATTTTAAATGTAAAATAAGTCATTGAATATTTATGTCTGCAAAATTCAAGGACTTCCAAATAGATGTGCCTAATATTAAGAAGTGAATGAATACGTTCATAAAGATAAAGATTGTGTACTTATTATTTCCACACTTAATGGGAGAAATCTTTCCAAATGGAATTAATTTATTTAAACAAATTAAGACAAAAAGTATGTCTCATTTTCATTGTCAGTCATTTTCATGATTTGATTTCAGGTAATTTGTCAAGAATACCACTACTCTCTGAGAGATAACTACAACTCAAAGCATAATCTCCATATAATTGATTTATCTATAAGACAGTATTGCAAAGTCATTCACAGCTTGGTTGCATGCCAACAATGAGTTTAAAGGATTGTGATGAACTGCAATAGCACTTCGTCTTTTGCTTCATAAGTTATAAAATCTTTGAAAAATTTAAAGTGTTAAATTAGATTCAGGATACATTGATAAATCAGGAAATCTTCAATCAAACTATACTTTGTGAAAGCAGGAAGAGACAGAATACCGGTTTACTGAGACATTTTGGAATTCATTTGAAAGATAAAGAGGAAAAAGTATCTTAAAACACAGAAAAAGTTTATAAATATGGTTTGAAAGTATCTGAGTTCTTAGCCAGAGGCAAGATACAATTATCTTACATTAATAAAACCTGAAACATAGTGGTCATTTATATTGCCAGGGTTATCATGTATCAATAATTTTCTAATTTTAGGATTAAAATTCCAGATTTTACCTATTTGTTCAAAGTCTATTTGAATCAGATATCCCCTTATAGTCATTCTAACAGAATTGATAGAGACTATTCAAGTGATTATCATACAGATATTTTGAAAGATTGATATTTAAAATTTAAACTTATGCAATGAATGATTTTTTTTGAAAAGATGCAATTCACTCATTTATGTTATGTGTATAAATATGCTTTTATAAATCTTGGTCATTTTGTGTCATACATTTTTGATAATGGTAAAGAAAAAAATCTTTGATAAGATGTATGATAGCTAACACTATCAAATATTCTGAGAAAAATTACAGTAAGAAAAAATAAGTGACTTTACCCACTAAAAATATGGAATATTTTCATGTGTGCTCATATAGTGTTTCTACAGACAGCTAAAGTTGGAATGAAATATTTAAGTTATATTTGCCTGGGCTTTACATCCTGAAGAAATTCTGAAGACATAGAGAATGAAGAGAAGTATATATTATGAATATTTATTCTGTACAAATTCTTATAGTGATGTGTTAAAGTAGTATGAATAAATCCAAGGAAAGTTGGAATTATGACCAGAGTTCCTAAATCTCCTACATACACACACCACCGAAGTTAGAACTGGAAGCATGTATGATGATTCTGAACACATTTCTATTCCTTCTTAGAGTGCATAAACATACACATATTGGGATTTTTACATTAAAATAAGCTTTCTATTGTAGGTTTATTGCACACTTTGGCCTGTATGGTTATTCCTTGAGCCACGCAGAATTTTGCATATTTGTTCTACTGTCACTGCACCACCATGCTTTCCTTTATTGGCTGTTTATCTGGACACATAGCCTGGCCTCCTAGGGAGATATATCCACCTGTTAATGGAAGTCACTTTTTCATATTACCTAGTAACCAGCTTCAGGAAACCTATTTATAAAATCACAAGTAGATCATAACTATAATAGGATCCACTCATAATAATAGATGAAGTCTTTCTTTGTAGAAAAAAAGTGCAGCTTAGTCAAATGTCTCATGGTGAACATATAATAAAAACAAAGATAGTTCAACAATTTGTATGTGTTATCACTGTTATTTTTATTGCATTCATTTGCTACTCAGAACAGCTTTGCCAGTGGTTCACCCTATTCCAAATCTGTTAGACCAAGTTTTGTCACATTCTCAAAGGGCGTGGATGGGCAGTGAAAACACTTTCTGACTCTTGATTTCTCGGTTGATATATTTTTCCTCAATATATAAAAATACAATTACTTAAGTTATTCCTAATACTTATGGCTTCAGTTTATTTCTTCTTTCTGATTTTACCAATTACTGATATGACATACTATGTAGTGTAACCTAGGGAGATCATATTTTATATTTTGATACCCCTTAAGAATTATGCCCATACATTGGCTAAGCTATAAACAGCGTACAATGCTGCACAAGGTGCACAAAATCCAGTTGATAATGAAACTTGATACATCATATTTAACTGGATTTTTTTTTCACCAATGATTTTTATTAGTACTGAGACTTACACTTTGTAAAAATTAACAATGGGAAGTACTTGATGATTAAATTAATAGATTTATAGGCTCATTTAAATGCCTAAAACAGACCTCTATAATTGGTCCTGTTTCTTGTTCCTTCACATTCCAGTTTAGTAAGAAAGCAGCACCGAATCGGTCATGAGTGTCTCCAGCTCCCTAAATTTCAATGGACTATTGAATTAACCATAAACCTCTCTACCTTATACCTTACTATCTATCTCTTCTGCCTACCTCATATACAATTCTTCCTACAGATACTCCTCATATAGATAACTGCAGTCACTTTTAACTAGTACTTTTTTCTGTGCACTTGGCCTTTTTTATTCTACCTCCATACTTTTCTCTTTCAATTGTTCCATGCTGGAATGCCTTATTTTTCTTTTATCTCTATTGAAATCAATGATCATAGCAGACAATAACTGGTTTTGAATCTTAGGCAATTTTGGAAAGAAATGTTTTTGACTAGATCTGATGATAATATGATGATTGTAATGGATAAAACACCTCTGCCAACTTTCTTTTTTACAAAGAAGTCTTAGTTTCCTAAATTATCTACTATTCAAATTTCCTTGACAAAGTTTATAAAAGTACACAGCAAAAGAATATAATCTTACTGAGGAAAAAAATCCAAATCACATAGGCAGAATATATTGAGTTTTCCACTCATATTTCAAAACTCCTCTTTTTCTATTCAGCAAACTTACCCAACATACTTCTATCATATTGTGATTTTTCAAAATTTAACTTTTTACTGCATCTAAGTATATGTATGTTATCACTTTAAATAACATTATTTCTCAGTAATCTTATAACAATTGTCAGTAATTATTACTGAATAAGCATGAATGAACTCTTTATGAGTAGTTAGTTGAATCTCTATACAGTTCTTACATTTGTTCATTTAATTAACATTATTCCATGCCTACTCTGTTCCAGATACAGTTTTAGGTGCTGGGGAAGGAGTGTGATGCTCTTATTTACAAGGGAGAGAAACATGTGAGTTTTAGAACATCCGTTCCTGTATGCAGTATATCCTGTATCTAAATAAATGTATCTACTTAGAACATAGATATATGTGAAATACTATAAACATTATCACACTCAATATGCTAATATTTTATTCTTTTCAAAATTTATATGTTTAGTTTGAACCAAGGAAATAGCATAATTCACACAGCTATTAAATATTAATTCTAAAACAAATTTACTGCATTCAGTACATAAATTCATGAAACCTCTTATTTTTCTAGATACTTTAAGTTAATGTTCAGGCAAAGAAATGCAGTGGTTTTATGGCTATCAACTCCCTCAAGCAATACAGACTTAAGAGATTTCCCTGTTGAAGAATCCCGCAGCTGTGACTTCATTAAATTAAACATAGTTCATGGCAATTAGCCATGGAAGTTTCCTTCAGGCCACTCTCTGATCATAGAGGAACATGACACAAACGGCTGGAATTCCACCCATGGAACTGTCATTTCCCTACACAGTTTCTTGTGTTCAGGGGTTCATCTGCTCTCTCTCACAGTTCCTAGGGCTATGGTTCCAGATTTTTATTACTATTCCTTTATACTTTTTCAGTTTTAGATGGGCAAAACATCCATAAAATGAACTTTGTGGTTTTGTTTCTGTTATTGTTTTTACTATGTGTCATGGTTTAGTTTCCGATGGCCATGGCCACAAAAGTGTAAATGAAGATCTAAGCCATATGGAATAACTTTTTCAGGAAACATGAACTGGAATGCTTGTCAGTAATTATTATTTGCTCTATCCTATTTCACACTGGCTAAAAACTTTTTTCCTTTGTTTCATAATTTTCAACTTAAATAACACTTAAATTAGATTTTGATAATGCCAGTTTGTTGATTTCACAGTTGTTATCAAAATGACTGAATCTCTCTACCCTGCATTCACATTGAACTGTTTTTTTCTTCCAGTCCCTGCACATTTGTACTTGTTTTTTTCTCCCTGTTACTTCTTTGGAGAGACACTTCCAAGCCAGGAATATATCCTATGTTCACTACATGCAAGTCTATCTTGTTAACTGTTTTCTTTTTTTAATTAATTAATTATCATCTCAGGGGACCAATCTCATTTACCATAATCATTGGTCTATCAGTGAATGTAAAGTGAATGAGAACAAATCCTCATCTGTCTCCCAGGCTATAGTCCTCAATAAGACACTGAATAAACTTACCACACTGCTTTTACTTGTGCTGTCTTTTTTTCCCCAAGTACACAAATGTCTGCTTAGCTGTAGGTTTCAGATTTCCCAATGTTCTTCTTCTCGTCTCCCTTGTTGAATGTGTACTTCCCTAAGTACTACTCTCAGAGTCTGTGTCTTCCAGCTCTTTCGGCTGTAACTCCCATTACTGTCCTGGATACCTGTTGAGTGGTGGTAATTTGCACAGTAGGGAAAACATGCTACTGTATCTTATTATTAAATCTCAGTCTTTTTGCCTTTTGTCTGTGACCTTCACAAGTGTTTCCTAGTTTTTGTTTTTGTTTTTAACATAGGAAATTTAAAAGGGACTGGACTGGGAGAAATGCTTCTTTCCAAGGCATGATAAAACTCTGGTTAAATCTTCTCCCCTGCATCATAGGCCTTTGTTATGGGCTGCATTTTTTGGGGCAATTCATAATGCCTATTTTTCTCCTTCCCTACCAGAGCAACAGGGTATCTTTCTCAGCTCTTCCCAGGAAGAACTTGATGGGATTTCTGAAGTTAAAAACCATGAAAGAGTGGCCATCTTCTAAGCTGAGGTCAAGGAGTTTGGCATTCTTAAGACAGTCTATTCTCAGCCTCCAACAATTTGTCAAAATTACCATTTTAGCAGACCTTGTGTATTACCCAATGGATTCATCTATTTCTCCAGATTTCAAGGTAGCTATTTGCCCTGTGACCTCAGTTCTCTGATGAGTTCAAAAAGTCATTTATTTTCCTTTTGTTTAGCTTTATATTATTGTAAGGACAGGAATGACACCTTCTAAGTTCTTCACATCCTGAAACAAATCAAAAATCTACAGTTTTCTTTTTGTATTACCCTACTGTTCCTCATCATTCTCCTTGCCAATAATACTGAATGCGAATATAGCAATAATTGTTTATTCTGAAAAAAATCAAATGTTTTCTTGGTGATTGAGATTAACTTAGTAAGAAGGATGAAGAAAGAAGCTTTTCCTTCTAATAAACACATATTTACATCTGAAGGCATAATTTAATATGTAAATTGATACTTAGACATCCCCCATTATAGTAGAGGGGTCATAAACTACAACCTCTAACATAATTAGAGACAGCAAATTTATGAATCAATTAAAAAGGGTGGAAGGAGTTGCTAAAATATATATGCCCACTTAAATGACAGTTACAGAAGTGTGCATATGCTTCTAGTTGAATTAAGCATGTGATTAGGTGATTATTATGTTGATTTGATTTTCTCAATTTGTGTCCTGAAAGACAAGGCACAAATTATGATATATTAAAAAAAAAAAAATTCTACAGGACAGAAGAAGTCATTTTTAAAAGTCTATCCTGATGCCTCTTATTCAGCTTAAAGAGACAGCTTTTAATATAATGTACTAAATTACCATTAAAATTAACTAATAATCTGCTTTCAATCAACAACAGATGCTACCTGTCTCTAGCCATTATTCATGAATACATTAAATAATTTGACAAAAATTTATTTCCAATATCTTTAGTATGGACAATGAACAGGAAGTCTCTACTATAAGTGTGATTGATAAATGAATATGAATTTTTATAGAGTAGGAAAAGGTAAGAAGAAAAAAGAGATGAGGTATTTCATCAATGTCTGTGCTAAAGCTCTATTGGGCTTGTTCAATCCTCTGTTTTAAGTAAATAAATAAATAAATAAATAAACAAACAAGAAAAAGGAGAAAAACAGGAATGAGTTGATTGGAAATTGTGGAAACCACAAGAAACTGCAAGACACACTTGTGTATAATACAACCCAGCAATATTATCAGTGGATTTCAGAGGTAGCCTCTGCAATGAAACAAATTCTTCTGCAACAAGTTATACTCAAGGCATGAAAAGTGTTGGTCATATTTGGTTCCAAGACCATCTTTAATAGAGCAGACCACTAAGAAGCTGTAAGAAGTATGTTGGTTAGTAGACACCTCCCAGGGAAGAAGACCCCAGATGAGTAAACTGGGATCTGAAACTGAGCTCTTGTCTTAGCAAGAAAAGTAGAAGCTTAATCATTCATTGAAGCAGAAGTGTAGCAAAGAAGACTTAAAAACTGGACTTATTTTCACAAAGTGTTGCAGGTCAGAGGACACAGGCATAAGATCTGATCAAGAGCTTGAGATATAAAAGAGTTATGACATGATTTAGATGTCATTTGATGGTATGGAAGAATTAATAATGTTTTCCTGGTGTGGTTGTTTCAGAGCTTAGAATGGGCTGTTTCTTCAGCAAGAGGAAAAGTAGTGGCAAGCAATATATAGAAAACCCCAAACAGGCATGTCTGGAAGCAGCATGAGAGAATATAAATTATTAGGAAGAGTCTAAATAAATTACTGTTTTAAACTATGCAATTTTGAACAAATATTTCCCGTCACAGCTTGTCTCTAGACAAGTAATTACTAGTTATATTAGGTTTACTTATTGACAAATTATTGTAACATATATTGCACATGATTTATTTCACCATGATAATGTTTCTTAAGCCAGAAATATCTATACATCCTAAAACTATGTTTGTAATAAAAATGTAATAATATAAAGAATTAAAACCTTATATATTTAGAAATGCATACCATTTTATTAACATATTAAATTTTGAGAAACATGTCAAAATAAAAATGTGTGTGAGCCTCCTTCTGATTGGGCACTGATGGAAGAGCTGTTTTGTATTTCCTTGATTCTGTAGACTTAAAAATCGGCATAATATAAAAATCTTAGTTTTTTTCTTCTAAAACCCACATGAAATATCAGTACATTTAAACTGTTCTGTAGTTTATCTGTTGTGTATAATTAGGTGTTTTCACACTCCTACTGCTTGTGGAAGACTCATCAGGCTTACAAAAAGATTCAGCAGGATCAATGACTAAAGACTCACTTATATAATATTTTTAGGGATGTTAATGTGATTTATAAGATACCATACATTCATAGATTGATGGATATATGTATCTTCTTTAAAATATAGAAGCATTTCCACCATATTTGCTAAAGCTTTCGAAATCTTACATGAAAAATATGTCTTAATTCCAAACATAGTATTCGAAATTTCACTTTGGTTAATATATCTTCCAATGGCTGTACAGTTCATGCACCATGTGGAAAACATATTAGCTCCTGACACGGATTATTAAAGTCAGATATTACATCCTATTACATTTAATTATTCAGAATCTCTGTAGCATGTAATAAGATAACTTCCAGTATAATTATAAACACAGCAATATCAAAAGAAAACTATTTGTAGAATCTCAACAGCAATTACAATATCCTATAGATGTTTCTATACTTTGTGGCAGGAATTTTTTTAACCATTTACTGATTGCCATTCAAGACAGATGAATCTTCTGCTTTGGTAAAATTAATATGGAAAGGAATCCCCATCCTCCATCAAAAAATGTTTTTCTGCTATAGCATTAATTGTAAATATTTACCATGACTCATAAAAACAAGCTTTGTAATGCTACTTAGTCTAAAGACAACTCATCTCTCCTCTACAACAACACAACTCATCTCTCCTCTACAGCAACAGTATCCACTGTTCAACACACACTTGCTAAGGTGACACTTTATCCTTTGTTTCTATTTTATTTTCTAATAATTTTTATTTTCTATTAACACTATTTACTGCACCTGACACAGAGTGCCTTTTCTGGAGTGAAACATGAACACCATGTTAAGAATATAATACTCTATAAAATAAACACTAAGGTTACAATTTTTAATGTTATAGTATAAACACACTTACATTTTTATAGGTTGAAAGATATCTGAATATAAGGTTTATAATATGGATTATTTTTCTATTGAAAAGCAAATTTTTCCTAGCAATAAAGTAACTTTTAAATTTATTCAACCCCTATATTGATTATACAAGTCATAATATTATACGTTAGACCAAGATCTTACCTTATATTCTTAATTCCAAAGAGTAATTTGAACTCCCTTCTCTTTGGCAAGGTTACACTACTACTTGATTGATTTAATTGATTTCCTTGACTTAACTGATGTTAATTCATTTCCTTGCCTTAACTGTCGCAAAAGAACACAACAGTAACAAACTATAGAATTTGTAAGACCTTTCTTTGTGTTAATTCTCATTACATAATCTGACTTTGTGAAAAGAAAAGCAGATTTTACTGACTTCTATCTCTTACTTTAGGCAAAAAGCTAACAGATAATATTTAGAATATAAAAGAAGAAAAACAGTGATTTGTTTTGTGATTTCAATATTGAAATCATTGTCATTCATTTGACTATGACATAGCTTTCTTGTAGGGAGAACATATCCATTTTATGAACGTGAACTTGGACCCTCTCTAGAGATTCCAATCAATGGAAGCCAGATTACAACTTGTGTCTTTCATTAGAAACCCACCATTAATTTTCCTCTCTCATGTTGCTCCTCCATAACAGCGAGGAAACCTCCTTTTGGAAAACACTTAGGAGTATTAAAATGTGCTTCAAATATATCTCTTTATAGGAATAGGCACTTTACAAGTGAGCACATGGAAGCCCAGAGATTGCAAGTTATGTTTTGGGATTTCACATATTTAGAAAACTATATGGAAGCCTCACATTTTGACTTTGAATATAAGAAATCTTTGCAAGTAAATAATATATCTTGGTTTTGTTTAGCTCGTTTGGAAAATTTGTTGGAAAAACATGTTTTGGTAAATCATTAGAATTTTGTTCTGAAAGAAAAAGATAAATATTGATTTTCTAAGAGAAAACAGTGATAGAAAACTCTACAAATTTAATAAGATCTTTGGGGACAGTTTTTTTCTATGTCCTACTTCCTTAATTATAAGGGAGAAAACTTAATACCCAGGTATTTTCTGAAGAATTTATGGCAATTCTAGAAGCATTGTGGCATATGTTCTCATTTGGTTCAATATTAAAATGTACAATTAATACAGTTTTCAACTAAATTTGGTTGATATGGCAAGGGTGTGTCAAATGTTATATTAAATCACTTAGCCAATTGCATACCCTGTTTATTTCTTGAATTTAAGATGTATTACTATGGAATCACAGGTACATTACCACCTGTTTGAGCTTTCATAGAAATTAAGAAACATTAAAGGTGTGTTTTAGCAATTATCACAAAAATGTTCCTGTACAACACTAAAACAGCTCTGATGAAGTATCAGTACAGCAGTAAGAAGAAAAGGACAATAAAACAATGACCATTTTTTTCTCATTTTCCACCTCAATTCTTATAAGTTACACATGAGAAACATTAATAGGGTTATTTGGAAATGTTATGGAGCTGTCAGTGTTTCACTTCTTAAGAACGTGAAATGCGTATTTTTAAAAGGTGAATACTCAACTCCTTTCATGGGGGGAAAAAGTGCAGTTTAATGATTAATGGAGCATTCAGATCATGAATAATACAGACAAATGAAGGATGTTTCTCTTCTTTTTTACACACATATTCTCCACAAAATTAGTTCTAACGTTAAAATAATGCTCCTATAAAGCTATCACCGAGTCAATATGTTTTATTGAAGGTGAGATGGGACAGGTTAATGTTCGATGATAATCTAATGAGTCTTTAATTACCTTAGAATTCATCCCACTGTCATCGAACAAGGTCAGCAATTTAAATATCATTTTTGCTTAGTATAAAATAAACACTGTCCATGCAAACTAAATAATTCTAACTATAGTCTTATATTTAGGACTTTTAAATATCTATAAACACAGAAATTTGCATGCCCTCTAGTTGAAAGTTGAATATTATTAGAAGATAGACTGACATGATAAGCCAAATTTTATTCTTCCTGTGTTCCCACCAAAATCATACTGTGTTAAATGATATTGAAAATGCTTCCGTGTTAGGGAATTGAACTTTTTCACTTGCAAGAGTTAAATTTCTCAAACTGTGGCCATTGAATATTTATTAATGTCATTGACTTACAGACCTGCACAACACACCCACACATGCATGTGTGAGCAAACATACATGGCGCTGATCTCCTGAATTGCATCAGGGAAAAGAAAGGGTGCAACAAAGTAACTAGGAAGTCACGAACTTTCGCAGTGTTAGTATGTTTGTTTATTGAATTTTATTCAGTCCTTTTAATGTTGTGATTAAATCAAAATATCAGACTCTTTTTGCCTCAACTCTAATGATTTCAGTGTAGTGGACAAGCTGCCCTTATCAGTCTTGTTATTTCAATCTGCTGACTTTGACACCAGTACTCGTAAGATTTTCCTGTCTTCTCTGAACCCATTGATAAGGTCTCATTAAAACTGCCCCATATCTATTTCTTGCAAGGGTTCCACCGTCTGCACTGTTGGTGCAGGCAATTATTCATTCCTCCAAATGTGAAATGCGATTGAGTTCTGTTCTATCAGTTGCCTTTTCCTAAACGTGTAAAGTTATCTCCAAGAGCAGGTTTATTTGTGGTGCACATTGTATCATCCATTACGTGAATTGCCAAGTGTTGTCTTCAACTGGATTTTAATATAAGATGAGATTCTTCAAAAATTGAAATATTTTTATAATTGATATGGAAAAATTGACGTGAATTTTTTCGTGTAATCCTCAGGAGACTAACTTTAGTCCAAATGAAAGTTTGTTTCTATGACAAGAAGAGACATTGGATGAGAGTTTGAAAAAGGCAATTAGTATCTTCCTTTCAAATAAATTAAAACAATTTAGCATTATATTCTTCCCTTAATTATGAGGTTTTCTTATTTCTTAGATTGACTTGCCCCTCATTGGTATTAGTAGTGCATTTGTGGTAGGGCAGCAATTAACTAAACAGGAATTACTGTGTGTTTCATTGTGCTTCTGTACATTATCTAAGAGGACAGATAAATAATCTCCCACAGCTGATTCATACACATAAAAGACTATCCATATGTAGTTATTAAGTATTGATTATTGACAATTTGACATATACTCAAGTTCTGATTCTGGCTGTCATAATTTTTACTGAATATTGTTTTGGCTAAATAGAACAATTCCCATGACTTGCCTGAATCTATCAACTATTTTTTCATGAAATTCCAGTGCCTATATAGAATTCTACCATTTACCACAAAGAACTCATTTATTTTGCAGAGTACAGCTTTGCTTCCAACCAGCAGATTTCTCGTTGGTGGAATTCAATGTTAAGTATATAGCTTGAGCATAACCTTGAAGTGAATTCTTTTATTTCCTTATACTCAATTATCCTTTAAGCTTTTCATAAAGCAAAGAACTGTACAAAGCTGCACCATCAGTGCAGCCAAGACCAAAGTGATAGAAGGAAGAAACACTCTGGGGAATACTGCAAATGTTATTGTTGCTTCTTGCTTGGAACTTGAGAACCAGCAACAGTCTAATAGAAACCCTTTGCTTTCTGGATGAGCCCATTGCACTGTGATAAGCACTGCCATACAGTTAATATCATTTCTCAGAATCAGACTTTTTTATTCAGTTAACTATGTGTATAATTGTCTTTATTTTCTTTCTTACTTGACATGTATCTCAAATTTATAATCCTCTGTCATGTATCCACTAAACAGTCTGGTCCTCCTTTTAGTATTTGATTTATGAGTACTTGTAAAAGATGTATGGCAAGAGTCCCTTACTGCATATATCTTCTTGAAGTATTTTTGCTGTTTTCTAATTATAATGAAATTTCTAGTTTTAAATTAGTTTTTCTTAACATTTGTGTCTTTCTAAAATATGAAGTCATATATCTTTTTTTTTTTCCTGCCATACATATACTCTTTTAGGGTTCATCTATTCTGCTGTGTAGGGCACGATTTTTATTATCTATAGGGAGAAATGTACACTTCAAAACTATACATATTCAGACATACACAGTCTGAATGATGCTCCCCATGTTTCTCTTCATTGCACTGTATCAATTCTGTTATCATTAAATTTACTTTGGGAATCTTACTACACTATAGAGTAAATGATTAATCATCTTATTAACATATTAGAAGGTCATTATCAAAATTACTTCTTTTAAATGTTGTCATTCTTTTAAAAACCTATGCCCAGGCTAGTCAAGGATAAAAACTGTATCTGGTATCAAGTTTAAAATGGTGATGGTTAAAAATTATTAACATTGATGAAGGTTTGGTTTTGACATTGGTATCAGTTTAATGAAATAAAAAGGCAAGATTTCTAAAAATATGTGAGATGTGCTATTTTTTATTTATGTCTTGTGTAGCTATGCTTAGAAAAGCAGAGAATACTGCATTGGAATTAGTGACGGCACTCAATAGTTTGCTGAGATTTCTTACAAATTCTATGGTGCCATGGAAAAACAATGGCGTTGGAAAGAGAGACTTGGATTTGAATTCTTGTTCTGAACTCGCCTAAATAGATGATTAACTTAAAACTTGGACTTTAATATCCCCACATTTAAAATTTGGGTAAAGATAATGGAGTAATGAATTTTGCCTTCATTGTTTAAAAAAAAAGAAAAAGAAAAAAAATATTGTCATATAAGACCCGAGATAATTGTGCCTCCAGAGCTGAAATCTGTGACTTGTTTGCTTCAACAGCGACCCAGTTAGCTTTCATTTTTTTGTTCTACCAGTTTAATATTCCTACTGGTTCTTAGTTTAGTAATATTCTTTCAAGACGGTGGAGCAATTCTAGGAGTTATTCTTCTACTTTACTGCTTTATAATATCAAAAAAACTTCGCAGAAGCCCTATAGAAAGCTTCTGCTTGATTACTCTCCACACAGAATTGCATCACACACCTCTCATTTAATCCCTTCCCTGTTAATTGTAGTGAACCCAAGATGGTTAGCTAAGTAAGGTCAGTAAGGACCTAAGGTGGTAGATATTGAAACAAACTTGGGGGTGTGGCAGCATAAAGGAAGCAGGGATGGATGTTAGGCAGATGACTGAAAACATATTCTACAAGCACACTAGGTCTGTTGTACAATATAAGATGAGGACATATATAAGTCAGTCGGCACACTGGCTAACACAAATTAAGTGCTCCAAAAAAGGAAACTTAAACCACTGCATTCTACCCAAATATATTGGGCTTCATCTCTGTTTCAATTATCTTGCAAGCCACTAAGAAAATGAATGTATTGAATACATTTGCTGAAATTGAATATCTAATTATGGAAGAGTCAGAAAATACAGTACATAAATAAAACATGCAAACAAGAGAACAGTCTTACTCACAAATTAACATTACAGATACTCTGACAGAGGAAAACCCATACTGAAATGAAAGCACATAAAAGAGCATCAGTCACAGATTTGGATGAAAGAATGGGAGGCAAGCAGGACTCACATTGGAATGAATGCAGTGGTGGAATACTTTATTCTTAAAATATGAGCTGTCATTAGCTAGGGGAAGAAACATAGATTGGATTTTCCAGGGAAAAATTACAAATAGGATTATACAGGGAGAGAGAAGCAATTGTATAGGCACCAGTCTCTGTTTTCCATCACATACTTGGGTAGCAGAAGACTTCAGTGTCTAGGGAAGAGGTTCCTACTTTTAGACTATAAACTTTAAGGTTCATGATTGGTGAAACAGTAGACATTTCCCTGTCATTATCTGGGGCTAGTTTCAATAGTTAATGAAATGACAGAAACTTGGCTTCAGCTTAATTTTGCCAGCTGAATATTCATAGTTGAAAGAACATTCATCCTTCTTCTGGCATAGTCAGGCACCAAGGCCTAAGCCTTGGCTTGTGGCTAATATAAGGATAGAAAAGTGATTTGATTTGCTATCTTCAATTCTCTAATAAACTGATTCCCTTACAATTTGGTTGTAGCAATTTTCCATGGAGCTCTTCAGAAGGCCAAACCAGCCTTGGACATGTAGACTCTTCCCTCTCAAGGGAGTACGACCATGATATTTTAAATTTCTCCAATTATTGCTTTTGATCATGCTTATTAATATCCCCTTTCCTGTTTCTTGGGTGGGTTCTACAGCTTTCTGGAAACTTTGAGTTTTTTTTTTTTTTTTTTTTTTCTTTTGCAGTACGCAGTCCTCTCACTGTTGTGGCCTCTCCCGCCACGGAGCACAGGCTCCGGACGTGCAGGCCCAGCGGCCATGGTCCACGGGCCCAGCTGCCCCGTGACACGTGGGATCTTCCCGGACCGGGGCACAAACCCGTGTCCCCTGCATCGGCAGGCGGACCCTCAACCACTGCGCCACCAGGGAAGCCCTGGAAACTTTTAGTTTTAAAAGTTACATCAGTTACAAAAAAAAAAGAAACCCTTTCTGGAAAACTTTTTGTTTTAAAAAACTAAAACTTTTAGTTTTATATACATTTTTTATCAGTTACATTAAAAAAAGAAAACTCATAGATACAGAGAACAGATTGGTGGTTGCCAGAGGAGGGGGTTTAGGGGTAGGTGAAGTGATGGAATGTTTTTTTATTTGTTTGTTTGTTTTGTTTAGTTCAAATAAATGGAATAGGAAAAAATTACATCAAAGTTAATCAATTTAAAATAGAAATTGCTCACTCAATTCAGTACTCATCCCCTCTCCTCTTTCTCCAAAATTCAGGGAGGCCTCAAACCTTAGGAAACATACAGTTAAAGGGTAAGTTTATTCACATTCCTTTCATCACAATTTTCTCTTCAGGATGCTTTCAACGTTTAGAGCATTTGGGATTCATGAGAAGGATTAGGAAAATGAGACAAAATTCTTACCTAACTAGTAGTAAGTTGTGACTTGAGGCTATCCTCCAGACATCATATAGCTAAATATTTGACTTCTTGTTGCACATGTGTATGAGTTCTTTGAAAATACACACATGAGAGACCTCCTCATTTCATGGGTCCTTAATTACTCTAGCTTCACCTCTTCACCTCTTTGCAACTCTCATTTCTGTGATCCAGTTACTGCAGAGGCTCTTCTCTTAATAGACAACTCTCTTAATGGCTTGCCTTAACAGCTAACTTCTGCAGTGGCCAATGCATTTGTATTATTTGGAGTTCTCCAGGGAAACAGAATATTTATATCATGTATAATATATATATATTATATATATATATAATATCATATATATCTACATTATATACATAATATAGTTAGTATAAATAATAAGGAATTGGCTTACATGATTACGGAGGCTGAAAAGTCATAAGATATGCATTGTCAAGCTGGAGATCCAGGAGAAATAATGATATAGTTCCAGTCCAAGTCAAAATCTGAGGCAGGAGGCCTATGTTCCAGCTTGAAGATGGTCAAGCAGAGAGAAATTACCTCTCACTCAGCCTTTTTTGACCTATTCACGTCTTCTGTTGATTATATGAGGACCACCAACATTAGGAGGGCTATCTGCATTACATAATCCACTAATTGAAATGTCAATCTCATCCAAAACAACCTCATAGACACAGTCAGAATAATGTTTAATCAAATGTCTGGTACCCTGTGGCCCAGTCAAGTTGACACACAAAATTAACCATCGTAATATTCTTTTCTTACTAAGTGGTGGTATACAGGCTGACAATTACATCTCTTCTTTCTCTCCTGCCACCCCCTTCCATTTGTCTAATTTTCCTATTTTCAAATAATCACAAAAAAGTGGATCATCAATGCCATCATATAAACCAAAGAACCAAGCTTGAAGATGAGAAACCAGTCTCCTCTTTGTAGAGCCATCCCCACCTTCATCAGTGATCCTCCTGGGATCTTACTCACATGTGTTAATGGGTATCCTACAGACCTTTAAAGGACAGTATCTTGGTAGCTCTACTTAGAATAATAGGTACACATATCTACTGTATAGATATGTTTTAAGATTTGGGCATGTAGTAGAATAAGCATTGCTTCAACATTCTCCCCTTCTTCAATAATGGGATCACTCATTCATATCCTTTTCATGCAGTTTGAGTGGGACATAATTCCCCACCTCTAGACTCAAAATTCAGCTATGCAACTTTCTTTTGTGATGATTCTTTAAGAAAAAGGCCCAGGCTTGAAAAATATTTATGCTATCACACTTACTCCAGAACATCTGAAATTGTCATGAGAAAAACATGCCTGGTCTAATCTGTTTTTCTCAAGAGGGGAATCTAGATCAGCCAAATACTAACTAATCCCCACTAAGCCACTTAGGAGCACAAAGCTCAGCAGAGCTATCAAATTAAAACCAATTTAGACCAACTGACTTCCAGTTGATCTGGAAATCCATGAGAATAAATGATGGTTGTTTTAAGTAGTGACTTTTGGGATGGTTAGTTTTGTTTATTTTTTCATCAGTGTTTTTGTGACTACCACAAACTAATACAGGATTTAGTCACAATTACCAGGTATACTCAGTTAAAAGGAAAAATAAACAGACACATATCTAAATTATTACTTTCTTTTTACTTTCTCATGTATGCTTATTTAAGAAGTAGAAAAATAATGACAAAACAGGTGGAACATTTCATTTTTTTGTCAAACACGATTTGCAATCAAATAAATTTGCTAAATTTGATTTTATTAAGGAATTCCATCTAGCATCTTTTTATATGTTCACACATTGGTATCAATCCACTGCTTAGATTTTCATTCTCTAAACCAAAAGCTCTTTATTTAGAAACTTACATTATAAGAAAGTTACCTATCATTCCAGCATTATAAGTTTTTCAGTTTGTTTTGATTTCAATTAAGTATTGCATTTCTTTTTTTAAAATTTAACAACTTGGTACTGGATATAATATTGAAGATATCTGGATACACATTTTTTTTCCTATTTATAAATTCCAATTGAACAAACTCAGTAAAATTTTCTAAGCGACATAGTGATAAAAATGATGCATATTTAACTTTAATTTAAAACAAGGATATTAAAGAGCTAAATTCACTTTAAGCATGAAAACAACATATGTTCAAAGAAAAAAGTTTTTTTATTTTGTTTTAGCCTTTTGCTGTTTTTCTTGATGGCAAAGGTTTTATGACTTTCAAGTTATTGTGTGAAAATTGGCATAAATACCACAGAGTAATATTGGCTTCATAAAGTAAATCAACCTCCATTTATGGCTCCTGTTTCATTTCTGTACTTTCAGTCCTTTTAAACAGAACAAACATGCCTTGGGGTTTTTCTTAAAATCAGTTTGAAAGTGTGTTTCCGTTATGAGCCATCAGTCTGATATAGTTTTCTGATAACATGATGGTTAAAATAGGTTTTTGTTTTTTCATGTATGGATAGCAGGTTGGATATGTGGAGTCTCTACATAGCAAGAATTCAAACTATACTGAGAAATGTAAAACAAAGCAAAATGTAAGCAAAGAACACAGATGCAAAAACATTGTTTACCATGGGCTATGGAATTATTTCAAAATTAAATAAAAGAGAAATTGAGGTTCAAATGAGACAGAAACCTATTCAGGTGGTAATAAAAATCAATTTCTTAAAAGGTTCTCACTACCAAAACTGAACCAATAATAAATTGCCTGAACCTATTTTTAAAAGTTGAATTTATTTAGTTAGTTAGAAAATTCTCCCCAAAAGAACTCCAAATACAGATGGTTGCACCAAAGAAGTCTACTAAAAGTTTACCAAATAATTAACACCAATTTTACACAATCTCTCCCAGAAAAAAGAAGAAGAGGGGATACTCCTAATTTATTATGTAAATCCATATTACCCTGATTCTAAAATCAGACAGGGACAGTTCAAAAAATAAATAAAACTGCAGACCAGTATCTCTCATGATCACAGGTGCAATAATCCTCAAAAAGTGCATAGCAAATCAAATTCAACAATGTGTAAAATTAATTATAATCTGTGACTAAAGGGGGTTTTATTCCAGAGATGCAAGGCTGGTTCAGTATTCTAATATCAATCAATATAGCTTCTCATATTAATAAGCTACAGTAGAAGAATCACACAAATATATCAATTGATATGTAAAAAGTATTTGACAAAAATCAACAACCACTAATGATAAAAATTCTGAATAAATTAAAAATAGAGAGAAACTTCCTCAACTTGATAAAGGACATCTACAAAAGACTAGAGTTAACATATTTCAAGATTAATGACTATGTGGCTAAATGTTTAATGAGTAAATGTTTTCTTCTTAGATCAAGAGCAAGGAAAGAATATTCTTTGTCACCTCTACATAGTCTGGAAGTCCTAGTCAGGGCAACAGGAAAAAGAAAATAAAAGGTACACAGATTGGAAAGAAAATAAGTAAATAAAGCTGTCTTTATTCGCACATGAGATGATTATATATGTAGAAAATCCAAAGAATGTACACAAAAACCTCCAAAACTAATAACTAAGTTAAAGTCAACATACTACAATCAGTTGTATTTCTACACAGTAGCAATGGGTGTATGAAAACTTAAATTAAAAACTTAATAACAGTTACAATTGTTCAAAAGATTAAATCCTTAGGTATAAACATAATAAAAGTTGTATAGGACTTATATAATGAAAACTACAAAATAGTAATGAAAGAAATCAAAGAAGATCTAAATAATTGTAATGATATGATACATCATGTCCATGGATTAGAAGACTTAACAGAATAAAGATTCCATTTTACCTGATGTTGGTCTATAAATAAATAATAAAGGTAAACAGCACATTTCCATTTTAAATAAACAGACATGTGGAATAAAGACATAGTTTTATTTCAGAATTGAGTAAAATTTGTAGTTTTTTAAAAATCTAAGCATGACTACCATACAACCCAGCAATTGCACTCCTGGCATTTAACTCAGAGAAAGGAAAACATATGTTAACACAACAACAAAAAACCTGTATTTGCATGTTCAAAGTAGATTTATTAATAACAGCCCCACACTGTAATCTGTCCAGATGTTCTTCAACAAATAAATGGTTAAATAAAGTGGTACATCTATATTATGTAATACTACTCGGCAATAAGAAGAAACTATCTAAACACAACTTGGGTGGATCTCTAGAGAATTATGCCAAGCGAAAAAAGCAAATCCCAAAATATTACATACTTTATGAATTTATTTATATAACATTCTTCACCACACCCCATCCTCCTTGGTCCTAAATTAAAGGTGGCTTTGTTTCTTCTTTTGGAGAAGGAGAGGGGGGGTATTTTTCCCACTGCATATCAATCTAAGGAAAGGATGTGTGTGCCCCAAAAGATGGGGATCGAAGAGCAAGGTGATCATTCCTGGCCCCCACCACAGTCATTCCCCTTGGGGTGGCAGTTTCTGCCTCAGTGGAGGGAGGAATCTGCTGGTGTTCATGAAGAAGACAGGGGAACAGGTGCACTCACTGAAGGAGCAGAGGACTGGACCCAATGCCTGCCATGATGATAACTTTCATAAGGCCCAACTGTGACTCTTAACCTGATTCAGGTTCTTTAAACGTCCATCTCAAACTGGTTTATCTTTCACAGTCTTGGGCAGGTGGCTCTGGCTGGCTTCCATGACAGGTTCATCACTGGAAGAACCGGTGATCCCAGGAATGGTGCCCTGAGGACACGGTTCCCCCAGCACTGTGCCTGCAGTCCAAGCCTTTATAATATACTTGTAGTGGAAAATTATCCAGACAGAGGACAGATTAGTAGTTGCCAGAGTTTAGAGACAGAGCAGGAGGAAAGAGTAAGTGTAATGTTAAAAGGAGAGCAGAGGGAATATCTTTATGGCAACTGAACAGTTCTGTATCTTGATTCTGGTAGTTCCATACATTTATTAGTGTAATAAAATTACATAGAAACATGCAAACACAACACACACATACAAATAATACAAAGTCTGAATAAATTTTGTGGCTTATACCAACAACAATTTCCTGATTTTGATGTTGTTCTTCAGTTGTATAAGATGTTGCAATTGGAAAGTGGGAGAAGGACACATGGGACTTCTCTATACTATCTTTGCACCTTCTTCCAAATCTACAATCATTTCAAAGTAAAAAAATGTTTAAAAAATTTTTATAGTTTTAAGACAGTTCGTTTAACACAGCATTCATGAATATGCAGCTTATCCCTGAAGGCAATGTTATATTGCTGAGAATAAAATGACTCTTCATTACAGCAATTTCAGGATATCACTGTCTCAGACTTGGGAGAAATTTTAAAGCCTATAAGATATTGATCATATTCATTACCCAGAAGAATAGATGATATAGTTTTAAAATGAATAGCATATAAACCATTTTTCTAAAAAAGATTTGACACTTAAAATATCTTATTTCAATTTCCTAAAATATCTACACAAAACTCTTTCTTATATAGAGAGATATCTGTGTACACTTGGGGTTATGTAGTAATATAGCATGATTAGGGAAAGTATTATGGTAAGCACAACGATTTTGCTCAGATTTAGCAAGTGGATTTTAGGATTTACAAGTAAACATTTTGAATGTTTGTACTCTCAAAAAATAAATGCTAAAAGTTTGTGCAAGTACAGTCAGTAGAATACCACTTTTATGTTAGTTTTTGTGTATACATGTGAGAAAGATTGCAAAGTAGAAAAAAAATTATTTACCCAAAGAATGTAAATGATCTGATATCTTGAGTTCTCAAAGAATCTAGAAGAATTTATTCTTTAGTCATGTCAAACTGAAAACAGAAAACTATTGTAGCTCAAAACGTATTTTATTGTTGATAACAAGTACTGAGGGGATTGGTTGAGATATACTGTTTCTTTATGAGGCTTTTCACCTTGATTTTGACACAGGTGTTTATTATTTAATTTTTTTCAACACTATCACATAAAAACTCTTCCATAAATTTGTTTGTCTTCCTATTGCTATTGTCATCATCAATTTTTTGTTTGCTTTATATATTTTTATGATGATAAACTACTTAATATTACTTATTATTACTTGATAAATTATGTGATATTATTTTACATTATATTTAACTATTTAAGAAAATGAATTTTTTTTCACATATTTATTGGTGTATAATTGTTTCACAATACTGTGTTAGTTTATATGGTACACCAAAGTGAATCAGCCATATGCGTACATACGTCCCCATATCCCCTCCCTCTTGAGCCTCCGTCCCACCCTCCCTATCCCACTCTTCTAGGTTGTCAGAAAGCATCAAGTTGATCTCCCTGTGCTATGCAGCAGCTTCCCACTAGCTATCTATTTTACATTTGGTAGTGTATATATGTCAATGCTACTCTCTCACTTCGTCCCAGCTTCAACTTCCACCCCCCATGTCCTCAGGTCCATTCTCTATGTCTGCAACTTTATTCCTGCCCTGCCCCTAGGTTCATCAGTACTGTTATTTTAGAGTCCATATATATGCGTTAGCATACAGTATTTGTTTTTCTCTTTCTGACTTAACTTCACTCTGTATTACAAACTCTAGGTCCATACACCTCAGTACAAATAACTCAATTTTGTTCCTTTTTATGGCTGAGTAATATTCCATTGTGTATATGTATGCCACATGTTCTTTATCCATTCACCTATCGATGGACATTTAGGTTGCTTCCCTGTCCTGGCTATTGTAAATAGTGCTGCACTGAACATTGGGGGCATATGTCTCTTTTTGAATTATGGTTTTCTCTGGATATATGCCCAGCAGTGGGATTGCTGGGTCGTATGGTAGTTCTATTTTTAGTTTTTTAAGGAACCTCCATACTGCTCTTCATAGTGGCTATGTCAATTTACATTCTCACCAACAGTGCAGGAGGGTTCCCTAGAAAAGGAATTTTCAAGGAGGTCACAAACAGCAAATGTATGCAAGAAAATAGAGGAAATTTAAAATTCCTGAAATGGTAAAGGGCTGAAGCAGACAAAGTACTTGTATTTAAACATCCCAAAAAGAACTTTTCAGCAAAGAAAAAAAAAAAAAAAAACCTAAGAATTAGAACTAAAAACCTTATCATTAGTAAAACGCAATGGTCAGGCTTCCCTGATGGCGCAGTGGTGAAGCATCTTCTGCCTGCCAATGCATGGGACACAGATTCGATCCCTTGTCCAGCAAGATACCACATGCCATGGAGCAACTAAGCCAGTGTGCCACAACTACTGAGCCTGTGCTGTAGAGCCCACGAGCCACAACTACTGAAGCCCGCATGCCTAGAGTCCATGCTCCGCAACAAGAGAAGCTACCACAATGAGAAGCCCATGCACCGCAACGAAGAGTAACCCCCGCTCGCCGCAACTAGAGAGAAAGACTGCGTGCAGCAACAAAGACCCAACGCAGCCAAAACTAAATTAATTAATTAATTATTTTTTTAAAATGCAATTGTCACTATAATAATAATTGTTGCAGACAATTTCCTCTAGTGGATGTTAAAAATCAATGAACTATAGCTTAGGGACAGACATAATATGATGGCCTCAAAGTATAGTGACATGATATTTATCAGTTACAAAGGGAAGAACATTGATGTTGCACTGGAGAAACTCAGAAGAACAAGTGACATTATTAGTAATAAGACAGGTTAACATCAAGCAACCTCTGATAAGATGCACTGAGAAGGACACTACATCATCCTGTGGTATTCTTGCCAAAAATGTATAACCTCCATCTAATCATGAGAAAACATCAGAAAAACTAAAATTAGGAGATATTCTGAAGGAAAAAGCATGCAACTACTTTTCTAAAGAATCAAGATTGTGAAAGTCAGGGAAAGACTAAGGGATTGGTACAGACTTGAGAAAAATAAGGAGGAAAAACAACTAAATGAAATGTGGGATCCTGGGACAGAAGGACATTAAGGAAAAAAAGGATTGAAATTTAAACAAGGTCTATGTTTAGTTAATATAATTAATATCTCTACTATCAATAGTAATTACTCTGTGGTTATGTTAACTTTAGGGTAGGCTATGTAAAGGGTGTAATTGAAATCTATACAATTTAAAAAATTTTTCTGTAAGTCAAAAATTACTTGAAAATAAAAAGTGTTGGTCTCTAATATATTCACAGGAGTTAACAATTCTCAATTAAACTACTATATTAAATGTTCATTGTACAAAAATAAAGTAAAATAATAAAACAATGGTTAGATTCTGTGTGTAACTAGATGATTAGGTTGGAATTGTTTTTTAATCTCATTAAATTCCCTCATGAACACTGACAGAGCAACCATGTAGCAAATTAAGACCAAAATAGAAAGGAACCAACAAACAAAAGTATAATATAAACATATTATAAACATATTATAAACATAATATAAATATAAATATAATAAACAGAATATAAACATGGTGTGATGGGGTGGGGGTCAAGATATTGACAAGATCAAGTTACACAGCAGTAGAGAAGAGTGCAGAGGGAAGGAAAAGTTTAGCTCGATGGCCTAAACTTAAACCAGAGAACCCAGAAGTTGCCTATAGTACTTACTCATACTCCCTCAAAAGATTGGAAGTGTAAAATTCCCCAAGTGGATCAGAAAAAGACCAGCAAAACTGAGGAAACGATTGCACAGCTTCCAATCTATAAATTATGTCAAAATTGCTGTGGAATATTTGTAGAGTACTGGGGTTTGGGTATGGCTAAAAATCTCAAAATATCCTACAAAAACTCTTTTCTGAGAGGACAGAGACTCATACTGAAAAAAAAAATCTGAGAGTACATGGTAAATTGAGCTGGGTAGGCACACTGGAATAAAAGAGAAGATAGAGAAGATGCAGAGAAGTCATCACTCTCTTAAAATAAGTAAAAGCAAAGCAAATGAAAAATCAATGATTCTTCTTGATTCTGTCCAAGAACTGGCATTACAGGAAAAACTACTACCTTGAAATTGGTAGAGAGAGATATATCTAGAGAGCTACAGCCAGGAGCTACTTACCTGGAGCAGAGCTGCTAGAGCCATCAAATGTAGGAACACTTATATGGTAATTTTGATGAACTGCCAGAGGCTGAGTATGGACTAACTTGAGAGGGAGAAATTCTTGGGGCCCACCTTGTACAAAAGCCCCCCCCACATTTTTATGGGTTTTACCTGTAGGTTCTCATGGGGAAGAACCAAGTGTGATCCCTCATAGCACTGGCAAAGGGAAGAAAAGAATAAACCTTGTGAAATATGACAAGAACTTTGTCTATAATGAAGGCATAAAGTGGAGCTGACATATAAACTGGAGCTGACATTACCAGGATGTTATTTCACTTGGGGAAGGACACTTCTCCCACTGTATCCTCCTATAGCCTTTCTGTGTTATCTAAGGAGTGGATGGACCAAGAAATTCTGATGAAGGTCATCATCCAGAGGTACAAGCTTACTAAAAATTGAAATTTAATTTTTAAGGTTATAGAGGGTTTCCCTTCCTCTGCACCTTAGCACTCAACCAGCAGGGCTCCAATAATAGTGGATTACAGCTGAAAGAGATGCAAGACACAGACTCTCTCTGAGGATCAAAACAGTAAGGAGACAAAAATAAGGCCACGCGAGGATATTAAAACATCTAACACCTACAGCTATAGCAAATAAAAAGCACAGGCCAAATCCTAGCCAGATTAACAGAAAGTCTTCACCTAATGTCCTAGTTACCTGACTTTTGATTGCCCATTACACCATGCCCAGCTTTCAACAAGAAAAATCCAGAAGAAGCACAGTCTACAGGGGCAAAGCAAGCATCAGAACCAACTCATATATGACATAGATATTGGAATTGATAGACATGAAATTTAAAATACCTATGGTTAGTATGTTAAAGCATCTAATTAAAAAATAGGCAGCAAGTGAAAATAGATGGGTAATGAAAACAGACAAACTCTAAGAGAGAATCAAAAGGAAATGTTAGAAATCAAAAACTAATAAAATTGTAAAATAACTTTGATGAGCTTATTTGTAGTCTAGGCATGGCCAAGAAAAGAATAAGAGAGGTTGAAAATAGGTAAATAACACTTCCTAAACTGCTGAAATGCAACAACAGAAAACCAAAAACCAAAAACAGAACATTTAAGATCTGTGGGGCAATTTCAAAATTTTTATATGTGTTGAGAAATACTAGAAGAAAAAGAAAGAACAAAAGAGGAGAAATATTGAAGTAATAATCGCTGGGAATTTTCCAAAATTAATGAGACATCAAGTCATATATCTTGGTATCTCAGAGAACTCTAAGCAGGATAAACACCAAAAAAATTATACTTAGACATACCATATTCAAATTGCAGAAAACAAAAGATAAAGGGAAAATCTTTTTTAAAAAAAGCCAGGGACAGTGTAGGTGGTGTTAGGTGGTAGAAGTTCTTAATGATAGAAGCACAAAATTGTCTTTCTAAGGTGGAAGAGAAATAAAGACACTTTCAGACAAACAAAACCTGCAAGAATGTATGGCCAGCAGACCTACCCTTCAAGAAATGTTAAAAGATCTTCAGGGAGATTAAAAATGGTAGGGGTAAGAAATTTGGATTCACATGGAAAAAGGAAGATCACTGGAGAGGGAATAAATGAAAGTAAAATAACTTTTTTAAAAAAATATTTTTGATCTAAAAGATAACTGTTCATTTCAAGTGATAATATCAACAGTAACAATGTAATGGATGTTTATGGATAAGCGAAATGAATGGTATAATGTCATGGTGGATGGGAAGGAAGAATAGAGAATATACTGCACAGATATAGACTCATTCACTAGAAAGGACTTGTTATAATATTATTTGAAGGTAGACTTAGGTTAGTTAAGAATATATATTTCAAACTCTAGGGTAACCACTAAAATTATTTTTTAAAAGAAGTATAGTGAATCTTCTAAGAGAAGAGATAAAATGGAATCATATAAAATGCTCAACCGAAACCAAAGAAGACCTAAAATAGGGTGAAAAAATCAAAGAAAAAATGCAACTGGGCTTCCCTGGTGGCGCAGTGGTTGGGAGTCCGCCTGCCGATGCAGGGGACGCGGGTTCATGCCCCGGTCTGGGAAGATCCCACGTGCCGCGGAGCGGCTGGGCCTGTGAGCCATGGCCGCTGGGCCTGCGCGTCCGGAGCCTGTGCTCCACAACGGGAGAGGCCACAGCAGTGAGAGGCCCGCGTAACGCAAAAAAAAAAAAAAAAATGCAACTAATGGAAAATTATTGCAACACAGTAATATTAATTCAACTGTACCAATGATCACTTAAAACATGAATAGTCTAAATATAACAATTAAAACACAGAGAACTAACAGAAGGAGATTAAAAAAAGAACAAGACCCAACTCTGTGTTGTCGACAGGGAAACCACTTTGAAGTACGGTTCAAACTGAAAAGATGGAGAAATATGTACCCTGTTAATACTAATTCAAAGAAAGCTGGAGTTACTGTATTAATTTCTCACAAAGTAGATTCTAGAATAAGAAAAATTATCGGTGATAAATGGGAGCATTACACCATGATAAAGTGGTAAATTCTCCAAGAATACATAAAACCCCTAAAGGTATATAGTGATACACCTAACAATAAAGCATCAAAATACATGAGACAAAACTGATAAAACCCAAGGAGAAATTGTCAAATCCATTATTATTGTTTAAGGCTTCATTATCTCT
Source organism: Hyperoodon ampullatus (assembly GCF_949752795.1). Classification (NCBI taxonomy): domain Eukaryota; kingdom Metazoa; phylum Chordata; class Mammalia; order Artiodactyla; family Ziphiidae; genus Hyperoodon; species Hyperoodon ampullatus. Next base: position 122,071,211 of record NC_136918.1, read on the forward strand.
CTCAATAATTGATAGATTAAGTAGGTAGAAAATCAGTTAGGACATAGCTGACCTGAATAGTCTCATCATCAACTTCATCTCATTGATGTTGAACAACTACTTCATCCAACAACAGCAGAATACACATTCTTCTCAAACCAAAATAGACAACATTCTGGGCTATAAAAAGGATCTTAAGAAATTTAAAAGAAAGGAAATATTGCAAAGTATATTCTCAGACCAGAATAGAATTAAGTTAGAAATCAATTATAGAAAGATAGCTGAAAAAATTCCCCAAATATTTGGAGATTAAAGAACACACTTCTAAATAACAAATGAACCAAAGAAGAAGTTGTTGTAAGAGAAATGAAAACATATTTTGAACTAATTGAAAGTCAAAACAGAGCTTATCAAAATCTGTGGGATGCAGCAAAGAAGAAGTGCTCAGAGTTTACAGAATGTAATTGATACATCAGAAAAAATAAAGGATCCAATATCAATAATCTAAGCTTCTAGTTTGAGAAACTGAAGAAAGAAGAGCAATTTAACACTAAAGATGCAGAAGAAAAATAATAATAAAAAGTAAAGCTGAAAAGTGGTACACATCTCTAATCTAGGACAATACAGTAGAGTTTCTCACAATTTTGAAATTGGGTCTAAGAAAGTCAGGCACCTTTGACTGTCCTCTAGCTAAGAGAGTGGGAGAAAAACTACAGTTCATAGCATATACATGGAAAATCACAGGCACTGTGTAAAAGCTGAAATGTGCCTCAGGAATGTGGGAATATATCCTGACGACTTCCTCTGGTTACAATCCTTTTTTGAGGTCCTACTACATCCTCCTCACCGGTTCAAGGACATTCTGTTGAGGAACCTTATGGAATTTTACTTATATTAATTCAAGTTGATTTTTATTAATTGTAAACAAGAGGTGGAATAATAAGACATATAGCTAAGCAGCAAAGACATTAATAAAAATAATCTTCTTGAAATTTATCTTCATTTTTTTTCTTATAATCACCAGAGGATATGAATGGATTTGGGCTATTTAGCATCACCATTTTAAACCAAATGCTCATATTATATTTCTTAAAAAATACTCTCGGGGGGCTTCCCTGGTGGCGCAGTGGTTGGGAGTCCGCCTGCCGATGCAGGGGACATGGGTTCGTGCCCCGGTCCGGGAGGATCCCACATGCCGCGGTGCGGCTGGGCCCATGAGCCATGGCCGCTGAGCCTGTGCGTCCGGAGCTTGTGCTCCGCAGCGGGAGAGGCCACAACAGTGAGAGGCCCGCGTACCGCAAAAAAAAAAAAAAAAAAAATACTCTCGGGCTTCCCTGGTGGTGCAGTGGTTGAGAGTCCGCCTGCCGATGCAGGGGACACGGGTTCATGCCCCGTTCTGGAAAGATGCCACAGATCGGCTGGGCCTGTGAGCCATGGCCGCTGAGCCTGCACGTCCGGAGCCTGTGCTCTGCAATGGGAGAGGCCAAAACAGTGAGAGGCCCACGTACAGCAAAAAAACAAAAAACAAAAAACACAAAACTCTCAGTTGAAAAGTAGGAACTTAAATTTGGGTACATATATAATTTCTGTGCAGTTATTAAAACAACAATATGGATCAAATAAATTTACTTTTGTGAGATTTATTATGAGATAACCATTAACTAATATTAGTGATATTCAGGAAGAAATTCACTGGAATTTCATTGGTCCATGTTGAAGATAATATGCTCTCCACTGAGTATGCAAGAGGTTTTACAGCACTAAAAAGCTTCAACTTATTTCTTGGTGCCGACATTGACTAATTTTTGTTTTTGCATGTGATCATTTGTCAAATAATACACATCAATATATGAATATATAAATAGATACATGCAGATGTTCATACATAACTTTGTTATTTTTCTATTCTGAGGTTTTTTAACCAAGTCCTTTTTACTCTCTGAAATTACAGCTCTGTGTTGGTATCATCGTGAAAGGCAGGTACATAGTAGAAACCAGGCTAAGGGCAACCTATATCTTGAAATAACACCTTTGACTAAATGTACAGAGATTTCAGAACCTTGTGATAAAAGTCATTAGCATGATACAGATTCTTTATTACTTTTGTTTAAGAAAAGCTTTGAGAATATCCCACTTAGTGTTTTAGCCAACTCTTGATTAGCTTGGAGTTAATCAGTTCTATCTCCATTCTTTTACTAAGGTAAAATGTGTTTTTTTTTTTTTTTTTTTTTTTTTTTTTTTTTTTTGCGGTATGTGGGCCTCTCACTGTTGTGGCCTCTCCCGTTGCGGAGCACAGGCTCCGGACACGCAGGCTCAATGGCCATGGCTCATGGGCCAAGCCGCTCCGCGGCATGTGGGATCCTCCCAGACCGGGGCACGAACCCGTGTCCCCTGCATCGGCAGGCGGACTCTCAACCACTGCGCCACCAGGGAAGCCCGTAAAATGTGTTTTGAAGTTCCTTTTCTCTAAAGGGCATCAGTATCAATGGCAGTTCATTTTCTCTTGGGATGCTCTTACAATTTTGCTGTGCTAAATGTTTCCACTAAGCACTTAGCAAAGGCTGAGGTCACCTCTCTTGTTAAAGAAGAAAAATTGCAACCCTTTAACTCAAAGTTTCCCAAAGTGCAGTGTAAATCATAATTAAATGCTGGAATTAATTTTTTAAATGATGTAGAAATTTTATTCTCGTTATCTCTCCCTGCTGTTTGTTAGGTAAATATTAATTTGAAACAAAACATTTTGGCCCAGAAGACATACATTTTATTCCATAATGTCACATGTCTTATAAAACGTGGTGATACAGTAAGAGAAATCATATTTCTTTCAGGTGTCTGGAGACAATGCCATGTTCCAAGTAAAAATACTTCTATGAAAGTAATGGCAAAGTCATTTCCAGGGTGAGAGTTTCCAGTAATTGATAGTTTCTAACTAAGTGGGAAAGCCAATTCCAATGTTGATAGCTCTGAGTAGCAGTGCTGCTATCATAGATGTTTAAAGTGTTCTTTGAAACTTAAGAAATCTACATCATGCTTAGTGCTCTACGTGCATGAGTTATAGTAAAGCACTACTTCCTATGTTCACATGTTGATTTGATCATATGAAACTTTTGTCTATTGAGGAATGAACTTTAATTTCTACAGTGAAAATAAACAAATCTTCATGTCATAGTAATGATTAAGTAGGATACGGTGAAATAACTTTGCTATGCAGTAAAGAAGTATTGAATTAGTTCTAGTTACCTTTTCTTCAGCAGCTACAGACAATAAGAAAGATTAAGACTGCTCTTTTTCTTTTGGCAAGAAAATGATTCATTATACGGTATATTCTTTAGAATTCAGAAATAGTAATACAAAAGATGTTTTCCAAGAGTTGAACTTTTAAATCGATGCACTTATGTCACATTAGAAATATATATGTTTTAAAATAAAACATCTTTCAGGCAACTGGCCTAGATTCTTACTTGTTTGAAGTAATTAACAAAAATAAAAAACAAATATTCCATGGAGATGAACTCATTCAAACAGAAAATCGTAGAAGAAAAAAAAAAATTGAAGAAGCAAGAGGAATTTTTAAAAGGAGAATTTGACCTCTAAACTTTGAGTAACTTTGCCTCATTAGCTGGCCCAACCTTACTGAGGAGATATATGGTTCACCTCTTGACATTAAATACAGAAATAGTCTAATTCAGTTTACTTGTATCCATATGTGCCAAGCAAGGTAGTGCTTCTTCCAGGGAGAGAATGGGTTATTCATAATGCATGTGATTACTTCTGGGCAGTGAGAATTGTTTCTCATTTTTGAGAAATGACAATTTTATTTTAGAGTTTTCTCTTGAAAATTATTAATTTCATGTTCCTCCTTTATAAAGATAATAACATTTTTGATGCTGTGAAAAAGTTAAGATTGATGACAAGAACACAGACTTTGGTAAATTTGCCAAAAAAACGAACATTACATGTGAGGCTCCCTTAGAATCCTATCACGAATAAGACAAAGTCAATCACTATTACTGGGAAAGGGGGTCTCCCAGCACACAGTCTTTCTGCCACTGGATTGCATAAGAATGAGCCTTGAACCTGAAACACTTCCTTACCAAGAGAAAGGGAGCCCTCACAGCCTGTGCTGGGCTTATCACCTCTGTAGGAACATCTTTCCCTGTTTTAGACTGGATATATACTCCTCTGCTCTGGGGCTTAAACTCATGAGTCATGTGGCCCTTGGGCACGCCCCTTGCTGTATTTTAGACCCCAAAGGAGAGTGGTTGTGGTGCTTCCACCGCTGCACAGAATGAGGTATGTGCAGCTACATTACCTGCCTTGACTTTGGAGTGGATAAACCAGCCATGGCAGACTGATGCATTGCAAGGGCCTGCATCCTGGGCACACTTTCTCCTCTCTTGCTGTTAAGTACATGCTCTACTACTTGATACTGGTGGACATGTTATCTGTTTTCAGGAACTGCTTTTCATGCATTGGTCTCTTCCCTGACTAGCACTGATCTGCCTTTAACCTTGGCCAGTGAGTAGTGAAAATAATGATGTACTATGTACACCTAGTCCATCACAAAAGTGCAACTACAATTTCTATCATACACACACAACTGCAAAAATTACAGAAAAATCACTTTAAAACAGAAATATCACTTTAAAACAGAAATATAAAGTTAGAAAAATGGCAAGCCGATATTGATACCTCTCTAGCCCTTGTATCTTTTGTTGGTCCCCATAATCAAGTGGATTAGGTATTAATGGCTTGGCATTGTTAGAAAAAGCCTAGGTTTCATAGAAGCTTGTGCAATCGAAATCAATTATCTAAAACTAGAGATCTTGAAACAGTAGGTCATCCAAAAAAGGGAGATGACAGCGACAATATCCACAAAATGTCACTCAAAAGCAATTTAAGACATGATTGTGAAATGTTCTCTTCCTGCCCACATCCTTGCCAACACTTGGAATTGACAATATCTTTACATAAATCATTCTAGTAGGTATATAATTACATCTCACTGAGGTTTTTTGTCATTTCCCTAGTGATTAATGAGATTGAGAATTTTTCATATGCTTATTTTTTTATATTTCTGTTTTTTGGGGGAAGAGTACTACTCGAGATTTTACCCATTTTTTTTTTATTTATCCATCTTTCTTTCTTACTGATTTCAAGAGTTGTTATATATTCTGGATACTGGTTGATTTTATATGTTGCTATCTTCTACCACTTTGTGGATAGTCTTTTTATCCCCTTAAAAGATACCCTTAATGAATATTCATTCTTAAATTTAATATAGTTCCATTTATCAGTTTTCTTCTTTGTGGTAACTGATATTTTTGTCTTATTTAAAACTTTTTTAGCTTAGTTTAAAAGAATGTTCTAAGTTTTATTCTAGAAAATATATTATTTTAGTTTCCATATTTTAATAGTGATGTAATTTGTAACTGAGTGAATATTCACTTTTTTTCCTAATTGGAGTATTCAATTGACTCTTGCTTCACTGATATGCAATGTCAATTTTGTTACAAATCATGTGTCCCTGAATGTATGGTTCTATTTCTGAATTCTATTCTAATCCATTGTTTTATCAGTCTATACTTGAAGTAATATCTCATCTTGTAATCACTATAGTTATGTAATATTTTCATCTAGTATGTTAAATCTTCTAACCTATTCTTCTGTTTCAAGATTGTCTTGGCTATTATTTCTCTTTGCATTTCTATATCCACTTTTGAATCAGCTTATCAATTTCCACAAAATAACAGCTAGAGTTTTAAATGGGATTAAATTAAATCTATATATCATTTTGGGGAAATTTTTTTACAAAATTGAATTTTCTCGATTCATGAACATTTTATGTTCCTCTGTTATTTATGCCTCTTAATTTTTGAATATTTTTGTATTTTCTTAGTAGAAATATTGCACAATATTTATTAGATTTATGCCTATTGATATTTATGCTATTTCAAGTAGCATAATTTTTACATTTTAATTTAAATTTTTTACTGCCCTATATAAATAGGATTAATCTTTTTATATTGATTTTGTATCTAGTAACCTTATTAATTTCAACTATTTCTAATTGTTTTATTATTATTATTTTGCATTAAGACATTCACAGTCATGTTGTCTTACATCATAGTAGTTGTCTCACACCCTTTCTGATCCTTGTATTTTTATTTATTTTCTTGCCTGATTCTACTTGGTAAAGTTAGAGTGAAATACTGAATAAATGTGTTAATCACAAGCATTTTATATGTTTCCAACATTAGAAGTAATACTGTCAATAATTCATAATTAAACATGATGCGTTTTGTTGGATTTTGTGTGGTTACTCTGTATTAGATTAAGGAAATTCCTAAATTCTTTCTTTTCCTTGTTTCCATGATTTTGTTTTACCTTCAGTACATAGTAGATGTTGAATTTTACAAAATATTTGTTTTACATCTGGTATTATCAGAATGTCATCCTTAATTTATTTTAAAATTTTATTCTTATATGATTTTTATCCTTTATTTTGATCTGTAGTGAATCTATTGGTTAAATTTCAATCATTAAATGACCCTCACATTCTTGAAATCAACCCAGCATTAACATTAATAATTAATGACATTGAGTTTGTTCTGCTATTTTTGTTTGTTTGTTTTAGGTGCGTTGGGTCTTTGTTGCTGCTCTCAGGCTTTCTCCAGTTGCAGTGAGCCGGGGCTACCCTTCGTTGCAGTGCACCAGCTTCTCATTGCGGTGGCTTCTCTTGTTGCGGATCATGGGCTCTAGGCGTGTGGGCTTCAATAGTTGCAGCATGCCGGCTCATTAGCTGTGGCACGCAGGCCCTAGAGTTCATGGGCTTCAGTAGTTGCAACACGTCTGCTCAGTAGTTGTGGCCCACGGGTTTAGTTGTTCTGTGGCACGTGGGATCTTCCCAGACCAGGGATCAAACACATGTCCCTTGCATTGGCAGGTGGATTCTTAACCATTGCACCACCAGGGAAGTCCTGTTCTGCTAATCTTTTGTTCATCATTTTGAACCCATGTTCATAAAAGACACTAGGCTCTAATATTTGTTATGTATTAGTATTATGCTATATGTAATATCCTTTTGTATTGTATTTTGCTGGCTTCCTGGAAAAATAGTAGATTTTCCTCGTTTTATTTTCTCTATTTTTTTTAAAAATAGTACTGTAATTATTCCACTCAGTTTGAAAGAATTCACCTATGTAAGCCCTGGGCATTACTTTGTAAGACTTTATAATTAGAGTTTTACTTTATTTAATAGCACACATCTATTTGGATTTTATAATTTTTAGTCAGTTTTGTTAAGTTTTGTTATTCTAATTTGTCATTTGCCTCTACACTTTCATATTTTTATATTTCTTTAATTCTTAAAAATTATTTTCACTTGCTTTTTTGATCCACTATATGAAACATTTTGGTTAATACCCATGTCATAAGCAATTTTCAATATATATCAATTATATATATTCTGTCAATCTACCTACGAATCCAAATTTGTCTATTTCTTCTTGTTTTTGTCAATTTTGCTTCATATATTTGGAAGTTATGTAATAGGTGAATGCAGATTTGGATTTGCGTACCTCTCTGGTGGATTGACTTATTCATTATAAAGAAATATTTGTCTGTATATCTAGTAATTCTTCTAATCCTGAAGTCTATTCTTCCTTCTATTATTATAGCAACTACCACTTTCTTTTGGTTAGTGTACTAGTTATCTCTTGCTGCTGTGATAAAGTGTCATACACTCAGTGACTTAAAACAAACACAAATTTATACCTCTTATATTTCTGAAGGTTGGATGTCCAAAATCAGTTTTGGCGTATTAAAGTCAAGGTGTTGATGAGGAGCATGTAAGAGGACTACTGTTTCCTTGCCTTTCTAAGATTCTAACGTCCACCTAGATCCCCTGGCTCATGGCCCCTTCCTGACATTACTATGTACTCTTACTTTTGTCATCACATTTACTATTGTCCGTTTGATCCTTCAGACTCCTTTATAGGAAGACCCATTTCATTATATCAGGGCCTCCTGGAAATACCATGATAATCTTCCCATCTCCAAATCTGCTAAGTCCCTTTTGCCATGTAAGGTAACAATTACATGTTCTAGGGATTAGGACACGACCATTTTGAGGAGAGGCATTATTCAGCCTACCACAGTTAGTCTTGCATGGTCTATCTCTTCCTATTCTATTACTTTCAACATTTCTGGGTCCTTATATTTATTGTGTGTATCTTAATTAAATTATTTATTCTGTGTATTTTTAATTTGATGTTATTTTGATATACATTTTTTATGTGCCACTTAATTTTTTTTATTCTTCTTGTTCTATGTTATTATTTTTTTTATTCTTCCTTGCCTTCTTTGGGATTACTTGTTTTTGTTATTCATTTTTCCTTCTATAGCATGTTAATTAACACATTCTTCATGGCTCATTTATGCATTATCTAGAAATTATGACATGCCCCATTTAGTTGCTAAAGTCTAATATCAATTAATACTTCTGTCAAGTATTGAAAACTGCATGATCTTGGAACACTTTAACTACATCTTGCCCTAAACCTGCATTATATTTTATGTATATTTTATTTCTATATATATTTAACCTCTACAAAATCTTATTTTATATAGTCTACAATAATTTATATTTTCCATATATCCACCCTCTTTACATGTATTGCTCTCTATACTTCCATTCTTCCACCTGATATCATTTCCTTTTATCTCCATTTTCTTAATTGCAGAGCTGCTAGTGATTAATTCTCTCCACTTTGGGTTTGAAAAATATTCTTAGTTTCCTTCACCTCTGAAAGACTTTTTTTTTGGGGGGGAGGGTCACATAGTGTTCCAGGTGTACAGTTCTTTTCTTTCAGCAATTTGATGACATTGTACAATTGTCTTCTGCCTCTAGTTCTATATTTGAGTAATCAACCATTAGTTTTATTATTTCTTCTTTGAAAATAATATGACTTTATTTTCTGGATTCCTTATAAAATGTGTTTTCAGTATGTTTACCCTTATGTGCCTTGGGGTGTTTTGTCTTTGTACTTATTCAAATTGGATTTAAAGGACGTCCTAAAATCAGGTATTTATTGTCTTTCATCAGTTTTTGAAATTCTTAGCCTTTTTCTCTTCAGTTATTCATCTTCTGTCAGATTCCCTACCTTCACTTCTTCTTGAACTCCTATTATATATATAATCCTTAGTATGGTAGTTAACAATAGGGTCTTGGCAATCATATTTATTGAAGTTGAACCCAGGCTTTGTCATGACTAGTTCTACTATTAGTTAATCATGTACCTGTCAGTTTCCTCATTTGTAAAATGAAGACAATAATTGCATTCACACTATATGACTGGAGAGAATATTAAAGGAAAAATATATGTAAAGCATTAAGAACATATCTTTTATTTCCTGTATAGCATACTTTCCTATAGCTGTTTGTATACCAAATAGGCTGAGAATGAAAGAAATTGCTGTAGCCAACATCTTCAGTTAGTCCACATTTACTGCCCTTTGTTCTGTGAAGAATGTACTCAAATTGTCATTGCACTTCATCTGTACTGCAGGCCAAGTACCTCCATATTAACTTTCTTCTAGAAGTTGAGCCCAAAAACTTTCATTGTACTTTCCATACTTTATTCATTAGAGTAAGTCAAGGAAGGAGATCACGGAAATGCTGGGAGACCATAGGAAGGGGGCAGGTGAGTGCATTTTTCAAAGGTGCAGTGAATTTGCTCCAATTGCTCAGACTTTGCTGGTGGTAGGTCTGAAGGATTCATAGTTGTTCAATAAACAACATCAACCAACAACTACTATCAAGACAATAGGATTTAAACAAAGCCTTTTATAGGATAATACTATTATTGGTCACTCCTATAAAAACCTGACATTGAAAAGTAATAAATACTAATATTTAAAAATATTGTGTATTTCTGTATTCACAATAAATAATTCATTTTAATGTATGTTGTACATTTGCTAAAGCCAATTAAAAATTTTTATCACCAGTTAAAATAGATGTACAATTATCTCTCAAAAACTAGTGTAGATTTATTCTCTTAATTCTATAACTGCTATTTTAGTCATTAAGCTATATATTCATTCATTACACACTCATGTGAATAAAAGACACTGGAGCATTTCTATTTTTATTTTTTGATGATAATCAGGGTTTAACTGACAGAGAAAGATGTCAAAAGTTATCCAGCAGTTCCCTACAGATTGTTTTAAAAATAATTTTTTCTCTTCATTCTGTGTCTAAGTATATATATAAAAAAATAAGGGAAAGTTGAGATAAAGTAAGTTGCTTAGTTTGGCTTTGGAAAATAATTTTCTATGTAATTTCTGCATCAAAAAAGTTGTTTTTAATGTTTTATATTTTGATTAAAATATTCTGCTTTTTTTCTAGATCCAAAAAAAAAAAGACATCAAAAGACAAAGAAAAATTTGTCAATAGGTCAAGGCATCAAGTGAAAAAAGTGATCTCTGAAGAAATTAATTTTTTGAAATTAAGGCATTATACATTTGTAATTTTTAGGTGCTCTTTCAGAAATATGGTTTTGTGGTATTGATATTTGTGTAATCTCTTCTTTAGTTACCTCATCATCATCATGTCTTCTTACATAATAACCTGTAGACATCCCAAATGAGATTCTTCATAAAAAAATGATAATTTTATATTTTTAAAATTGAATTGCAATCTTTTAAAACTTACAGTCCTCTCTAAACAACATTCAATGTCATTGTTGGTTCTCATTTAGTACTCAGGAAATTTGACCATGTGTTTTTAAGTGTAACTGAGAGCATTATATGTGTGTGTGTATGCTTGTGGGGACATATTTATTCATATTAAATGTAGGACAAAAAAGTAAATACGAGCTTGGATTCAATGTCATATGCTTAGGCAATAATGATATATGGTTATTTGACTTTCTGGGATTGACGTTATGTGCTTCAATTTAGTATTCACAATTTTCTGCCTAGGCTCGCTAAGAATTGATTTTGTCAAATTGACAAGCAACAAATTTAATTTCCATATTGCTTTTATGCCTATCCACTTATAAATTTGATTTTTGTTTAGTTTATTTATATTTTATCCTATTTGAAAAATGAGGAGACTTAAATATAGTGTCTATTTTAATAGTAGACTTAGATAAAACAAGCAAACAAGAAATCACAAAGCTAGAAAGATTATCTAGTAAAACTCCCACTTCATATGCTTTTAGATTGGTTCCTTTTTGTTTCCCTTAAGTGAACTTCTGCTAAGTCACAGTCTTATGTGGGTCAACATGTTCTCTTTAGGGCCAAAACTGAGGAACAAATAAAAACATTGACTTTTCTGAGATCATAGAGGAATCACTTCCTAGACATGGTTTTTATACTCTATTCCAAAAGCATAAAGAACTCTGTTTTAACAAAGGTTGAAGCAACCTAATCTTGAACTGTTTACTAAATTCTAGAACAGAGAACCCAAGAAGGGACACTTAAAAATGTTTATTTCATTACTTGCTTGGATTTATTTTTGTTTTTGTAACACAAAAAATAAATGTTTGATCTAAAACAAAACAAAATAAAACTATGTCTGCTAGTGGTTCTTTTGTGAAATTAAAGATTAGGACATTTGGAATCATTATATAAAGAATACAAATTTTGAAGGTGGGCAGAATCCACAGTTTTATCTTCTCTGAGCCTCACTTTACTCGAATTGAAATGGTACAGCAATACTACATATCGTTGTGTGATTAAATTGCATAAGGTAATAAAAGGTATTATACATTAAGATCCTTGAGTATAGTAGATGCTCACTAAATGTAGTTACCTTCTTTCTAACCTGGTCTTTCACAAGTTACAACTGTATCTTTTCATTTAGTGGCTTTATTTGTTGTTATTGATGCTATGTTGCTATGAAATTGGACCCAGGACCAGGTTTTAGTTTAATTCAGCAGATTGTTGGCCCTGTTCTTATGGTTTCTTTCTGTTCCGTAATTGATGTCTTCAAATAGCTCCTCAGGTAACTACTTTAATTTTTATCTGAGTTGTTTTAGCTTTAAAAATATTTTTATGTTTAAAACAGTTTTTTTCCTAGAATTTGTTTTTTCCTGTGCTTTTGCTGTCTTTAAAGAAAATTCCTTACCTTTTAATTCTCAAAAGAAAATAATTCATTCAATCCAAATGACTTAAATTAAAACAGATACATAAAATGTGATGTACAAATGAACATATTTACAAAACAGAAATAGAGTCACAGATGTAGAACATGATTTTATGGTTACCAAGGAGGAAAGGGGAAGGGAGGGATAAATTGGGAGACTGGGATTGACATATACACACTACTATATATAAAATAGATAACTAATAAGAACCTACTGTATAGCACAGGCAACTCTACTCAATACTCTCTAATGACCTATATGGGAATAGAATCTAAAAAAGAGTGGATATATGTATTTGTATAACTGATTCACTTTGTTGTACAGCAGAAACTAACATGATATTGTAAATCAAGTATACTCCAATAAAAATTAATTTAAAAAATGTGATGTAGCTCCAACTTCAGTGTCCTGCCTAAAGTCTGTTATTGTAAATCAGATGACCACACCTTATGCCTATGGGTTGTGGATGTAAATTACCACCACAGAGAAAGGCAGCAAGTGCTTTGAACAGCTATACAATCTAAATAGAAGAATAGAATAATATAAACATAAATAATTAGGTAAAGTGTGCTTAAGGGGCACTGGTGAGTTGGAGGGGTATCAAAGGGTGTGTGTAATATCTGGGGAAGTAATGACAGTGATGGGAATAGTTGGAGAAGATAGGTGAGTAGATGACTGAGAATAAATAAGGACTGATTTTTTCTTATCACTATCTACCTTAAAGAGGACAAATATAATTAGTAACTTTTAAGTAATAAACGTTTTTTTCCAGGTAAATATCCAAGTAATGGAACACTTGGTATTTTCCACTTCTAATTCAAACTCTGTTTCTTTTGCATCTTCTGCACACTGTTTTGCACTTTCATGGTTGCAGAAGAGGAATTCCTGAAGATTCATGGGACACTTTTTCTTAAGGTTAAATATGTTTTTACTTCTTAAGTAGCCACATATATAATATTTGCATTTGTCATAAAAAGGCAAAAGTGATGTATAGAATTAAAAAGCATTTTGATATACTGGCTAATTTCTTTTGGGTACAATTTTATATTTATGTCTCTTTCAAAGGAGCATGAGGGAATCACTTTTCATCATCCTTTATTCCCTGTAGAGTTTATTGGAATGCATAGCTATCTTTAAAAATTATCCTCTGATCAGCTCAGTTGGACACTCATAAAGATAAGAATGGAGCACAAGTTAATGTCAAAATTTCAGAATTCACATTTTGCTTCAAAGGACTGAATTTTGTATTGATTCTGAACTTTCTAAAATATTCTTTATTGGATCTCACTTGGTTGGCTTCATCTTCTTATTTTGATTTTCAGAAGTAGTTACAAATGTGAAGTCTGGGCATTTATTTCAATCAAAACTTAATATATTGAATAATCAAAGTGTGCAAAATAATAGTTATGTACCTGACAATTTAGCTGTATATAAAACTGAAAAAAAATTGAAATAGGCAAATAATTTCATGAAGGACTTTTTTTCTTCAACTAGCCATCAAAATGTGTTTTCAATCTCAAACCAACAGTAGCAGGTAAAAATTTACACTTAAAGATATTTTTTTTTTCATATTAAACTAGAGTGTATTGTAAATATTTGGTTTCTTTAAAAAAGCAAACTCAAGTTTATTGCACATAAGAATTGTATACATGATGAAGAAGGCGTCACACAGATAAGTACTATCTAAAATATGTTGCTAGGATAGTCAGTGTCACCGAGTATGTTCATGTTTGAGTTTCATACTATTAACTTTACCTCTAAATAATTAGTACACTTATCAGAAGTGTATGAGAGTAACTTTCTTCTTTCTTACATCATGCATTATCATTTTTTGACAAATATGGCACTGACACATTTACTTCACTAGATTCCTTGAGGAACAATTTATCCCAAGGGCATTCATGTTGATATTAAGCTCCCTACTTTGGGTAGACCTGATTAGCAAACATTCCCATGCATTTCTGTCTATTCCTTTGCTAGGCAAGCAGGAGCTAGAGACTTGAGTGGATTTGTCTACGATGTGGATTCACATCTGTCTTGAAGGGCCTGTCCCAAGGATTTTACTGAGAGCGAGCTACCAAGTCTCTTTGATATTTATTCCAACTTTCAATGTACATAGAGCTTTACTTCAATATACATACAGCATTATGGTTTATTTTGGAAACCAAAATTATTCCATTTTATTCATCAAATGCTCAGAAACTGTAAGAAGAGTAAGGGTACGTTTTATTCAAGGTAGTCGATACTCCTAACACATATTATTTCATTCTAATTTAAATTCTACAATTCTATTAGTGAGGTTGGGTACCTATTTTCATGTTTAATTATCTCTAGCTTTCTTTTTTGTGTGAAAAATGACTTCTGGGTTTCTTTTTTTTCTATTTTTTTATTTGGATTATTGGCATTTTTTCTAACCTAAATTTCCTTTTTATTGTTTTTAAATAAATTAGCTACTTTATCCTTTTATAAATTAAAATGTTTTATATGTTGGTATCTGATTTTATAATATTTTAATAAGAATTTTATAACACTTTGCATTTAAAATTATGAGTAAGGAAAGGAAAATCTCTCCTATATCTAAGGAAAAATCTCTCACATAATATCATAACATTTTCACATTCCATTCTATACATTTTGTTTCAAAGTGAATTTCTTCAAGTTCATGAACTTGATGAGCATTTGTTAAATTAGAATCTTCTGTCACTACTATTTTAGATATGAGCATATTAGATACATTTTCCATGAAAATTATTTTGTAACATTTATAGAAGTTATTAAATTATTGAACTACATTTTATAGGAATGGAACATGAAAATGTTGGCAGCAATTCATAAGGCACTTTAATGTATAGTATACTCAACTTTTTCTTCCATCATTTTTATCATTAAGCTGTTTATAATGTGTAACAAACAGTTTCATAACCTGACTATATAAGCTATCATTGAAAAATGTTTAGATGATGCTAAAAATTCACTATGATTCAGAATGCACCAAATATATTTGAGAGACTTTTTAAGAGAACAATTGAGTTAGCGTCTTGAAAAGTTATTGAATTTTCCAAGAAAAAATAATTCTGATGATTCCTTATCCAAACTGTCTGAAACGACTTTTGTTAAAGTTCAGATTAGTATATCCATGAATTAATCCCTGTTATATGAAAACAAAACAAAACAACAAAAAAGCTGTGGTAATATTTAATTAGTTACTTAAAATATCTAGTTCAGCCACCTGTAAGTGATATTCATTTTTATTCTCTTCAACAAAATTTATTACACAAATTGCATTGGAAAACTCGTTACTTCTGGAAAAATAAAACTGAAATATCCTTAAGGAAAAAATTTGCTTTATATTCAAATTTATTGAGGTATAATTGATATAAACATTGTGTAAGTTTAAGGAGGACAGTGTGTTGATTTGATACACCTACATATTTCACAAAGATTACCACTAAAATACTAGTTAACACCTCCCTCACCTTACATAATTACCATTTCTTTTTTGTGGTGAGTACATTAAAAATTTGCTCTCTTAGAAAGTTTCAAGTATATAATACAGTATTGTTAACTATAATTATGATATTATACGAACTTCAAAACTGATTCATCTTGTAACTGAAAGCTTGTAACTTTTGACTAATATCTCCTCATCTCCCCCATCCTCCAGCCCCTTGTTTACTCTGTTTCTATGAGTTCAGCTTTTTAGATTCCACATATAAGTGATATCATATGTTATTTGTCTTTGACTTATTTCATTTAGTATAATGTATATTTCATTTAGTATAATACACAACATCACCTTCTTTGGATGAAGACCAGACTTTGGTGTGGTTGGTGGTGGTTCATTTCGCTTATCCCAAGATCTCTTCCATTCCACATTATCGTACAGTGTCCACTTTTCATGGTCCATCACAATTTGTTTTAAAAAAGGGACGTTTTCATAATATTTCAGTAGAGAATCACATGCGGAAATATGGTCAAGAAGGTTTTTTTCACTTAACTCAAGTGAAACCCAAACACCAAAGCGATGAACATAACCAAGTGGCGGCAAATGATTTTCAGTGCCTGATTTGAATATTTTGAGTGTGTCAGCTATCTTCTGCATGGTGTAAGGTTGATTGTTCTCAATTAATGTCTCGATTTGATCGCTGTCAACTTCAACTGGTCTGCCCGGCCGTGGAGCATCGTCAAGTGAGAAACCTCCAGCACGAAACTTTGCAAACAACATTTGACACATTCGATCAATCACAGCACCTTCTCCACACACTGCACAAATCTTGTTTTTGCATTTCAGTTGTGTTTTTACCTTTCTTGAAATAATAGAGCATAATATGCCAAAAATGTTGCTTTTTTTTCTAAAAAAGCCCCAGTACTGTATAAATCTGTAGTGTGATTTTTCAGTTTTTTTCATTTTAATGATTATGGATGTGATATGATTTATTAATATTTTCTTATTCAGTCTCTGTTGATAGTAGTGGTATGAATCTGTGAACTTAATATATCCAGGTAACACAAGAATGGAAACATCTTCTGTGTAATTAAACCTTTCTTTTTTCAATATTGGCATAGAGATCTTACCAAATAATTAAACACCCACAGTCTGAAGTAATCATCAATCATGTTTAATAAAATAATAGTGATATTGAGATTGAAACCTATAGCTATATTTGAGTTTACACACTCTCTTAATTTATATCAATAATGCAAATTCTTAAAAGCTCTTCTTAATATATTTTTATTAATTCTACTGAGTATTTTTTAAAATGTACTGCACCTACTAGAGACCACGAATCCAAGCTCTTTACCTTAAAAGAGGAATAAAAACACAAACTGCATTTGTTTTCATGGAATCCACAGTATGTGAAAAAAGAAATAATTGCCAAAAACTAGAGAATGAAAAAAGTGCTTGGACAGTTAACCAGCTAACTAAATGATTTCCTAAATATGATATTAAATGTTTTAATTCATGCAACTCCTTGTACATTTTCTATGCTGCTAGAAGTATCCATGTTACAGTTTATATTTCATGGAAATAAATTGTTTGGCATTATAAAAACATAAAATATATGTAGCCTAAAACTGTTTTTACTTTTTTTGATATATAGGTGATAGATAGATAGATAGATAGATGACAGATGGATAATTAGGGTGTCTATATAATTTATCATTAAGTATGAGAACACATTATTTTTTTAAATCTCTCAGACTATTCTTATTTTTTTTTTAATTCTAAAATTGTATAAATCAAATGGCAGCCCCTGGTGAAAACTGAAGTCTCCTTCGAATAAGCATAGCACTTCAAAGTGTATAAAAAACTTCTTCCCCAAAAATGTGGTCTTTCAAACTTTCCTTCTCCATCCCAGTGACAAACTGGGAACATTCATCTGACACTATTGTCTTTTTGTTCTCCATGATGCTGGTTACAATTCATTTTAGGAAGACATGAAGGACTTTCCTTCAAAATAGTTGCAGTGAGAGAGGATTGTGCCTTTTATCTGTCTTTTTTTTTTTTTTTACAAGATAAATGGAGCAGGTGTAAAGGAATTAATGAAGCAACTGCCAAATTGCAGGGGTCATTGGTGTGTTGAAAGCTATAAATTAGCCAGATCTTGTGGGAAATTACCCTTTACCTCTATTGAGATTCTGCCATTTCTAAATTCAAGTTCAAGACAAGGGAAAAAGCAATTTGAAAATGGAAAAGAAAAGTGTTAGTTAACTTTCAATATTTGGGGTAATTCTAAGTGAAAAGCACATACTGAAATATTTCTAAATATTAACTATATGGTGAAATCTACCAATACAAATATGGTTACATTTCAGTTTATTCAGTAGAAGAAAATATAATTTGTGCTTTATTGAAACCATAATTCTTGTGTTAGAAGCATTTTTAAACTACTAGGAATACAATATAAACTGGTGGTTGCAAAGTTACTGATTTGCAGAACTCATATTAAATCCAGTGTTTCTCAGGGACTAGTTATAGGGATTTGAAGAAATTTGAATTTAAATATGAAATCACATGCTGTACAAATCTCATCTGCTGCCTCAGACTCTCTCATTGTTAAACAAAACATCAAAGGGAAAATGCTTTCTTTATGAAACACGTTTGAGATAATAGAATACAAGCTAAAAGGAGAGAATATTAAAAAATCTTTTGAAATAGTGTTAATTTTTATTTATATTAATTTATTTAAAAGTCACAAAGAGCAAAATAAGAAACCTAATGTAGTTGTGATGCAAGAAAAATAATTTACTTGCACAACAGGCAGACTTGTAAATTATGTCAATTTTTATAAATACCCTGCTCTTAAAAGAATTTATAGCTTTAGTTCAAATGTCCATAAATCCTTGTAATTTAGAAATAAAAACTTCGCCAAATGAGGTAAGAATAAAAAATATGGTTTTGTCCAGAAAATAAGAAAAAATAGTAAAAATTATGTATATATCAAATATGTCTTTAGTTAGATGTCAGATGTGTACAGCTTGATAATTATTTTTCTCAGTGTCATACTACCATTGTCTGTGCAAGTCCACTCTAGTTTTCTTTTCTTTTTTCTTCTTATTTTTACTGTTATCCACATTACTGTTCACCTCTTCTCCAAACTATACACTACTTCCATGTGTTGGGTAAACATCTTAGAACATATATCTTTCATTAAAAAATACAGGGCTTCCCTGGTGGTGCAGTGGGTGGGAGTCCGCCTGCCGGTGCAGGGGATGCGGGTTCGTGCACTGATCCGGGAGGATCCCGCGTGCTGTGGAGTGGCTGGTCCAATGAGCCATGGCCACTGGGCCTGCACATCTGGAGCCTGTGCTTCATGGCTGGGAGAGGCCACAGCAGTGGGAGGCCTGCGTACAGCAAAAAAAAAAGTACATAGTATAATTTTTTGTGTGTATAGTTTTAATTGTAGTTTATGATGTTGGAAAACATTTCCCATTCTTTTTTTGTTTTATTTTGTTTTGTTTTATCACTCAGCATTATGTTTATAGCCTTATGTAGCATTTATTCAGCATCATGTGATGTGTGTACCATTATGTTCTCCAGCCATGTTGGTACTTCTTATAAATTCATTGCTTATAATTGCTGAACACGTTACTTTGTGTGTATTCATCACACTTTACCTATACTTTCCACTATTGAAGACACACGCCTCGTTTTCGATAACCAATTAGACAAAACTACACTGAAAGGAAAATCTCCATAAATGTTCCTTGTGGACCAAGGAAAACATTTCCATTTGTATATATGCAGAATGGAATGCTGGTTCCTA
Source organism: Hyperoodon ampullatus (assembly GCF_949752795.1). Lineage (NCBI taxonomy): Eukaryota > Metazoa > Chordata > Mammalia > Artiodactyla > Ziphiidae > Hyperoodon > Hyperoodon ampullatus. The sequence goes on from NC_136918.1 coordinate 122,090,613, forward strand.
GGGTGAATATTTGCCTAATTTCATTATATTCTTTGAGGTTGATCTCTGGAATGATTATATTGACCTACAGACCCACAAACAATATATTAGACAATTGTTTCCCAAAGTATCAATGGACTTATCAGTTCTACAGTTTTCCTTTTTATTCACTATCCCTAATTTTCTAATACTCACTTTGAGTGTGTGGAGGAATACTTTTATATTCTAGAGGTTAATCCATGTTCAGATTTAGATGATGCAAACATCTTACACTTGTGTCTCCTCTTATTCAGGATAGTTGTTCATTGAACAGAAATTCTTAATTTTTATAATATAGTCAAATCAATAGTTTTGCTTATGATATATTATCTTGGGATTTGTTTAATAAATCCATCTCCATCCCTAAGTAAGAAATAAGTTCTCTGAATTTTCTTTGATTAAACAAGCAGTTTTCTTTTTTACATTTTGACCATTAAATTATTAAGTGTATTTTCTATGTAGCATAGCATAAATGTGTAGCTCTAATTTTCTCTAAAATGGTAACATTTTTTTCCCAAATGATTCATTAGAAATTCATCCTTTTCCCACTGATATGTGGTTTCACTTTTATCATGTTACCATTTCTCATATGTACATGCTTCTAGTACTAAACTTCCAATCCTGTGTCATTGTTTGCTAATTTCATTCTCAGGACTATATTGTTTTTCCCATATGCTTTTGTGGCAATCAGTTATGCATGGATCATTATACACTCAAAAATTTATAGGGTAAGTTGTTTGAGGCCATCAGTGAAGTCCTGCTATTATTATTATAGGGATAATATTTAATCTATTGAACAATGTGAAGTAAAAAAAATATAATGTTAAGTCATTTCATCAACGAAGAAAGTATAATTTTTCATTTACTCATCATCTATTTATATCATCTATTTATATCAATGAAGTTTCAAATTCTATCAATTCTGTCACCTTTGTATTGTCCTACACATATATTCTTTCAACATCCTGATCTCTACTTAACATTTTAGACTCTTAACATCTGTCTTCTTGCTGCTTAGATTCCATATTTCACCATCATAAAACTCACTTACATACAACCACAATTACCTTGCCACAAACCACTATTTTCATAATGCAAATCTGGAAAAGCCCAATTCATGTCCACAGTAGGACTAACAAAGGTGGATAGGTAAGAAAATATAAAACCTTGTTGAGTAGTCCTTTGGGTATTTTTTTGTTTTGTTTTTTGTTTTGTTTGGTTTGGTTTGGTTTTTAACATCTTTATTGGAGTATAATTTCTTTACAATGGTGTGCTACTTTCTGCTTTATAACAAAGTGAATCAGCTATACATATACATACGTTCCCATATCTCTTCCCTCTTTCGTCTCCCTCCCTCCCACCCTCCATATCCCACCGCTCTAGGTGGTCACAAAGCACCAAGCTGATCTCCCTGTGCTATGTGGCTGCTTCCCACTAGCTATCTATTTTACATTTGGTAGTATATATAAGTCCATGCCACTCTCTCACATCGTCCCAGCTTACCCTTCCCGCTCCCCATGTCCTCAAGTCCATTCTCTACATCTGCATCTTTATTCCTGTCCTGCCTCTAGGTTCTTCAGAAGCTTTTTTTTTTTTTTTTAGATTCCATATATATGTGTTAGCATATGGTATTTCTTTTTCTCCTTGATTCATTTCACTCTGTATGACAGACTCTAGGTCCATGCACCTCACTACAAATAACTCAATTTTGTTTCTTTCTATGGCTGAGAAATATTCCATTGTATCTATGTGGCACATCTTCTTTATCCATTCATCTGTCGATGTACACTTCAGTTGATTACATGTCCTGGCTATTGTAAATAGAGCTGCAATGAACATTTTGGTACATGACCCTTTTTGAATTATGGTTTTCTCAGGATATATGCCAGTAGTGGGATTGCTGGGTCGTATGGTAGTTCTATTTTTAGTTTTTTAAGGAACCTCCATACTGTTCTCCATAGTGGCTGTATCAATTTACATTCCCACTAACAGTGCAAGAGGGTTCCCTTTTCTCCACACCCTCTCCAGCATTTATTGTTTCTAGATTTCTTGATGATGGCCATTCTGACCTGTGTGAAATGATATCTCATTGTAGTTTTGATTTGCATTTCTCTAATGATTAGTGATGTTGAGCATCCTTTCATGTGTTTGTTGCCAATCTGTATATCTTCTTTGGAGAAATGTCTATTTAGGTCTTATGCCCATTTTTGGATTGGGTTATTTGTTTTTTTGTTATTGAGCTGCATGAGCTGCTTGTAAATTTTGGAGATTAATCCTTTGTCAGTTGCTTCATTTGCAAATATTTTCTCCCATTCTGAGGGTTGTCTTTTGGTCTTGTTTATGGTTTGAATTTGGAAAGTCTAACATCAATTATGCTCTTGTCGATGCCTATCAGTTCTACTGTATTTCGACAAGTCCATTTCCTCTTTCATTGTCTTAATTCATACTTCTCTCTGCTTTTCAAATGCTTCCTAGAATTTCACTCTCAACTGATGACTTTATTATTTTGCTGACAAAATTTAAAAGTATAAAAAAAACCTTACACATCACCTCAGCCTTCCATTACCAGAGATATTTTTGTTAAATTACCCTCATTTCCCTGGACTCAACAATGGAGCTTATCAGGGTATCATCTTCAGTCCCCTTCCAGTGCTCATGCTATAGGTGATTTTAATTATGTGCTTGCTCTTTGCCAATTTAGTGAGCTATCAAGTTTTCTCCCTCTCCTGCAGATACACATATCCAAGTCTCTTATCAACAACACCTCCACTCAGACATCTAAACTATTTCTGCAGCTTCATATGTCCAAACTGGAAGTCCCGATTTTTTCCCACAAAACCCAGCTCTATCTGCATTCTTCTTCTGAGTAAACTGCACTTTCATTCAGTCAGTTACTTAGGCTGTGGTAGAAGCCGCCAGACTAACAAAACTTATTCCCTCTTCTAGGTAACATGTTCCAATTTCTGTGGTAGATGAGAGACTGTTACTAATTTTAGCCTTTAGAATGTGTGCTGAAGTGAATTATGCCACTTTAAGTTTTATCTTAAAGATAAATATCACTTAGAATCCTCTATGCTCCTTTGCACTCTGATGGGTGGTATGCAGACAACCCCAGAGAGTGTGTAACAAGGGGAGCCCTGTGATGGAAGGAGCTGGGATCCCTACTTTACTGCTTGGATGCAATTCTCCTGTCCAGAAAAATACATAGCAGATTGATACATGTGCAGGAAATGTACAAATGCTAAGTCCTTGACATTTCAAGAGTTTATTGATTTCAGAAAATAGAATCATAATAAGTCCAAATATCTTGAACATCCAAACTCTTCATATTGCTTATTCATCCATTAACCATATTCATAATTTGACCATCTTTTCAACTTCTCTGTTTTAAGCTACTACTCCAAATCCTTGTTATCTCCTAACAGGATTATTGCAATAACTGCAGAAATACTTCCTTTGGAAATACATTTACATCCTTATTCACTATAAATTTGTTTTGAAATGATCCTATTAAAACCTAAATCAGACAACATCACACTTCTGCTCAAAACTATACAGTAGATTCTCTTCTCAGAATAAGCCACATAGATTTATATAAACTGTCTCTCCCTCATTACCTCTGACTGGCAGTTCTACCTTTCTGCACCTCCCACTCTACTGTAATTCTCTGGATACATTGTGGGTCCTTTAATGTGCTAGATGCAGTTGCACTTTTGTACATTTGCTTTAGCTATTCTTTCTGCTTAAACGGCTTTTATCTCAAGATATATGTACAGCTTTCTCATCCATGCATTCAGGCACCTGTTCAAATTGTTGGATGAGCATATAACAGTGTATTTATCTATTTTATTGTTGATATTTCTATTCCATGATATATGAACTCTTTTTAGTTTTAAGCTTTTATAAACAATGTATCTTGTTGAGCATATTTGAAAATCTTCCAGTATAGTACTTACCTAAATTATATATCCTGTGTCATAGTAAAATTGCTGGGCCATGACATATGAAATGGTGAAAATATGCCAGTTAGTGCCAATTTATCCTCCCACCAACAATGGATAAATGTTCCAGGAATTCTAACTCATTACCAAAATCAAAGTTGTCCATTAAAATTTTTTCAATTTTTAATTTTTTTCTGATAACCTAATGGATGGGCTTTAATTTTCAGTGCCCTGATCCCTAACACATTTTGACAACTTTTCATACATTTATAGACCATTTGTGCAATCTGTTTTGTCAGATGTCTATTCAAACCCTTAGTCTATTTTCTCTGTGGTTTTCTTTTTTATTGACTGTATGAATTACTTTTTTGTTAATTCTTTATGTGCTATATTGGTTGACATTATTTCCCTTCTAATTATGACTGTTTTAAAATTTTTTCTCTCTCTGTTAGTAATGCATGTTAATGATCAGAAGTACTTAGGCAATCAAATTTTGTATTTTTGTTTTTTGTGTTCTAATTAAAAAGTTTCAGGTACTCCATTTTGATAAGATAGTTGTGTTGAAAAAACAAAAATAATAGTGTAATAAACACCAAAAATCTTGTTTAAAACCACATAAGAGTAGTGACTCTTTTGGAAGTCTCATGAAAAGTTATTCATTTATGGAGATAACATTTACACTTTTATTTTTAAAATGTCTTTAGCAGCTTTAAATGTCCTCTTTTTTTACCCTTAATGTTTAAGAATAGTATCCCATTGTCTCTTGCCTTCCTGTTGCTTCTCTTAAGAAGTCAGTTATGCCTTATTGCTTATTGGAGTAAAACGTCTTTTACTTTTGCTATTTTTATGATTTTTAAAAGACTGTTGATTTTCAGGAATTTTGCTATGATATATCTAAGCATATTAATCTTTATACCCTGAAGTAAGATCACTCACCCTGAATCAGTTTCTTTCTCATATCAGTTCTCATCTATCACCTTTTTTGAATTCCTCTATCTGGTTCTCTCTCTTTCTCTTCTTTCTTTTTCACTTGCTTCTTCAGTTTGAGTATTTTACTTTTTTTTTTTCTTTTAGTCTGTTAATTCTTTATTTTTCTGTGTTGACCTGCTCTTTTTTTTTCTTGTAAATATTGAATATATTATTCACATCTTTTTAAAAATGTATCATGTTTCCATTTGCATTTTGGTATATATATATCTACTCTATTAACTTGAAATGCTTCAAAGTATTTTATAGCATAGGTAGAGTATAATTTATCTAACCATCTCCCTAGGGATGGGTACTAGGAGCACTGCCTGTTTTTGTTATCAAAAACAATATTGTGGGTTTCCCTGGTTGCGGAGTGCTTGAGAGTCCACCTGCTTATGCAGGGGACACAGGTTCGTGCCCTGGTCCGTGAAGATCCCACATGCTGCAGAGCAGCTGGGCCTGTGAGCCATGGCTGCTGAGCCTGTGGGTCTGGAGCCTGTGCTCCACAACAGGAGAGGCCCGAGTATCGCAAAAAAAAAAAAAAAACCAATATTGTGAGATCCTTAGTAACTATTCCTTTTATTTCTGTGGGAAAAGTGAATTACTGGCCAAAGAGAACATGCATTTATCACTGTAAAATAGCCTAGTAGATTCAATAAACAACTCATGATTGTTTTCCAAAATTTCTTGAAGACATTCATTTTTACTTATTTTTCTGTAGTCAAAAATAAGCTACGTGAAATCTAAACCAAGGTATATATGGGGATAATTGTTTTAAATTTCAGTCTGCATAAATAAAATAAGGGGGAATATTTATATTTTCATGTACTGTGTTCTTTTTTAGTAGTTTATTTTTGGTCTTTTTTTTTAATTCTAGAGTTTTAAAGTTAAGGTTACTAATAAGCCCATCAGTAGTTGGAGTTCCCTAATGACAGATTTTTATTCATAATAATCTTTTTCCCAGGTCATTATACTAATTACATACCCTTTTCTTTCATTCAAATCTTTAGCAGCCTAAATAATACTTCCTAAAGAGATTGATTGACTATGAACAACTTGAACAATAAGTTCTCAGCACAAGCATTTGATTTGACTTTAGTAAACATTTATAGTTTAAACTTATAAATGGCAGCTATTTCAAATGCTTCCGCCTGCATCACTGTGCACATCAAGACTATGACTAATTCAAATTTAACTGAATATTTGTAGGATGGTGATGTATTTTACACAGGAATAATTTCACTTGATTATCAACTTGACAAGTAAATATTAGACCTAAAATTTTGATCTGCTCTTAATTCTATACCTTTAGCTAATTCCATACATTGATTTTTTTTTCATTCTACAAGTTGGTTATGATTATTCTAATGATGTCAAGTTTCTGATAAAATTCTCCTCCCTTTTATTTATTTTAGCCATCATTTCACCTGTTTTTTACTATATTAATAAAAGTTTTATTCATTTTTCTGCTAACTCCAAATTCTTGACAATTTGTATATTTGGTTTAATCAATAATTTTTGCAAAAATATCTGTCCTATTTTGGTTTATTTGAATGTCTTGTAATTTTTATAATATGCTAAACTATGTTTAATGCTACTGTAGAAAATCCAAAATTTTGTTTTTTTCACCAGACAAAATTCTCTTACTTTTTCTGTTATGCAGACAGTACTAGAGTATTGTCATTTCAATCCAAATACAGACATCAATGGGTCAGTGCTGAACTGAAGTTTAAGGATACTTGACATACTTCAACTTCATCCTTGTTCCTTGAATATGGGTTCGTGGGCTTTCGATTGAGACTTTATCAGATTTCTGTGGCCTCACCCTACAGTATATTGATGGTTATCCTTGAACATTTTCCTGGTCTGTATCTTCAGTCTTCAGTCTCCTACATCAGCACACAGCAAATATCCTGGATATATCTGTAGGAAAAAACTAGGTCTATGCTTTGCTCCTTGAGCGTAGTGACAGACAATAAAGAACATTTTACTCTGTCTTTAAAAAGGCTGTAACTCTAGACCCTGCCCTATTGATGAGCCCCAGAACTCAGATAATATTCTGTGGTTGATAATCTGCAAGTCTTGAAATTTTGATTTCTAAAAGCTTTATCATTTTTTCTTTCCCTCAGCATAGTTTGTCTGCCTATGCTGATCCCAATCCTATGTCCAAACACAGAATTGGAAGAGCATCAGCTTGTTATAGAAAATAAAAGCTGTGCTGGTGAACATCAGTTTAATTCAAACAAGTTCTAAACTCTCTTGAGAGAGATAAAAACTCTAAAATTAAATAAAAGCCTTTAACATGTAGTGAAACCTATAATCATTTAACTAAATTAGATACATGAAAATGATCATTAACTTAGTTTCAGTTCAGCCCTGGATTTGGTATTAAATGAGTTGATACTATTTTTTCTTAGAAATATACGTTTTCAAAACTTTCTTTGTTTGATATTTGTACATCAGTGACTGTGGGTCTGCTAGTCTTCCTAATCACCTTCTGATTAATAAATAAAAATAAAAACATTTTAATTCCATTCACCCTTTGTCAATGCATACACTGTCATTTTTGTATATTTTAATTTCAGTTTCTTAAACCTCAAAATCATCATTAGTGTCAATTTACAAACTGATTGCTTATGTTTCTGTATACAACATTTTTCTCTATTTCTTCTTCAATCTGACCTTCTATCTGAAATAACTTTCTTTGTTTTATTTAATTTATTCATTCATTTATATGCAATGAGATTTTGCTGGGTACAAACTCTTACTGCTTTTCTTTGGTAAAAAAAATGTCTATTTATATAATATTATTAAAATATTTTCATTAAGGACAAAATTCTAGCTAGAAATTTATATATTTTATATTTATATAAATTTATATATTTTAAAGTTTCATTGTTTTCTGGATTTTATTTTTGATTTTGAGAAGTTAGTACAAATTATCTCTAAAGGTAAACTATTTTTTTTTCTCCCTTAAATCTTTATATATTCCTTTGAAGTGTCTTTAAACCTTTATATAGGTACTATTGACTACTCTACTTGGGGTTTATAGATATTCTTGTGTATTTGAATTGAAGTTTTTCATCTATCCTGAAACATATTTTTTCTAGTTTTGCCTCTATCCTAATATCTCACTCTTCTTTCTCTAAATCCAAGTAGACAAACGTTAGATTTTCTCACTGACATTCCTTATAAGCTCACATTCATATTCCTATCTCCTTGTCTCAAGCAATTTGGGTCATATCTTTATTTTTATATTTGAATTTTCTAATGAACTGTTTATTGATTCTCATATGAAATTGTTTTTACATTTTAATATTTGTAATTAATGTAATATTCTAATCTTTAAGATTTGACGAGAGAAACAGGAGAAGGAGGACTTTAGTTTTACCAGAAATTGATAACCCTCTTGTGCACCCTTCATTCCAGTCAGGGTCCAAGTTCCTAGAGCTTGGTGAGGGTTTATTAAATTCTCCCTTGAACTAGGCATAAGGTAGGCAAATATCTTTACAATCTATACTTGCTCCCTGTATCTCAACCCTTCTCAGCCTGAGTCCTTTTAAAACACCTTACCACTAGCCCAGTGCTATTCGTATTAACTAGCCATAAGAAAGTCATAAGAAGTTTTGGAATTATTTTTAGGCCTTTGCCCCTATTTTGCTTTTTCCAGACTTAGGTTGAAATGGAGAAACCAGCACCCCATGTCACTGTACCATATTGTGAGAAATTTTTAAAATCATATTTATGGAGCAAATTATATGCTACTTACCATAGGAAATGAAAAACAGTAAGTCAGATATGGTACTATAAATATGTTTTAATTCCATCTCTTAAAGAATCAATAGATGTTTGTGATAACTACTAAACAGAGAAGAAAAAATTATATTTTAGAAACTTTATCCTCTACTATTCTTTAAGTAAGTAATGCAAACCATTTATGAAAACGTTTAGGTCTTTAAAAACTTCAATTTCAGAAAGGGATAATTACAGTGTAAATATTTTAAGAATATATGATACCCATTTCACAACTTCTGTACTCTTTTTATAAATGATTAATAATTCTAAAATATATGTAATTAGGAATTATATTTCTATATGGTCCTTTATATTTACTTCATGTTAAGTTTCTATGTATTTCTCACATCAATTACATTATCAAGTAGTGATTTAATGCTACTGAATTATGCATGGCACAGCACTGATTTGAAAGTTTTTATTTGAATTAATAAATATATAAAAAAACTTGTTCTGTTATTCTCCCAAAGTAAGAAAATTCAGTGAAATAATAACACTACAAAATAAAGATAGAAACTTTTCTGTATGTCTTTCATGTCTTAAAATAAATGTTTAAATACATTCTCTATTAATTTAGAGTTATTCTTGAGATTTAAATATGAACTCAATACTCTGACTTATTTAAGTTTTATAGCCATGTCCATATATGATTTCATGGTTTGCATATTTGCAAATTCAAATATAATTTCTCTATGATTTTTACCTGAAATTGGAAGTATCCAATCAGCAATACTCTTTATAGGGAATGATCCCTGAGAGAATTTTACAGATTTCATCTTGCTTTAAAAAGATAATATATACTAAGATTTCAGTTCCATATTATTTTCTTGATGAAGAAACTGTCCTTATTCAATGAGGCAGAAAATATTTAGTTTCTTCTTAAATTCATAGATTTCTGTTGAAATATAAAAGAATTGGATCTAGTCTTAGAAGATTAATATCCATATTTTCATTTTTAATAAATGTGCTCTTTCCTTATTAATCTCTTCTTGTTTTTCAGCAGATACCTGTGTGAATACTAAGTGGACAACTTTTGTCTTAATAGTATTTATAGCCTCTAATGACAGGTCAGGCTAGAGTATCTCTAATAAAACAATGTAATAAAAGGGTTATTAAAGTATGTGACTAAGACATTAATAAGTGTTTTTTTTAAAGGGAGGTATTGTTGAATAAGGGGGAAACGTGTAAGAAACATTGTGTTAAAACAAAGTAGATTTCTTTTTGCAAGAGAGCTAAAATTTTTAAATTTTTAAATGGATATGGAACATTTCCGATTGGAAGTGCTCTATTTAATATTTTTCTAAACTTATTTGCAACATTTCATAGGACTAGCTCTAGTACATACTTTGAGAAATGCTAATGTAATGGCAAAATGTTTAAGGAAAATGTGGCCTTCACCAATAATAAATAAGTAAAAAAGTAAAGATAAATATACTGATATGTGTTAATGTAAAGAGGAATTATTTTCTGTTATGAAATGTGGACAGCAAATTGGAGGCTCTTATACCAAGTCATCATTGGCATCATGATTTATGGAAGGAATTGTGAGTCAGACTGATAGATAATTTGGGCCATCAGGAATATAATAATTATGATAAATATACTCAGTTCGATTTTTCTACACTTTTTAATGTACACGTGTACTTAGGAACCTCACAGGAATGCAGTTAAAAATAAAGAGTCCCACATTTTGCTTGGGAACGTCAAGGTAGAATTCAGGCATCTGCATTTTCAAGTTTGTAGGTGATTCAAAAGATGAACAAAGTTTGAGAAGTAATGGTCAAGTTGAAGAGTGGGAAAACTACTACCCATGGGTCACATCTGGCTCACAGCCTGTTTTAAGTTAGAATGTTTTTTCCATTGGTAAGGTGTTGTGCAAAAAATAAATAAATAAAAGAGGAGTGTATGTGACAGAAACTATATGCAGCCTGCAGAGCCTGAAACATTTATTCTTTGGCCCACTACCAAACAAGTTTCTTACCTATGGTCTAGATTATTTTTTAAATATCAGGTTTATTGAGATAGAATTTACGTAACATAAATTCATTCTTTTAAAGTATACAACATGCTGTATATTCACAAAATTGTGCACCATGATCACTGTCTAATTTTAGAACATTGTCCTTGTTCCCAAAAGAAATCTCATACCCGTTAGCAGTCACTCCCCATTCCTCCCTACATCCATTCCCTGGCAATCACCATCTACTTTCTGACTCTATAGACTGGCCTTTTCTGGGCACTTCATATAAATGCCATGATGCAATATGTATACTTTTGTGACTGGCTTCTTTCAATTAGCATAATGATTTTAAGGTTCTTCCATGTTGCTGAATGTATCCTTATTACTTTTGTTTTATTATTAAATAATATTACATTGTGTAGGTAAGCTATATCTTATCTGTTTATTGGTTGATGGACATTTGGATTGTTTCAACTTTTTAACTATTTTGAATAGTTTAGTTATAAATATTCATGTAGAACTTTCTGTGTGGATGTGTTTTGCATTTTTTCTTTTTTCAATTTTTTGTAATATATATAAAACTATATATATATCCATATCCATATCCATATATATATATATATATATATATATATATATATATATATATATATATATATAAAATCTGGTAACTTTATATTTACCACTTTGAGGAACTGCCAAACTATCTTCCAAAGTGGCTGAACCATTTTGCTGTCTAATACATTTCACTCGCAAAGTATTTTCCACATTATCCTCAACACTTTTTTCTGTCTGTCTTATTTTTGCCATGCTACTGCATATGAAGTGGTATCTTGTGGTTTTAATTTGCATTTCCATGACGACTACTGATGCTGAGTATTTTTTTTATGTACTATTGGCCTTTTGTATATCTTAATTGTAGAGATGTCTATTCAAATCTTTAACCCACTTTTAAATTGAGTTTTAGTTTTTTGTTTTTTTGAGTTGTTCTTTATGTATATGTTTATGTGTCCTGGAGACAAGTCCTTTCTCAGATAAATGGTTTGTAAATATTTTATCTCATTCTGTGAATTGTCTTTTAAACTTTCTTGATGGTGTCCTTTGTAGGACAAAATCTTTAATTTTGAAGTCTAGTTTATCTCTTTTTTCTTTTGTCTCACTTTTGGTGTCATATCTAAGAAAATGTTATTTAATCCTAAATCAGGAAGTTTCCTCCTGCATTTTGTTCTAAGATTTTTATAGGTTTAGCTTTTACATTTAGGTCTATGATACATTTTGAGTTAATTTTATGTACGATATGAGGTAAAGGTCCCTCTTCATTCTTTTGAATGCAGATATCCAGTTTACCTGACACCACTTGGGGTCTGAATCCTTTTTAAGAAATGTGAAGTTACCATTTGATACTATTAGATTTCAAAACTCACAAAAAATTTTTGTATATAAACACATTTTATTATTTAACATAAATAGCAGTCTTTAATCTAGGTATGTTAGTATACTTCATAATAATTGGGTCAGAAATGTCACCTAGTTAAACCACAATTGATAATGCACAAATGTTTCCTATAACAAACTCATTTAAAAGTTTCTCTGCTATGACTAATTTAAACAAAAACAAAAATGCTTAAGAAAGTATATATCAAAGTTATTGCATTTATATATGACAAAGTTACAGGCACAGTAGGAATGTCTAAAAATGTGGCAACTATTGTGCATGTATTAAGGGTAAACTTCAGCTTCTCTTAGTAAAACTAATAGAATTCCAAAACAAGCAACAATCAAAATATACATATCCTATTTGGGCAAGGAAAAATAGCACCTGATGTAAAGAATTTTATTTTTGCCATGTTCTTAGTCTTTCTTTTCACTACTCACAAATAATTTGATATATTTCTACTGTTGATCACATTTCCTATTTGAAATGTCTTGCTACTGCTTGTGGTTCATTAGTGACCTTATATTCTATACAAACTTATTATGTGTTAGCGTTTTCTAGATTAGCTTGATAGTTTGAGTTTATTATTAAATACAACCATATCACAGCACCAAGTTAATTGTTTGAATTGCAGTTTATACAAAGAAAGTTAAGAGCTTTTATTTGCTGTTTAATACCATGCCTTGTATTATTTTCTCCACATGCTAGGGGCTTATGTAGTTTATTAAGAATTTATAAAGAGATTGTTGAAACACCACTGTGTGAAATTATTGCTTTTTGGAAGAAAACATTTGAAAGATTTCACTCAATATAAATGTTAGTTTGGTATAATTTCTCTTGTACTGAAAAGTCACTCTCTTTGTGGTAAAATAATTATTTAAATTTAGTGATTCTATTTTATGTATCATGACAACAAAGTTTAAATAAATGTAACAATTTTCAAAATAACCTAATGATTTGTTAATATACTACTTATAATGTGCAAAGTATGTAATATATCCAAGTTGGCAGCTAAAAAGGGGGAAATCTGAATCACTTATATAAAGAACAAACTAGTGGTTACCAATGGGGAGAGGGTAGGGGAGATGGGCAATATAAGGGTAAGAGATTAAGAGGTAAAACAGTTATGTATAAAGTAAGCTACAGGATATATTGTATAACACATAGGAAATATAGACAATACTTTGTAATAACTATACATAGAGTATAACCTTTAAAAATGTGACTTCCTATATTGTACCCCTGTAGCTTATATAAAATTATACATCGACTATACCTCAATAAAAACTAATTTTTAAAAGGAGGGAAATCTTATTGTGAATGGAGACTGTCAGAGTCTAAATTCTAAATTGCTGCATCAGAAGGTGATGGTGAAAATTTAAAAACCAGAGAAAGCTAATATATTTGGTATTCTATGTAGCAAAAGCTATGTCATTTTCCAATCTCTAATGACACACACACACACACACACACCCTAATAATAAGCACCAGTGTTACTGAAGCATAATGTCTTCAAGATCATTGTGACTATACTTGGCTTCAGAATAAATTTAATGACAGAATATATCATCACCTGAGATACACACCATATCAAAGCTGTAAGACGAACGGAGCCAGAGCCTGAGCTCAGAGACAATGCCCTGGGAATTATCATTTAGATTCCTGTGCATCCCAAAGCAGCTACAAAAAAACATGAAACAAGTGAGGAAAAAGAGCATCTCTGTTATTGATGTCTGGCTAAATATCATTTGGGCAAAATGCAAATCAGCAATGCACAAAAAATTCTGAAATTCTAAATATGATTGAAAGAGAAGCAAATCAATGAAAGACGATTAAAAAAATAAACTAAGAGAAAAATACCACTTCTTATGTTTTGCCTTTTTTTTTTTTTTTTTTTTTTTGCGGTATGCGGGCCTCTCACTGTTGTGGCCTCTCCCGTTGCGGAGCACAGTCTCCAGACACGCAGGCTCAGTGGCCATGGCTCACGGGCCTAGCCACACTGTGGCACGTGGGATCTTCCCAGATCGGGGCATGAACCCATGTCCCCTGCATCGACAGGCAGACTCTCAACCACTGCACCATCAGGGAAGCCCCATCTATTCTGCTTTTACGTGATTGACTGGATGAGCACTGATAATGTCAAATAATTCAAGCTATCATTAAGAGATTGTGTTATTCCATATTTTATTTAGTTAAATAATTCCAACAAAACCAATAAATGGTCTTCTATTGAAATCACCATCTGGATAGTGGCCTTAAAAATTGAGAGAATTATACTACACAGGTTTGTAAATATGAGTCTAAAATTTCTTAAATTAAATTTCAAGACAGGAAAGGATAAAAAATGGGCATTATTTATGTAAGTCACAGGATGTTTGAAAATAAAATTAACAAATTAATATTTGCATCTGGATACTTGACTATAAAAAAAAAAGCATGGTGCTTCCAGTATTTTAAAATTAAAGAGTAGTAATTTGTGGAAGTAGAAACTCCTGACATGGAACTAATCAGAGTGTCTCCATGTGGCCTGAGAACAAGTCTTACTGATAAGGTCTAATGCAGCTTAAGGTAGATACACAATTGTGAGCTGTGGTCAGCCCTCCGGAGACACATGTTCAAAGGTGATTCTTTTTTCCAGTGGTCAGTGTAATAGAAGTAGGCATATGGCTCCTTGATTCAAACTAAGGAAAGTCAGCTGGGAGAATTTTGGGGAGTGTTTCTTCACTAACGAGGGTTAAAATGTATAAAAATCTTTTTTCTTTGCTGTATGCAAATCTATGTTCACACAATGACTGGAAATGCAGAGCCACAGTTTAACAAGTAAAGAACATTAGAGGGTAAACTCACAAAAATAGGGTATCTTCTTCTACCACTCCTTAGATCTCACATAAGTTTTGCTTTTCTAGCTAAAAAGTTTATTCATTCATAGTGGTGGTTCTAACTGAAGGCTTTACAAGTAACCAAGCTGGATAAAATTTGGTAATCCCAGTATTTTTCATACAAACAGTGAAAAGAGTGTGATGAGGGACTTTTCTAAGCCTTTTGCATTTTTATATGGAGAAGAAAAAAGTTATGTAGAGAGCAAAAACATAATAATAATAAGTTGTTTTGAATATATAATAATTTTATAAGTGGAGGAGCAGATAGGAATACTTATAGTAGAAAAATCTTAAATAGGAACATGTAAATATTTCTGAGAATATGTTATTTTATAATGAAATACTGACTGATTCAATTATGAATTCACATGAATCCCTTCTGAAGAGTTTTAAAAATAATTTTTAACACCAACATGTCATATTCAATTCTTGAATTATTTGTACAACATTTGGCTGTTGATCTTGCAGAGTTACTAATAAGAAATATAATCAACACGTTTTTAGTATGTATTGAATCAAAAGTTGCTAATCTATACTAGATATTCATTAGCATTTTTTGTCAATTTTACTACTACCATAAATATAAAGTGATGATTATCTGGATTTATGGAGAAAATAATGTTATATAATAACTTTTTTAATATTTGAAAATCAAATAAAAATTTAAATCCAGTTTGAAAATTAAAGAATGTCCTGTAAAGTACAGCAATATTAGTAATGACAGGATATTTATAGCATATATAATGGATACCTAGCTTTGAATTTTTTTCTTCAATCATATAATTTCTCTATAAAATAGTCAACAAAATTTTGAGAAGTCCTATAGCAATTGGAAATTTTTCCAATCAAGAAAAATATTCATGACAACGATAAAATTTTATTATATTTGGAGAGAATGGCTGAAGATGGCAGAGTAGAAGGACGTGCCTTCACTCCCTCTTGTGAGAGCACCAGAATCACAACTAACTGCTGAACAATGATCGACAGGAAGACACTGGAACTCAGCAGAAAAGATACCCCACAAAGACAAAGGAGAATCCACAGTGAGAAAGTAGGAGGGGCGCAACCACAATAAAATCAATTTCCATAACGGGTGGGTGGGTGACTCACAAACTGGAGAACACTTATACCACAGAAGTCCACCCACTGGAGTGAGGTTCTGAGCCCCACGTCCGGCTTCCCAACTGGGGTGCTGGCACAGTAGGAGGAACTCCTAGAGAATCAGACTTTGAAAGCTAGTGGGATTTGATTGCAGGACTTCAACAGGACTGGGGGAAACAGAGACTCCATTCTTGGAGGGCACACACAAAGTAGTGTGTGCATTGGGACATAGGGAAAGGAACAGTGACCCCATAGGCGACTGAACCAGACCTACCTTTTAGCATTGGAGGGTCTCCTGCAGAGGTGGGAGATGGCTGTGGCTCACCATGGAGACAAGGACACTGGCAGCAGAAGTTCTGGGAATCACTCCTTGGCGTGAGCCCACCCAGAGTCTGCCATTAGCCCCACCAAAGAGCCCAGGTAGGCTCCAGTGTTGGGTCGCCTCAGACCAAACAACCAAAAAGGAGGGAACCAAGCCCCACTCATCAGCAGACAAGCAGATTAAAGTTTTACTGAGCTCTTCCCACCAGAGCAACAGCCAGCTGTACACATCACCAGTCCCTCCAATCAGGAAAGTTGCACAAGCTTCTTAGATAGCCTCATTCACAAGAGGGCAGACAGCAGAAGCAAGAACTATAATCCTGCAGCCTGTAGGGGAAAAAAACACATTCACAGAAAGATATATAAGATGAAAAGGCAGAAGGCTATGTACCAGATAAAGGAACAAGATAAAACCCAAGAAAACAAATAAATGAAGTAGAGATAGGCAACCTTCCAGAAAAAGAATTCAGAATAATGATAGTGAAGATGATCCAGGACCTCCAAAAAAAAATGAGGGCAAAGATCAAGAAGATGCAAGCAGTGTTTAAAAAAGACCTAGAAGAATTAAAGAACAAACAAACAGAGATAAACAATACAATACCTAAAATGAAAAATACACTAGAAGGAATCAATAGCAGAAGATTGAGGCAGAAGAATAGATAAGTGACATGAAAGACAGAAAGGTGGAATTCACTGCTGTGGAACAGAATAAAGAAAAAAGAATGAAAAGAAATGAAGACAGCCTAAGAGACCACTGGGACAACATTAAAGGCAACAGCATTTGCATTATAGGGGTCCCAGAAGGAGAAGAGAGAGAGAAAGGACCCGAGAAAATATCTGAAGAGATTATAGTCAAAACTCCTTTACCATGGGAAAATAAATAGCCACCCAAGACCAGGAAGTACAGAGTGTCCCATATAGGATAAAACCAAGGAGAAACATGCTGAGACACATAGTAACCAAATTGGCAAAAATTAAAGACAAAGAAAAATTATTGAAAGCAGCAAGGGAAAAATGACAAATAATACACAAGGGGACTCCCATAAGGTTATCAGCTGATTTCTCAGCAGAAAAACTACAAGCCAGAAGGGAGTGGCATAACATATTTAAAGTGATGAAAGGGAAAAACCTACAAGCAAGATGACTCTACCGAGCAAGGATCTCATTCAGATTCAATGGAGAAATCAAAAGCTTTACAGACACGCAAAAGCTAAGAGAATTCAGCACCAGCAAAACAACTCTACAACAAATGATACAGGAACTTCTCTAAGTGGGAAACACAAGAAAAGAAAAGGACCTACACAAAACAAGCCCAAAAAAATTAAGAAAATGTTCATAGGAATATACATATTGAAAATTACCTTAAACTTGAATGGATTAAATGCTCCAACCAAAAGACACAGTCTCGCTGAATGGATAAAACAACAACACCCATATATATGCTGTCTACAAGAGACCCACTTTAGACCTAGGGACACATACAGACTGAAAGTGAGGGGATGGAAAAAGACATTCCCTGAAAATGGAAATCAAAAGAAAGCTGGAGTAGCAATACTCATATCAGATAAACTAGACTTTAAAATGAAGAATGTTACAAGAGACAAGGAAGGACATTACATAATTATCAAGGGATCAATCCAAGAAGAAGATATAACAATTATAAATATATATGCACCCACCATAGGAGCATCTCAATATATAAGGCAAATGTTAACAGTTCTAAAAGAGGAAATCAACAGAAATACAATAATACTGGGGGACTTTAACACCTCACTTACACCAATGGACAGATTATGCAAAATGAAAATTAATAAGGAAACACAAGCATTAAATGACACAATTGACCAGATAGATTTAATTGATATTTATAGGGCATTCCATCAAAAACCCCAGATTACACTATCTTCTCAAGTGCTCATGGAACATTCTCCAGGATAGATCACATCTTGGGTCACAAATCAAGCCTCAGTAAATTTAAGAAAATTGAAATAATATCAAGCATATTTTCTAACCCCAATGCTATGAGATTAGAAATCACTTACAGGGGAAAAAACTTTAAAAAAATGGAAACTAAACAATACATTACTAAATTACCAAGAGTTCACTGAAGAAATCAAAGAGGAAATCAAAAAATACCTAGAGACAAATAACAATGAAAACACGGTGATCCAAAATCTGTGGAATGCAGCTAAAGCAGTTCTAAGAGGGAACTTTATAGCAATACAAACTTACCTCAAGAAACAACAAATATCTCAAAAAAACAATCTAACCTTACACCTAAAGTAGCTAGAGAAAGAAGAGTAAACACAACTCAAAGTTAGTAGAAGGAAAGAAATCATAAAGATCAGAGCAGAAATAAATGAAATAAAAACAAAGAAAACAATAGCAAAGATTAATAAAACTAAAAGCTGGTTCTTTGAGAAGATAAAGAAAATTGATAAACCACTAGCCAGACTCATCAAGAAAAAGAGGGAGAGGACTCAAGCCAATAAAATTAGAAATGAAAAAGAAGTTAAAACAGAGACCGCAGAAATACAAAGCATCCTAAGAGACAACTACAAGCAACTCTATACCAATGAAATGGACAACCTGGAAGAAATGGACAAATTCTTAGAAAGGTATAACCTTCCAAGACTGAATGAGGAAGAAATAGAAAATATTAACAGACCAATCACAAGTAATGAAACTGATATTGTGATTAAAAATCTTCCAACAAACAAAAGTCCAGGACCAGATGGCTTCACAGGTGAATTCCATCAAACACTTAGAAAAGAGCTAAAACCCATTCTTCTCAAACTGTTCCAAAAATTTGCAGAGGAAGGAACACTCCCAAACTCATTCTACAAGGCCACCATCACCCTGACACCAAAATCAGACAAAGATGCTACAAAAAAAGAAAATTACAGACCAATATCACTGATGAATATAGATGCAAAAATCCTCAACAAAGTACTAGCAAACAGAATCCAACAACACATTAAAGGGATCATATACCATGATCAAGTGGGATTCAACCCAGGGATCCAGGGATTCTTCAATATACACAAATCATTCAATGTGATACACCATATTAACACATTGAAGAAGAAAAAAACACAATCTTCTCAATAGATGCAGAAAAACCTTTTCACAAAATTCAACACCGATTTATGAAAAAAAAAACCTCTCCAGAAAGTGTTCATAGAGGGAATCTACCTCAACATAATAAAGGACATACATGACAAACCCAGAGCAAACATTATTCTCAACAATGAAAAACTGAAAGTATTTCCTCTAAGATCAGGCACAAGACAAGGATTTCCACTCTCACCACTATTATTCAACATAGTTTTGGAAGTCCTAGCCCCAGCAAACAGAGAAGAAAAAGAAATAAAAGGAATCCAAATTGGAAAAGAAGAAGTAAAACCGTCACTGTTTGCAGATGACATGATACTATACATAGAGAATCCTAAAGATGCCACAAGAAAATTACTAGAGCTAATCAATTAATTTGGTAAAGTCGCAGGATACAAAATTAATGCACAGAAATCTCTTGCATTACTATACACTAATGATAAAAAATCTAAAAGAGAAATTAAGGAAATATTCCCAGTTACCATTGCAACAAAAAGAATAAAATACCTAGGAATAAACCTATGTAGGGAGACAAAAGACCTGTATGCAGAAAACTATAAGACACTGATGAAAGAAATGAAAGATGATACCAACAGATGGAGAGATATACCATGTTCTTGGATTGGAAGAATCAATATTGTGAAAATGACTATACTACCCAAAGCAATCTACAGATTCAATGCAATCCCTATCAAGTTACCAGTGGGATTTTTTACAGAACTAGAACAGAAAACCTTAAAATTTGTATGGAGACACAAAAGACCCCGAATAGCCAAAGCAGTCTTGAGGGAAAAAAACAGAGCTGGAGGAATCAGACTCCCTGACTTCAGACTATACTACAAAGCTACAGTAATCAAGGCAATATGGTACTGGCAAAAAAACAGAAATATAGATCAATGGAACAAGATAGAAAGCCCAGAGATAGACCCATGCAGCTATGATCAACTAATCTATGACAAAGGAGGCAAGGATATACAATGAATAAAAGACAGTCTCTTCAATAATGGTGCTGAGAAAACTGGACAGCTACATGTAAAAGAATGAAATTAGAACACTCCTTCACACCATACACAAAAATAAACTCAAAATATATTAGAGACCTAATGCAAGACCAGACAGTATAAAACTCTTAGAGGAAAACATAGGAAGAACACTCTTTGACACAAATCAAAGCAAGATCTTTTTTGATCCACCTCCTAGAGTAATGGAAATAAAAACAAAAACAAAAGTAAACAAATTAGGAACCTAATGAAACCTAAAAGCTTTTGCACAGCAAAGGAAACTACAAAAATGATGAAAAGACAACACTTAGAATGGGAGAAAATATTTGCAAATGAATCAATGGACAAATGATTCATCTTCAAAAAATATATACATCTCATGCAGCTCAATATTAAAAAAACAAACAACCTAATCCAAAAATGGGCAGAAGACTTAAATAGACATTTCTCCAAAGAAGACATACAGATGGCCAAGAAGCAAATGAAAAGCTGCTCAACATCTCTAATTATTAGAGAAATGCAAATCAAAACTACAATGAGGTATCACCTCATACCAGTTAGAATGGGCAACATCAGAAAATCTATGAACAAAAACTGCTGGGGAGGTTGTGGAGAAAATGGAACCCTCTTGCACTGTTGGTGGGAGTGTAAATTGGTACAGCCATTATGGAGAACAGTATGGAGGTTCCTTAAAAAAACTAAAAATAGAATTACCCTATGACACAGCAATCCCACTACTGGGCATATACCCAGAGAAAAACAAAATTCAAAAAGACATATGCACCCAATATTCATTGCAGCATTAGTTACAATAGCCAGGTCATGGAGGCAACCTAAATGCCCATCAACAGACAAATGGATAAAGAAGATGTAGTACATATATACAATAGAATATTACTCTGCCATAAAAAGTGATGAAATTGGGTCATTTGTAGAGATATGGATGAATGTAGAGATTGTCATACAGAGTGAAATAAGTCAGAAAGAGAAAAACAAATATCATATATTAACACATATATGTGGAACCTAGGAAAATGGTACAGATGAACCAGTTTGCATGGCAGAAATGGAGACACAGATGTAGAGAACAAACGTATGGACTCCAAGGGGGTGATGTGATGAATCAGGAGTTTGGGATTGACATGTATACACTAATATGTATAAAATGGATAACTAATGAGAACTTACTATATAAAAAATTAATTAAATTTTAAAAAATATTTTACATTTGTTTGGATAATAAGTAAATATTTGGACTGTTAAAATTATTATGAGTATATTAATGACTACTTTTAAATATGTGAAAAATAATCTAGAAACATTAAAAATGCATAAATATAATAGGGAAAAATTTGGCACAGTTGATTATTTTCTTCCCTCAAAATATTTCCTTCAATTGCCTACCAAGACACTAAATGTTCCTCAGTTTACTGTGCCTTCATTACTTGGACATTTATTCTCTGTCTCTTTTGATGGTTCTCCCTCACATCCCTGACCTTGTAACACCGAACAAAGTGCTCCAAGGAAAAGTCTGCTAACTTCTCCCATTTCTATCTAGTCTCACTCTATTAATGATTTTACCATATCTAGAGGTTTAACTACACTTCACTCATGAATATTTCCAAATTTATCTCTATTTCTTAGATATCTCTCTTGTATTCTACTCATATATCTCACTACCTACTCAACTTCTCCATTTCAATACTACATACTAGCCAATTCAGCAAGTCCAACTCACTTTTTCACAATTACTTCTCTTCCTATAGTTTCCTCAGCTCAGTTAATCAAATTTCAATTTTTCCAGTTTGTTAAGCCAAAAATATTAGAGTCACCATTGACTCCTTTCTCTCCCATCTAAAATGCAATGGCTCCAGTAATCCTGTTCATACTATCTGTTATGGACACAGTTGTCCCCCCAAATTAATATGGTGACGTCCTAACCCGCAATGTGACTATATTTGGCAATAGGGCCTTAAGGGATGTACTTAAGTTTGAGGAAGGTCATAAGCACAGGGTCCTAATCTGATAGGGCTGGTGTCTGTATAAGAAGAGGCAGAGACACCAGAAATATGAGTGTAAGAGTGGAGGTATCCTTCTCTTTTTCTCTGTGCAGACACAGATGAGGCAATGTGAAAACACAGTGAGAAGGCAGCCATCTACAAGCTGGGAAAAGAGCCTCACTAGAAACCAGCCCTGATCCCTTGATCTTGGACTTTTATCCTTCAGAACTGTGAGAAACCAAATGTCCATTGTCAAAGCCACCCAGTCTGTGATATTTTGTTATGGCCGTTCAAGCAGACTAATGTTCTATCTTTTACAGAATCTCACCACCCATTATATGTCTTTGTCTGCCTCTAGCTTGCCCCAAGCCATCATTGTCTTGCCTATGTTATCATCTCACAGATGGTCTCTCCTTTCTCTCTTTCTCCCCTTCTCCCCTTCAGTCTCACCACAGCATCCTCAACGAGCCTCTAAATTAGCAGTCATTCTTTTTTTTAACTTTTGATTTTATATTGGAGTATAGTTGATTAACAATGCTGTGTTAGTTTCAGGTGTACAACAAAGTGATTCAGTTATTCATATACATGTACCTCTTCTTTTTCAAATTATTTTCCCATTTAGGTTGTTACTGTGCTATACATTAGGGAGTTTGGGATTGACATGTACACACTGCTATATTTAAAACTGGAAGTCATTCTTACTCATAATCCTTTGTTGTCTTCAAAGCAAAGCACGAGCCAAAGTGCTTAAACTGATTTGGCCTCCTCTTACTTCTTGTAAGTCATACACTGCTACTCTTTCCATCCCTCATGCAGTTGTAGTCACACTGACCCCATAATAGAAGCTTGACTATGCCAACTGTCTTCCTACATCATGGCTTTGCACCAACTGCTCCTTTCCTGGAAATCGTCTTAAAGATATCCAGATGGGCTTGCCCTCAACCCGTTTCCCTCATTCTTTGCTCCAGTTAGACTTTTTACCTGACTTCTATCCTGACACTCTGTTTCACTTTGACCTCTTCCCACACTCACTGTTATTCCTCTAAGTTTTTCCTAAGCTTTCTTTTTCTTCATAGCATTTACCCCCATCTAAGTTACTGTAAATATTACTTATTTGCTTCTTTTTCATAAGTTGTATATTTTCCCCTCTCTCATTAGAATGTAGTCTTTCAGGTATATTAGTTTCTCCATTGCTGACAACAAATTGCCACAAAATTATCGACTTAGAATAAAACAAACATTGTCTCAGTTTCTGTAGGTCAGAAGTCCAGATACTACATAGTGCAAGTGAATTCTCTGCATAGAGTCTTACCAGGCTGGCATCAAGGTGTCAGCAGGACTGCATTCCTTCTTGGAAGCTCTGGGGATGAATCTGCTTCTAAAAACATTCAGAATGTTGGCAGATTTAAGTTTCATGTAGTTGTCAGGCTGCGGTTCTTTTTCTTTGTTGATTGTTAGATAAGGGTGATTCTCCACTTCTAGAAGCCACCCTCTATTCTGGCCACTTTCATCTTCAAAGCCCGCAATGGCTGGGTGAGTTTTTATCATGCTTCTAATCTTTCTGACTTCTCCTTCGGCCTCCTTCCTCTCTGTTACATCCAGCCAGAGAAAACTCTCTGCTTTTAAGGACTTGTGTGTTTAGATTGTGCCCATTCCAACTATCCAAGATCATCTCCATGTATTAAGATCCATAACCTTAACTACATCTTCAAAGTTCTTTTGGCCATGTAGTGTAACATTTCAGAAATTCCAGGGATTAGGCCCTGGACATGTTGGGGGAACATTCTTCTGCTTACCACATGATTTATAGATTTGTGAGTGTGTGCATGTATTTTATCCACAATGCCTGGTTGACATTCAAAGCAAATTAATATGTTTTTAATAAACTGTAGTAGTAAACTCAAAAAATCTCCAGCTTAACATTGAAATATCAATTTAATATATTCTAGTAGTTCTTAAAATAACATTTCAAATTAAACTGCTACATTTTTTCTAACTTGCTGTTCAAATATTTTAGATTCATTTTAGTACTATCATTTGTCTTACAAGCTCCAAGAATTCTAATGAAATTTAGTGCTTGGCATTGTTACCAAGGAATTTATCATTTACTAAAAGGCATAAAGAAAGGTCAGAAATAACTATAAAACAATAAATGATATGATATGTCATGAAGGGATTTATGACTTTTGAATATTATAAGACTATGTGGTCATAATGGTGGGAAGAATAAGGAAGAGTTTCATCAAGAAATGTGACTTGAAGAATTAAAATAATTTCAAAGAATAGGGTGCTAGGGGAAGAAGACACCCCTAATTAGAGTAACATATGATAAAGATGTAGAAGTAAGAAAGTGTAGGGCTTGTTTGAACCAGAACAAGCAGGATTTGTGAATTTTTTCTGAAAATAAATGATATGAATGAGACAGCAAGAGATAAGTCTGGAAACAATTACATTAACAGTATCTACTTATTAGTATCTATGAAGACCATGCACCCTACATTGGGTACATAACATAATAGAGAAGAAAAACAAAGTTCCAATGTGTGAACACAAATATAAACAAATACAAAAATATATAACCTATCAGTTATATAGAAAAGAAATCCTGGTAGGAAAGCTTGGGTGTGTCAGAAGGTCATGCTGGTTTGCCTAAGGTGGTCAGGTAAGGCTTGTCAGAGAATGAAACATTTAAGGACATATCTGAAGCAACGCGATGGACTGAGCCATACTGGTCTTGGAAGGAATAGGCTTCCAGGGGAAGAAATTTAATGTGTAAGGATCTGAGATTAGATGAGTCAGGAACAAGTTTAATTTAAAAAAAAACTCTCTTGATTAAGTGAATTGAAAAATAAATTAAATAAATTAACCAATCACTACTCCAGTTTTATGCCACAAATGATTTGAAGAGTTTATATAGAAAAAAATGCAAACGAATGAATGAAGATCACAACAACCACAAAGAACAGATTAGAAGTTATACACCTGAAGATATAGAGATAGGGACTAAGATACACATGGCTGAGTTCCATATTTAAACTTTAGATCACTGGCAGTCTAAATAAAAATGGTTAAGAAAAGCAGTAACCTCATTGTCATTGCTTATAGAATTAAACAGTATGTTCCTCTGGGGATCCCAAGCTTTCCTGGAATTATTTCTGATGTTTTTTTCTTTTGTGGGCTTTATATCAGTGACAATGAATGGCATAATGTGAAATGACATCAACCACATTTCCTCAACAAATGTAATTGTGGGTTTTAAAATTTAATCTTCATAGGTCCTTTGAAGAAAGATGAAAGTAAGAAAAAAAACAAAGGTGAAGCTCAGAAAAAATGGGGAACAAAAGTCAAGAAAAGTTAAGAAAATAATATACCATTATTGTGGTAGAAAATCCAAAATTAAATTACAAATATACAAGTTTACAGCTTTCAAATGATCCAGCTCATTCTTCCCTAATGGAATGGATGGACTATTATGGAATATGTCCTCTGCAATTAGCAGGTTGGGCAAGCAAATTTTGGTCTATTTTTTTTCTGGGGTTTAGAAGGATAACAGGTATCCTACAAATCCTTAGCTACCATTATATTTCTTATTATGCAGGACAGATAGCCAACACTATTCAGCCATTTCTGCTTCCATACTGATAAATTCATGGTTAACCAACATTGTCAGGCATCCATGTTCTAAGACATTTAAAATCTATTCCCACAAATATTTCTTATATCTACAGATATAAACTGGCAAGACTAACACTCCTTGTGTCCATTTCTATGCTTATCATTTTTATTTCTTTGTAATTCTTTCCTCTGGACTCACTTATCTTCTTGCTGATACATATCCTTCAGTAGTTTTTTCATTGAGTGTTGTGGATGGTACATTTCTCACTGTTTTTATCTTGGGGTTCATTTTAATAATATGACTTTTATCAATTCTAGGTTTTGATGTTTTCATATTATTAATGTTCATTCCACTCCTACAACATGTATAGATTTAATTTTTTTAATTTTTAAAATTTATCTTAATTTGAGAATGTATGTTTTCTCTAGGATACCATTTCCAGACAAATTTCAGTTCTTATTAACTAGCAAATCAAATTAGAACAATTTCTGAACCATAAATCCAGCAGGCCAGTAGCTTAAGCTCCTAATTTTTGTTTCTTGTTTTACAAGAAGTTAGATTTTTATTTTCCAGACAGATATGTTTCCTTTTTGTCTATATCATTGTAACGTATTTGGAGATAGTGGTGAAGTTAAAAACATGAAATCACAAAATTCATTCTGAACTCTAAATGCATTGGTAATATGCTAAGCTTCTTGTGAACTCTCCAGCATGATGTTGATAAAAAGAGCTCAATATTCCCATTTTGAAACGTTTTATTATTTTATTCAATATCAAATATTATATTTTTATGAATGAAAGATAAACATAATATCATGTAAAGATTTCAAATTCAAATATATTGGTAAAATGTTGTGTTTGGGGGAGGGATTTGTCACCATGAAATTCTGCTCAGTATTAATGCCATGACCTTCCCTTCTACATTGTCTTTGCTTTTTTGTGTGTCAAGTACCTAAGCATTTAAGTTGGTAAGTGTGAAGATTTGAGTGACTGGGTTATTAAAAATGTATGTCTACTCAAAGCAGTTTAGATGGGTTTCAGCCCATCTAGGGCATTTACAGACATTATTCTGGTAGAAAATTTTAAATCAAATTACTGGAAACTATCTATGGAAGGCACACACCCCACAGCTAATAAAGGTTTAATGATAGAATATTACTTATATTTCAGGGCTCTGTCCATACAAGGAGTTTATAGTGTTTCTAAATGTGGTCTTCCTGTCTCTGGTTCCAACCTCCATGGTCATCTCCCATCCCCTCCTCCCTACCTATACCCAAGGAACTCTTCATGTATCTCCCTGGAACCAGGAAAGTCTAGTTCATTTCATATTTATTTAAGTTCTGTTGTGACATAAACTCAATGCTTGTTTCCTTCAGTTTGTCCTTTTTTATTAACAGGAGTATCCCTTGCAAGTCAAAATTCTAAATGGTGATTTTTAAAAAAACAATTTTCTCTTAGTTCCAACTTGAATGATTCTTCTCCTTTGGATATGTGAACATCGTTCACTGATTTGATCTAACTCAGGAGTCCCTACTATTCCCACCATGCCAAACTCCCTTCTTTTTCTCAGCCTATAGTGAATCAGAAAGAAGTTGCTTACAAAGCCATGTGATCTGGAAAAGAAGAGAGTGTAATATTTCAAGTTATTATCTCTCTTAACAATAATCTTACATGGTTTCTATACACTTCTCATTTCAGCAAGGATAAAACTTGCATCAGTGCCTTATGTACTGAAATTCTAAAACTAGCCCAAGTATGCATTTTACATACAGTGGAGCAAATTTCAAAAATCGAAAAAAGAATGCTCTGACTCGTCACTCTATATAGTAGAACTACACCTAAAACATAGATATAGAACATCTTTTCTTTAAATTTAGTTCAAATACATCAGCATATTTGCAGATTCATCAAAAATGTTAGCATTTACCAGATTCGGCTTATGAGTTGCATACAGCTACTTTACATTTTGGAGGATTTCCAATATCACTACTTACCTAAATGACATTTGAGGTGGTGGCACTTAATGAGGTACATGCAATACAGTACTTAACTCATGACATCTACCAGGCAGAAAATGCTTTATTAGCTGAGCCTGTTCTATGAATATAAATTGATTTTCTCCACAGTCAGTAAAATTGGCTCTTCAACTATACTTAAAGATAGAGTTGACTGGATCCATCTAGCAAGTTAAAGTATATTTCCTTGCATAAATGATGGTATAAGTGGGAAAGGGTACTTAAGTCTAGTTATCTTTGTCCCTAGGTGCCATGTTTATCAATTGCCCTACATTTAGGTCAGGAAGAAAGGTCTTACCTTGTAGAGACCCTGGAGTTTAATCACTTTGCTATAAAGCATTAGGTAGTTCTTTTTTGATGAATGAATACCTTAAATGTCAGGGCTTTAGCAATAATAGACTAGGACTTTGAAAAAAAATTGTTTTCAACCAAATTCCTTGTTTCTGAATCACACTGTCTTTAACCCATAAATGCAAATAGTTTTCAGTTATTGTTACAGTTACTGTTATTCTTGAGCACACACTGGACGCCTCAGGCCATGTCATTCAAAATGGAGGGGATAAAAGGAGCATGAGGTTGTTCCCTTTTATCAAAATTCTTTCAACAAAGGAAGAGAGATAGAGGCAAAAAGAGAAGGAGAGGGAGAAACAGAGAAAGACAGAGTGAGAGTGAAAAGACAGAGAAGAGAGAAAAAATATTGATTGCAGATAATTAAAATTTTGTAATCCAAGCTTAAGAACAATGAGTCATCAGAAAAATGAAATTTTCATGTAGGTATAGGAATGAGGAAATGCTACTAGAGGAAATTTAACTTGAACTCAGTGTTTAACAGTATATAGGATTTACTTAATTAGAGAGGACAGAGAAAATGTTTCTTAGTAGAGAGTATAAGTAAACTTCATGAGATAGAAATGGGGACTGGAAATAAAGGTTGCCTTCCTGATGTGAAAGCCAGTATGAGACGTGATACTGCTGGGTTGTACCTTTTGTCAACTGTTAAACTTCTTTTAACTTCATATTTGAAACCTTACGTAGAAAATGTAACTCCTATATTTTGTACACAGAATAGAGATGCAAGTCTAGAAATTATGTTATATGAGGAATGAATAGAAAATGAGGTGATGCTTGTGAAAAGTATTTTTAAGATTATACTTGCTAGTTGCTTTTTTTATACACTCATCTTTAATTATATTATTGATGGTTTTCCTGGAGAGAGAAGATTGAGAAGAAATATAAAGCCTGCCAGTTAATATATGACTGGCTGTCATTTAATAGAAAGATTAGGTTATTATGCATGATGCCAAAGGGCAAAGCTAAAACAACTGGGTAAGAATTATAAGTAATTTGGGATATAGTAAAATAATGAATATTTTCAATGGAGTCAAACTTTAGAAATAGCTTAATAATAAAATATCTCATTATTAAATGTACTTAAATAAAGGGTGAATTATCTTTAGACAATGAGTGCTACAGAAGTAAACCCTACATTATTTTAGATAGCTCCTAAGGTTCTTACTCCAAAGAACCTAATATTTTATAAGTAGATTCACTGTGATAAGTCAAATTGTAGAAGTCTTGGGAGTAAATATTAAGGATTTCATTCTTGATGTTATTGCCACAAGGGAAAGAATCTAAACTTTGTTAACAAGATAACCACAACAGAGTAGCAGTGATTAAGGGAATGTTAATGCAGCAGTAAGATGAAAGATTAGAAACAAACTTTTGGGAAGTATTTTAAGTTCTTCTGAAAAATGCATTGAGTATATAACTATGATAGTGGGATGTCATGACTTAGAGCTAAGGAAGAAGCATAAGATAGAGCATAAAAAACATCTTGATTTTTGGTACTAATAACATGGGTTTGTTAAAAAATCCTTTAGTTATTTTTAGGTCAAAAAAGTCATAAAACAAAATATATATAACTTTTTTTCTGATGTAAAAAGACAATTTTATGTTTGTATTGTAAATAATCTTTCTTCTGGATAATTTTTGTTGTTATTTAAAAAAAACATAGAGAAGGGTAGAGACAGAAAGAAGATACATGGCATAGGATGTGAGCTGTACACATGTGTCCACAAACATGCTTGGGAACACTTAAGAGATATTTTCATAGGAGACATTCATCTGCATGTAGCAGAAAGTGCACATTAAAGTGGTTTAAATGATGACAACATTCACTGTCACATAGAATAAGAAGTTCTAAGATATTTATATTATTCAGTGAATAATTAGGCATCTTGTCAACAGCAGAAATGCTTTTCATCTTTCTTGAGTCTCATACTCAGTGTATTGATTTGATCTTTAAGGCTATTTTCCCTTGTGGTTACAAGATGCCACATCAAGACCTCACAATTTTAGGGGTGAGATAAAAGATCATATGTTCCTTGTGTATATATATATATATATATATATATATTTTTGTGTGTGTGTGTGTGTGTGTGTGTGTGTGTGTGTGTGTGTGTGTGTGGTACACGGGCCTCTCACTGTTGTGGCCTCTCCCGTTGCGGAGCACAGGCTCTGGATGCACAGGCTCAGTGACCATGGCTCACGGGCCCAGCCGCTCCATGGCATGTGGGATCTTCCCAGACCACCGGGGTATGAACCCATGTCCCCTGCATTGGCAAGTGGACTCTCAACCACTGCACCGCCAGGGAAGCCCCCTGTGTGTTTTTAAGAGCTAGGAGACCTTTTGTAGAACACACACCACCCTCTAGCACACCTCCATCACATCTCATTGGACAGAAATTGGTAACATAACCATCCCAGAATCCTGTTACCTTCTAGGGAATAGAACTACTAAGATTGACTTAAAGAATGAGAATTTACCTTTGAATCCCGTGTGTGTAATGCAGATACTGGAACAAATTCAGGCTTTACCAGTAAGATAAAAGGAAGGCATAGCTGCCACATAAAAAAATATATGGCAATTTATCTCCAACTAATGAGTAAATCACATATATCTCTTTTACATTCTATTGCAACAGATAGTTTCTTCCTGAGCCAAAGTTCCTGGAATAAAAAATACAAGAATTATGAAACAACCACACTTAAATTTACTACTACTATAATCAAAGCAATTTGCCTTGGCAAATGAGAACTAAAAGTAAACACACTGTAATGTGCTCATGATTCTGCCCTCTTTTTAAATGTTAGCTGGAGAGAAAGTCTATAATTCACTAGATATCTGCCTACATGAAAAAGTGTATACAATGTACTTGCAGGCAAATTCACACACACTCACACATACACACTGACTCATGAACATTTAATTATCTAACAACTGGCTGACTATCAGGCTTATCTATTTATATTTAGCATCTGAGCTATGAATAAAGTGAAATTATAACTGACTGAAGTTCTTGAAGTTAAAATGTATTAGGTAAACCACAGCATGTGCTTACCCCTGCAATTTATATTTTCTTAACTTCAGAATTTGAAAAAGTAGGGAAAAGATTCCTTGCTCATTAAGAAGTCTGATGCAGTGAGTTATTAAGAAAATTACAAATTTACCATGCTCTTATTTTACATGTGTTCCAGTGTGGTCCAAGTCATGGATTTTAGCACTGCACATCTATCATTATTGTTTTAATTTAGGTGGGTAATAAACATTAAAATATGTAGTTATGTCACTTTCAATGACAACACAGCAATTTTGTTTAAATAGAATTCCTAATATGATTACCATAATTTGTCCTATTATTGCTTCCCTGTGATATATAAAATTCTTTCTATTATAATCTTAGTATTTAATAATCTCACACTTCTATTTTATACCAATCTATGAAAAGCTGAGTTAAAGTTTGGCTATTGTTTGTATGCAATTTTTTAAAGTTCTTGGCTATGTGAATTCATCACAGATCCCAAAATGTTTATACCATTTATATTTTTAGTGTATTTCTATGAATATTTATATTCACAATGATGACCAAGTTGTGAATATTTAAATATTTCTATGGAAAAAATTTAAATATGTTATAAGTAATTATAGAGAGTTAAATTTTGATTTCTAGTTAAGTAATTTGAGTATAAAACTAGTTTTCAATCAATCAAATTATCTTTTAAAATATGGAGCTATCAGATAATCTGGGACAGGTCTGGATTAGTGGAGCCTGAAGCTTATATACTTTGGGGAGGCCTTCTTTAAGGGAAAATGATATAAAATTATAAAAATAAAATAAATATAAAAATAAAATTTTGGCATGAAAGTGAAATATTTATTTAGAATCATAAATGAGAACCACAAAAATTGCTATAATCTACCAGAAATGCTTGCATAGAAATACTTTATGACTGCAAACAACCTTCTTTCCCCACCTAGAATATTCCACAACTATAAACAAAAGGTAGTACAGTAGTCCCCCCTTATCCTCAGGTTCACTTTCTACGATTTCCGTTACCCATTGTCAACCACAGCCCAAAAATACTAAATGGAAAAATCCAGAAATCAACAATTCATAATTTTTAAATTGTGTGTCATTTTGAGTAGTGTGATGAAATCTTGAGAAACCCCACTTCATTCCACTCAGGACGTGAATCATCATGTTGTTCAGCATATCCTGCCCATTAGTAACAGTGGCCCTCTTGGTTATAAGATGGGCATTCGTGGTATCTACTGCTCTTGTTCAAGTAACACTTATTTTACTTAATAATGGCCTCAGAATGCAATAGTGATGCTGGAAATTCAGATATGCCAAAGAGAAGTTGTAAAGTGCTTTCCTTAAGTGAAAAATGTGAAAGTTCTTGACTTTAATAAGGAAAGAAAAAAATCATATGCTGAGGTTACTAACATTTACAATAAGAACAAATACTCTATCTGCTAAATTATGAAAAAGGAAAAAAGACACGTGTGCTAGTTTTGCTGTCACACCTCAAGCTGCAAAAATTACAGCCTCAGTGCATAATGTTTAGTTAATGTGGAAAAAGCATTCAATTTGTACAATAAGATATTTTGAGAGAGATAAAGACCACATTCACTTAACACTTATTACAGTGCATTATTATAATTGGTCTATCTTATTATTAGTTATTGTTGTTAATATCTTACTGTGCCTAATTTATAAATTGAGCTTGATCATAAGTATGCATGTATGGAAAAAACATAGTATATATAGGGTTTGCTACTATTCATGGTGTTTCAGGCATCCAAAAGGGGAGGTCTTAGAATGAATTCCCTGCAAATAACGGGGGAGAGGGTACTGTAGTCATAGAGACCTATCCACATAAGAGACTCAGAAATATAAGCTTCTTTTGTTTCTTGGTATATTCTCTTCTGATGGTAACTCTAAAATAATCAGCATCTTTGACTTAAAAATAGAAAACTAGCTCCTCTTCATTTTGTATAAATAGGAATTTGCTATATATTCAAATGGAAATGTTTTTCCGCAAATATATTAAGTGAATGTATAAGAAACTGGTTTCAAATTAATTAACTTGTTACTGATGTCCTTCTCTCTTTTCATCTTTCTTGTTTGCATTGATGATCTTTACAATCTTTTTTATTTCTACATTTCTATAACTATGATTTAAATAATCAAATTAAACATATACTAATTATCCAGTCCTTGTGTCAGTCTCTTGCCTTCTATTCCAATAAAATATTAAAGAAAAATGTATTATTGAATAATATTTTAAAATTTGATTCTCCTATGACTAAAATAAATAAATATATATTAAAAGTTGGCATTTATCAGTAATTCTTGAAAGTTAAGAATTTGCGAGACATAATTTCACTTTGGTGCAATTATATTTAGAGGAATTTTCTTTAATTTGCTCGTAAGCTATAGTTCTATATTATCACTAGGTCAACTATGGCAGGCTAGTGTGGCAGCAATAAATGAAGAGTCAAAAAGCACTATGAAAATTTTTAGTATAATTTTTAAAACATGTTAGAATTCTGGTTATCATTGTAGAACAGTTATAACTGGGTTATGATTTTTTTATTTGTAGTAAGTATTAATACATTTTTAAAAGTCTTGAAATAAAAAGAGAGACATAAACATAATTTGAATATTTAGACTTGAGGAACACTGCCCTTATTCAGATACCATATTGGATTTTACCATTCAGTAAGATGTGAGAGAAATATAAAGATATGATTTATTACATACTTAAGATAGTAGGTATATACTACATCTGAGGAAAAAATACTCATCCTAGTATTCTAGATATTTTGATGTAATGATACATGCACATGTGCACACATAGGCATACACACACATACTTATGTCATTGACTTATACACCTAACTGTGTGTATTAAAATGATTAGTCAAAGACGTGTCAAAAATACATGGTTTATGGTATTAGGTGTGGCCAAGAAGGTGGTTAGAAAGACCCTGAGTTCATCTCCTCCCACAGGGACACCAAAATTACCACTATTTATAGAACAGCTATTGACGAGAACAACCTGTAAACTAGCAGAAAAGATTTTCCACAACTAAACATATAACGAAGGAACCACAATGAGATGGGTAGGAGGGACAGAGAAGCAGTCTAGTCAAGACCCATACCCCTGGGTGGGAAACCCACAGATGGGAGGATAATCACAATAGCAGAGGTTCTCCCCAAGGATCAAAAGCTCTGAGCCCCACATCAAGCCCCTTCGCTTAGGGGAAGCCCACAAAGAAAAGCCCCCAACACACCTGACTTTGAAGGCTAGCAGAGCTTATGTTCAAAAGAGGAACATAAGCTGTTGGGTCAGAACCCCTTGCTGACCTTGGACATACTCCTGGAGAGGCAGGAGGCAACGGGAACTCTCCCTGGTAACATAGACACTGGTGGCAACCATTTTTGAGAGCTTACCCTATCAGGAGGACACTGGTGCTAGCAAACACCATTTTGGAGTTTGCCCTCCAGCTTATTAGAGCTGAGGCTTACCCACCCACCAGTAAGCTGGCACCAATCCCAGGTACCCATGGGCCATGCAACCAGTCATGCTAGGTCCCAGCCCTGCTCACCAGCAGACCGCTACAGGCATATTTGGGTCCAGCCTTGCCCACCAGTGGACATTTTTCCAAAGAAAACATACAGGGCACCAACAGATACATGAAAAATTGCTCAACATCACTAATCATCAGGGAAATGCATGTCAAAACCATGAGATATCACCTCATGTCTTCCAGAATGATTATCAACAAAAAGGCAACAAATAACGTGTTGCTGAAGATGTGGAAAAAAGGGACCATCATGCACCATTGGTGGGATTGTAAACAGATGCAGCTGCTATAGAAAAAAGTATGGAGTTTTCTCAAAAAATTAAAAATAGAACAGCTATAAAATCCAGCAATTTCACTTCTTTATAATACATGAAAACACACACAAAAACCACTTAATTGGAAAGGATATATGCACCCCAAAGTACGCTGCAGGATAATGTACAAGAGTCAGCATATGCCATCAACCTAAGTGTTCATTAATAGATGAATGCATAAAGATGTGGTGTGTGTGTGTGTGTGTGTGTATACATATATATAATAGAATATTACTCAGCCATAGAAAAGAATGAAGTCTTGTCATTTGCAACAAAATAGATGGTTCTATAGGGTACTATGCTAAGTGAAATAAGTCAGATAAAGAGAAATACTTCATGGTCTCACTTATATGTAGAATATATGTAGAATCTAAAAATGAAAACAAGTAAACATACAAAACAAAATGAAAACAAGCTCAGAGATACAGAGAGAAATGTGTGGTTGCCAGAAGGGAATGGGGTGAGGGGTAGATAAAGTAGGTGAATAGGATTAAGAGCTACAAACCTCCAGTGGTATAATATACAAGTCATGGGAATAAAATATACAGCATAAGAAATATGTTCACCGGTATTATAATAACATTGTATGGAGACACATTGCTATTATACTTATCATGGTGATCATTTCATAACATATGCAAATATCAAATCATTATGTAGCACACCTGACACTAAAATAATATTGTATGTCAAATATATTTCAATAAAAAACAAAA
This sequence comes from Hyperoodon ampullatus, assembly GCF_949752795.1. Classification (NCBI taxonomy): domain Eukaryota; kingdom Metazoa; phylum Chordata; class Mammalia; order Artiodactyla; family Ziphiidae; genus Hyperoodon; species Hyperoodon ampullatus. Next base: position 122,126,742 of record NC_136918.1, read on the forward strand.
CATGATTCATGAAAAGAATAGCCTAGTTCATCTGGTAAAATAAATATTCAGATGTTCAAAGTATTACTGAAATGAGCGTTATATTAGCATAAGACAGGCTAACAGATTTCAGTGGAAGGTTTCCAGTATTAGAAAGTCTATCATATTAAAATATAATCTTGTTAAATCTAAAATCTATTAGATTTATTACCGTCAGTGATTTTTAAAAGTTTACCACAATGAACTTGGCAAGTATATAGACTGGAATTATTAGAAATATAAAACAGTATTATATCTGATTCGTTCAATTCATCTACATCATGCCATTTGATTTTAGTACTATTATTTCAAAGATATTTGAAGCAAAGTCATTTTTGAATTAATTCATAATTAGTTGACTCACAAATCATAGAATTAAATAGTCTGCTTTATTTCTTTAGAAGTAAAAAGAAGCAAATATCTCTAAAAATTTATTTATTTGAAAACATAATGAAAACAGTATAATTTTTATTGAAATTGTGATATGCACAAGACAAATAAAAATGTGGTTTCAAATTGTTCATTGGCATGCACATGCATACATTTGTAAAATTATATAATTTCCATTTCCCCTTAGGGCTCATAAGACTTGAATTAAAATACTGTAATACCACTTTTAAAATATATAACCTAAAACAGGTTATTTATCAAAATAATTGTCAGAAATATAAACATTTAACTGTAATTAGGTTTTATATAAATGCAATTCTTTCCTTTTCCACTACTCAGTAGAATCCCTTTTGTTTCTCTAAATTTCTAACAGTAAATCCAGACCTATGAAGTCTAAGAATAATTGACATATTCTCCCTTACTGTTCAGCTATGAGGTCCAGGCCTGTGTATAAAGCAGTGACATTATTTCCAGTAGCAGATGGGAAAAACACAGAGCCATGTAACAGAGTAAAGCAATCCCACGTTAAGTTTTTGAGCCTTAACATGTGGCTGGAGCTACAGTCCTCTATTTAACCCCAAATTCAAGAACCCTTTTCCTACTACGTATTTGTATAGTGCACCTGCGAAGAAATCTCTGAGTTAAATATATACATGAGGAAATAATCAGAAAAATGCAGAATATGAGACATCCAACAGGACACTTGGCCTGGGACTCTTCAAAAATCTAAGGTCATAAAAAAATACAGAAATGAGCAACTGTTCTACATTTGGAGAGAAAAATGGCAAAACAAACGATTGTAATGCAAGAATTTTATTTGCATCCTTAAAAGAAAATGTAAGGATAATATATTTTGTAGCAGTTTGGAAGTCATGCTTGTATAACTGATGATTTTATTAAATTAGTGTTTAATATGTTAACATTATTGTGGTTATATAGAAAAATGTAATTTTCCTTAGGAAACACATGTTGAAGTATTTAGGGATGAAGGGTAAGATATGTTTAATTTCCCTTAAATAGTTCAGGAGAAAAAAAGATATTTCCACAAATAAAAAGAGACAAAAAAGAATAAAATGTTAACAAGCTAAGTAAAGTGATTACTAGAGTTTGTTGTATATTCTTTAAACTCTGTCACTTTAAACATTTGAAAATCCAACAATAATTTCCATGGAGTGGTCATGTTTACATATGAAAATTGGGACATTCCAGTTTTTGTAAGAACTAAAATTCAGAAAAACGTGCTTTATATACTTTTATTTGTACTTGTAAAGTATATGTAAAAGTCATATTTACCAATGATATAACAGAAAATAATAAAAGTACAATTATTCTATAGCAAGAAATTACCTTTATCATTTATTTGAAAAACAAGGTTTAATAAGTAGTTTTAAGAATAATGTGTTCTTGGGCTTCTGGTGGCACAGTGGTTGGGAGTCTGCCTGCCGAAGCAGGGGACGCGGGTTCGTGCCCCAGTCTGGGAGGATCCCACGTGCCGTGCAGAGGCTGGGTCCGTGAGCCATGGCCGCTGGGCCTGCACGTCCGGAGCCTGTGCTCCACAATGGGAGAGACCACAACAGTGAGAGGCCCGCAAACAAGAAAAAAAAAAAAAAAGAATAATGTGTTCTTAATAAATACTCAATATATTTACCTTTTATTTTGATTTTGTTACTTTCTTTTACTTTGTATTTTATTTCTTCTAGTCATCTTAACCTTAAAAATATTCGTCAGTTTCAAATACTTACAAATCATAACCAAGGAATGCAAGTAGTTTGCTACCATTCAGGCTTGAGAAACGTATAAACACTACATGAACATTTTTAATGAACTATTAAATAAATTCAAGGGTGAAATTTTAAAAGTCTTAAAAGTTACCTAATCAAAACTCATTAATTAAATTTGAGAATTTTTGTGATTAGAGTATAATGCGGTATAGAATTATTTAAACCACAGCCTGAATGTGTTTTACGTTTTCAAGTTGTCTATTTGAGGTTTAGATGTAAATATTGTTGAATAGCAATCTCAGTTGCTTTGTAGAAGTTACTGTCTATAGATAGGAAACCAATAGAATAATTATGCCTACAGAAACTTCATTCTGCTTTATTTCAACTTCTGGTCAAGCAAGTTCTTATGAAATGTCCACTAAAGCCTACATTCTTTTCCTTAATATCAGGCAATTTCACAGAGTAGATGACATTTTCTGAAAATCCAAGTTATGCTGTTCAGTTTAGGAAAGGAATGACAAGGTAGAAAATCCTAAAGTAATGGAAGATGGTAAATTTATTACATACTAATTGTTCATCTCAAGAGAGAATTACTAATTGCTAAAACAGTGAGTCGTAGAGAATGAGATAAGAGAGATCACCAAGAATTCCCAAAGTAAGTGAAATTTGAGAAGGGCTTTGATGAAGAAGTACTAATATTTTTGCAGACAGATGAGCAAGCTGGGTGTATCAGGTTAAGAAACAAATAAGCAAAGTCCAGAGAATAGGGATGAGTATGATATAAAGAGGGAACAGTAAGATCTCTTCCTGACAAAACTAGAATGTCTTATTGTGTAGGAATATTGGGAATTATTATGATAAACATAATATGAAACTAACATGAAAGCCATAATTTCTTTATGAGTGATGATGATCAGAAAGTGACCTTTGCTTAAAATAGTTAATTATATATAGCTTTTCTCACTAAACCGAGGTATCTTTGGGCATAAGTAACCTCTTTTCACCTTCATATACCCAGCAAAAGCATAATGCCTGGAGCAAAATTATATAGTAAGTAAGTAGCATGGAATGAACAATGAGGGGATGAATGAAGAAATAAATGAAGAGGTGAATAAATGTTTAAATTAAAATATTTTAGAATATTTATTCTGACAGTAGTAAGATATTTTCAATAATTTTAAAAATTGCCTAAATATCTGAAAAGTATAAATTTAAACCACCTTTGGAAATTAGACATATGTAATCAACAATATCACAACTTCATAAAAGCCTTAAGAGATGCACCATTATTATTATTTTAGAAATAAAAGTTATTTCTAAACTTTTAAAGTTTAGATAGTAGATACCAGACTTAAAAGTTTATTTTAGTATTTGGTTTTCTATTTTGGTTTAGCATGATGTACTTTATTTTTCTTAAAAGTACTGTTTTAAGTAGATAGTTAAAACAAAATATTTAAGATGCTTATCAATACTCTTCCTGATATTTGAAAATACAATGGAGTATAAAATCATAATGAGGCACAGTGGCAAGCCCGAACCGCAAATACAGTACACTGGGAATTATACCATCACTGAACACTTCTTTGTATTTTCTTTGTCCCTAAGAAAGAAAATGAAAACTGCATTCAGATTGCTTTATTTATATCAAATTAGAATATAATTATAGTTTTAAAACATTAGGTTTGTTGTTAAAGAATTAGAAAACGTAGGAGAAAATAACAATCAGTTCCTTTATTGAACACAAGATCTATGTAAAATGAAACAAACATTATATAAAATTTTGTATTTTCTCTCCAACAAGCAAAATGTGAGAAGCGTCCAATGATGAAGACATAAAAAACAATGAATGCTGTAATTTTCCATCATTGTATACGTTTAGTTTTTGAGACTTGTTAGACTAACTCACTACAAAATAAGTAAGCATCATGTCCTTTACTAATTCTCTGTGAGCTTACATAGACAAATTAAACCTACAATAAAATAAATAATAACCATTCAATTTATACACATATATTTGAGTGATGTTTAGAGAACTTGTTATGAGTATGAACTATTAGGTACCTCCACACTGAAATGTGTGTGCTTTGAATCAATGTTTATGATAATTTTTATCTTTCTATCTAAATAAAAATCAATCCAAATATTTTGCTAAATGATTGCAAGATTTGACTGATGAATCAGTGAGATTTTAGAATAGTGATATATTATATGTTATAATTGTGGAATTGAGATAGTGTAGCTTTGTGAATACACACACAGATTAAAATTTATGTGTACATATACATACACCCATAATACCCAAATTCATTTTATCCCTGGCTCTGTCTATTGAGAGGGTCTAAGAGCAGCAATGGTCCAATAGCATTGAGTCTATCTACTGCCTATATCTTAGATTCTCTATGTCATTTTCCACTAAAGGAAAGACTCCTTGGAGGAATGACTGATTGTCATTCAGCCTGGTACAAAAAAAGTATAAGATGATAATGGAAACATCATTTTGTACCAGAAAGCAAGAATGTGCTATAAAGAAAGTTGGGCAATAAGTTGAGAGGATGCAGAAGTCAGCTTGAAAAGGCTATCTATCACTGGTTAAATTGAAGACAGTGTGAGATTCAAGATAAATAACTGAGATAACATAACACACTGAATAAAACAGAAAGCAAACTGTCCATGAATATGTAAATAAAGAAAAATAAAGAAATAAATCAAAACTTGTATGATCAAATGGATATTTACATAGTTTCAAAGTATTTCTAAGTGAAAATAATTACTACTTAGAGAAGGAAAAAAATAATTTCACACTGAAAAAATCCCAGCAGACATTACCATAATCCAGTGATCTAAGTGAACATTGTCAGTAATGGAACAAATTAACACTATATGCCATCTGATAGAATGCATTAAGAAGAGTTAAACATCACTTCTAGGATGTTCATGCAAAGATACATAACCTGAAACTACACATGAAGAAGCACTCTTAGGAACATTCTGAAAAAAACAAATAAGGACACATAAAATAACCATCTTGTGTCAAAGTCATGAAAATCAATATAAGATTAAGGAACTCATAACTGATCCCTCTGTTATCAAGACATTATTGTCACAATTGTCAAACTAGATAGACGTCTGTATATTATATAGTAGTAATGTGTTAATGTTAATTTTTTCTTTTGATGATCATATTGTATAGATGATTATATTATATAGGCAAATGTCCTTTCATATGCAAAATTAATACTAATCTATTTGAGTCATCAGATCTGCAACTTATTTTCAACTGCTTCAGGGAAAAATAGTTCTTTATACTGTACTTCTAACTTTCCTATGAGTTTGTGTTTATATAAGAAAGAAAGAAATGCCAAATTCTACCCTAAATTATTTGCCAGATTCTGAAGCTTTATGATTCGAGACTATTTTTTAAATTGAAATATAGTTTATGTACAATATTATGTTAGTTTCAGATGTACAACACAGTGATTCAACATTTAAGTGCATTACAAAATGACTACCAAAATGTCTAGAAAACATCTGTTCCCATACTAAGTTATTAAAGTATTATTGACCATATTTATTATGCTGTACATTACATCCCCATGACATTTATTTTATAACTGGAGGTCTGTACCTCTTAATTCTTTTCACTTATTTTGCCCATTCCCCACTCCACTCTCCTCTGGCAACCACCAGTATTTTCTCATATCTATGAGTCTATTTTCATTTTGTTATATGTTTCTCACATATAAGTGAGATCATGTACTATTTGTCTTTGTCTGACTTATTTGACTTAGTGTAATACCCTCTAGATGCATCCATGTTGTTGCAAATGGCAAGATTTCATTCTTTTTTGTTTAATGGCTGAATTAATATTCTATTGTTTATATATACATCATTTTTATGATTCAGCAGTCTAAGTTCTACCCAAGAACCAAAACATGAAAATTCTACAGTGGGTATAACAGATTTCCATAAGGAGAAAGATAAAATGAGAAAGAAGCAATATTCAAATAAATAATAACAGTGTCCAGGGCTTCCCTGGTGGCGCAGTCGTTAAGAATCCGCCTGCCGATGCAGGGGACAGGGGTTCGTGCCCCGGTCTGGGAAGATCCCACATGCTGCAGAGCAGCTGGGCCCGTGAGCCATGGCCGCTGAGCCTGCGCATCCAGAGCCTGTGCTCCACAACGGGAGAGGCCACAACAGTGAGAGGCCCGTGTACCACAAAATAAATAAATAAATAAATAATAATAATAATAATAATAATAACAGTGTCCAAACTTATTAATAAAAGTGTCAACCTGCAAAATCAAGAAGCCTTGTAAAACAATCATGTTAAAATTTTCATAAGTAGAAATTTTCAAAATTTATATTTTTATGATATTTGCACTTTATGTATGTAAAAAGTAGTAAAAATAGACGTTTTTTTTTTACAAACATGGAGTCCATTTAGAAAAATTAACTGACATAATTTAAGTTACTTGAAAATGTACATGACAGTAAAATTTTAAACATTTCAGCAAATGGTAATTCCCCAACTTTTAAATTATTTCTTCAATGCGCTTACATGAATCTTTATCTCAATTTTAAAAATTGAACAAAATGCTATTAATTTCATTTCATGTACATAATATGTTCCCTGAGATAACATGGCAAACATTTTTTTTCACCTTGAAAAGTAAATAAATTACCTGAGACTAACTGAATTTTTAAGAACAAAGTTTAAGATTCTATAATTTTATACATATTCGTGGACTTAAAGCTGAAATGTCACATATTTAGTATGTATCAATAGCTCCAAAATTAGTTTCAACTTTTGTTTAATCATATTTTAAAATTTAATACTTTCTTCCTTCTCAATAATAAACATAGAAGGTCAAGGAAAAGATGCTGATTGCCAGAAGCTAGTTAAGCAGATTCCAGGTTAGCTACATTTGGTATATAAATTCTGGGTGGGTTAAATATTGTAATGCTATCTTATACCCAGAGTATCAATAATAGATTTCTCAGCTACTGCTCTGTGCTCTAAAATTTTTTGAGATCTTTAGTAAACATAAATTTAACTGAAACTTGTTTAGTATAAGAAAATCCAACATTAAATTTTCTAAGCAGGGTTCTCAATCTGCTGACTTTTGGGAATGGACAGCCTTTGCTGTGGGGTTCTGCACTGTGAATTGAAGAATGTTTATCAGCTAATCCTACCCACTACCTTTTTATTGTAGTATCTCTTCCCCCAACCATCAAAAATGTCTCCAGACTTTGCCAAATGACCTTAGAGGAAAATTATGTCATATTTGAGAACCAATGTTTGAAAAAAAGGGGATTTCCTAAAAATAAAAGTGTCGGTATACCCTAAAGATCTTGTAATAGGGACATAGTTCTCAAGATTTGGGCCCTTTTATCATTAACTACTTTGGTTAACACAATGATCTACCCTTTAAGTATTATTAGTGAGAACTTATCTACTGAAAGACAATCACATCCAAACCAAGATTTTAATTACTTTAATAATTCACAGCTCTGTGTCTAGTCAAAGTATGTCTGCACTTCATAAGCAACGTTTGACTCTAATGTTGAATAAGATTTTACAGGGCTCATATAATGAAAGAAGTAATGATTTATAAACAGATATTTACAAAAAGGCATTATGAACTTTTCAACAGTAATTCTATGAACTTTAACCCTATTGTTTTCTTTCTGATTGTGAGATTTCTTTCTGCTGTTTTCCTCAAAATATTATAAATAGACAGATAATGAATTTTCAGAAGAAATAGTTTTATTTTTGACTAAATTATATAATAAAATGAATTCATTACCAATTATGTTCTATAGTTATATATGAGGTAATTGAGATGTAGAAACATCTCTCTCTCTCTGTCTCTCTCTGTCTCTGTCTCTCTCTCTGTCTCTCTCTCTCTCTCTCTCTCTATTAGTGGATCCTACTTACATAGATCATACAGAGTTACTTATTATGACTCTGTTGACAATAAGTTTTTTGTATGGAAGTGAAATTGTGAAATCACAAGGTAGTACTTTAAAAAGTGTGGTTATTTGTAAGAAAAAGGGTCACTATAAAATTTAAGTAGATAATATACTCTTTTTTGTAAAAATTTGAGAAATAAATCTGAATTCTTAAATTGAAATACAAAATTTTAATATGCAATTTTTACAACTAAGAAAATATGATAGCAATGGTTCTTTATAATTTGATAAATAAGATTAAGTCACATATGGCTACTTTTAGAAAAAGAAAGTTTATCCCATATTTCCCCTTTTTGTTTTTACTTCAATGTCTTCACATTAGGCACACATTATAACAGTGTTGATGTAGAAATACATTTTTCAAAAAATATTTGTTTATAGTGAATTAGGATTAGGAACATGCATACATCCTACAACTTTTAAATTATAATTTCTGCTAAATGGAACAATACCTAAAAGACCAGGATCTGGCAAACTTTTTCTATAAAGGGCCAAGTATGTAATATTTTAGGCTTTGCTAGCCATACATCTCTGTTGCAATTGTCCAACTCTACCAGTTTTGCAACAATGGACAGTACACAAACAAATGGGTGTGGCTTTAGCTCCAATAAAAGTTTATAAAATCAAGAAAAAGGCTGGATTTGTCCAATGTGCTATACTTTGTCCACTCTTGTAACAAATTATGCATATTAATGACATACATTTTTGCTGTTAATGGGGAGATGTTCCACTTTCCTATGTGATAGGGTAATTTCCTACATCCTGTATAATATATAATATATACTCCATTTAATAAATTACATAGTATTTTTATTTCTTTTAAATATATCCATTATTATCATTATGAAATCTCCTTTTTTTGTAGTAATTCGTTCAACTTTAACAAAACTAAAACCAACATAAATATAAACATTTTCACTGATGAAAGGTCATTCGTTATGGAAATGTGTACTGATTACTACCAACTATACTTTAAAGAGTGATTTGAAAATGTACAATGAATACAAATGACAATAAAAATTAGGTTAAGCTAAGGAGAATCCAAGTTGCTGAAAGCTTTGATAAATGTTATCATTTTATAAATATAAAACTTGAAGATAAGTTTGCTAAGGGGGAAAGGTCTTTTGGCATCAAGAGTTACAGCTGCTTCAGGGCTTAGCCATTAAGAAATACATTTTCATAATATACCTCAGGAAAAAAAAGAAGCAAAAACTATTATCCTTTAAGGAGACAGAGACTTTTTAAAAAATATTTTTCTATTTTTAATAACAAAAGGCAAACATTCATAAAAATCTTATTTTTTTACATATTACAAAAAATTTCCCCATCTCTTTGTAAACTTGGAATGCAAATGTTGATTTGCTTATTGTTTTTTCTAATCAACTAAGGAACAATTACAAAGGTTATCTGTTTTATGTTCTGACTTGAACATACCTGCTTAGTGAAAATAAACTTTTTATGATAACAGAAAACAATAAATGGCAATCTTACGAAAACTTTCAAGGGTTGCCGATTGGCTTTCTTTACCTATTCCCCTGCTCACATTGATTACTACCTACTTCCTGTCCTTGGTATCACATGCAATTTATCTTTCTTTTTTCCTTTCTAACTTTCCATCACATAGACTGAAAAATACCTACTTCGAAAAAGTTTTGAGACTTCTTAAATCAATATTTTCATTTTTTTCTCCCTGAAGTATCATTGTATTAAAACGTCCACAGAGACTTCCATGGTGGCACAGTGGTTAAGAATCTGCCTGTCAATGTAGGGGACATGGGTTCGAGCCCTGGTCTGGGAAGATCCTACATGCCACGGAGCAACTAAGCCTGTGTGTCACAACTACTGAGCCTGTGTGCCACAACTACTGAAGCCTGTGCGCCTAGAGCCCATGCTCAGTGACGAGGGAAGATACCACAATGAGAAGCCCGCGCACTGCACGGAAGAGTGGCCCCCACTTGACACAACTAGAGAAAACCCGCACACAGCAATGAAGACCCAATGCAGCCAAAAATAATAAATAAATTCATTAATTTAAAAAAAAGAAAAATCACAATTTAAAAAAAAGAAAGTATTTCAAAAATTTTTTTAAATAAAATAAAAAATAAAAGGTCCACAAATAGAAGAGATTAGAATTTATTCACATTCTCAACCTCTCCACCTCAACAAGAAAAAAGAACACATTTTTTAACATAAAACTCTATATTTAAGCTATTGTTTAAAAAATTCAGTTTTCACAGCATACAATGATTTGTCAAATCATTTTTCCAAGGTATTTGTATATAACACACTTTTTTTTTTTTAACATTTTCCATCATATGTTGAAATTACTTGTGATTTTAGGGATCTCAATTTTATTCTAATTACTTTCTCTCAGTAGAGAACTATCAGTTATTATGAAATTGAACAACAAATGTCAGCACTGTCCCTTTCAAATACTGACTGAAATTCATCAAGTTATATATTTAGTGTATATGCACTTTTCCATAGGCACATTATACCGCAACAAAAATGTTTAAAATTTATAATGACAGTAGTTTAGGCCTAACTAAAAATTACCCCTTAGAATATAGAAAAAACTGACACCATTCACCTTAAGTGTTGTATAATTGTCAAAGTTTAACCACTTTATAAATGCTGTGTATGGATTATAGAGGCATAGCTCGTCATTCACTATTGATGATTATGCAAGTATCAATTAATATTTAATAATTAATTATTTTAACTAACAAAATGTTAGTTAAATATCAATTTACTGTACCAGCTTATTGTAAGAATACCAGCATCCTTGGGAAAAGCTTTAAGAAATAAACAATTAGTTTATAAATGCACAAGAGGAAAGTGAAATTTCCTGTTCTCTCTAAATTGACATTTGACTTCTAATTTTGTTTTTTTAAAATAAGTCTAATTAATAATCAAGAACATCAAGCTTGATTGAAATACTAAAAACACTAACTGATTATATTCCTATATTATGAATGCCAATTGTTTAAATATACCAATGGCAATTTTTTTTTTCCAGGAACGTTTCTCAAGTTCACTAGTCTCTAGAATTCACCCCAACAAGATTTGCAGGGAAACAAAGCATAGCAAGGACATTGTTGCTCATTTTGCAGTTGAGCTATTTTTTTCAGCATTTAAGTTTAAGAAATTCTGTAGCTGACATGTAAAGATTGCTTTGTGTAGTTTAAAGAGAAGCCTTGATTAGTTTGGTTTCTTTTGATTGAACAACTGAGGGTGAATTATCACAATTTTTCAAAATCAGGAAGAGATCCCTGGTAAGTACAGTGCACTTTATGTTGGCAGAGACCTCTTACCAACTGGAACAACTAAAAACATGAGATGTCTGCCTCATAAACTATTTTATTATAACATAAATATATGTACATAATAAAAAAGGAATATTACAGAAGTCTGCGTCAGCTTTATCCCTAGTGACACTGCATAGAGGAAACAGAGTTTAGCTTTCTCAGCTTATTGGTTTATCCATTAATTCCCTGCATCACATTATATTAAATACATTAACTACATTTCTTGATGTGTCAACTTATATTCAATTAACCCCCTACTACGAAAAAAGAACTGTAAATAAATCCTATTTCTCCTTCTTAAATATCTTAGTAAGATTTTTCTTAATTTCTCTTATTAATTAATCTTTTATGTAAAATATTTATGTCTTTTTCTCTTGTTAAATCAACTGCAAGCAGATATCTTGGTTTCTTTTTAAGTAAAATGCAGAAATTTGCACTCAATTTCTCTTAGTCTCTAGTATGCTCCTTTACTTTTCAAATTTTTCTAGCTACTTTTTTGTTTCGTTTTTACTTTGGCAAGGGGTATAATATTGTATAAAAAGTATAATAAGTTGGACCCATGCTGTCTTTACAGGTTAAGTCTAGACATTCAAGAAGAGCATAAAATTATTTTGAGTGTCCTCTGTATTACTGGAAATCACTAATGTGATTGGACCTGTAGAGAAATAAACATAATTTAATCCCTTGTCATTCAAATGTGCTCTTTGATGCAAATAGGAATAGTTTTTATATGTCAAGGACATATCCCCCTCCAAAACTGTTACATTCTGTATATTGTTAAAAATCAGTCTGTATTTTAGTTTGCTTTATGTTTGCCCCATGACTCTTGAACATTTTCTCCTGAAATTTGTAATTGTTTTTCTTTCTTATTGACAAATGAATCACGTCATTGTAATATTGCTAACATCCATATTCTTAATATCTTAATAGTTATGATGCAAATTTAGCTGTTGACAATAATCAAAATAACAGTATTTTTCTTTAAAACAACAGAAACTTATTTCTTTTTAACTAATAGTTTACTCTTAAGAAACAAAAGTTAGTATGTTACCTCCAAGTTTTAAGGACACAGATTTTTTTGGTCTTGATCCTCTTCCATCCTCATAATTAGATTTGCATCTTGCAGTCTAAGAGACCTGTACCAGCTACTGGTATAATATCTACATTCCAGCCCCTGGGAGGGGAAGAGCCAAGAAGAGGAGGTTAGGATCCTTGTCTTTCATGTGTAGCACCAAGAAGTTGCACATATAATGTAACTTCAGTAATTTAGTGTTAACTTGTGCAAGATGCTAAAGCTCTTCTCATCTGCAAAATTTAAATAATAATAGCACCCACTTCGTAAGGATGCTGTGATAATTAAATGAGTTAACATTTATAATACATTTAGAATAGTAACTGACACAGTAAAATAATAAGCACAAATAAATACTTTAATACTATTATAACTTCATTTTTCATTTAGTGTCCAGAACTTAATTGTATGACCAGAGTTTGTTGAAAAGAAGCTAATATAATTTTTTGCTTCACCTCCATGTGCTTAGGTAAAACTTCTGAAAGAGAAGATCTTAGGGGAGACTATAACAAAGTCTGTGACACATTCTATTAATTAAAAACAACAACATCACATCTATTCTTTTTCTTGATGATATTTTGCGCCAAATGTGAGGCTCATTCTGAGATAGAGCCATTCCTCTCAAGGCTTTCCTTTCCTTATATTCCTGTATTATATCAACTTTTGTGGTCTTTGTTCTTGGATCTGTTTTCCTTTTGATAGAATATATTCTTTTCTCTTTCTCACCTCTTTGTGTCAGAAAGTGCAAAGGTTACATTGTCCTAGTCTGTTCAGGCTGCTATAGCAAAACTCTACAAATTATGTAGCTTATAAACAACAGAAATTTACTTCTCACAGTTCTGAAGTCTGGGAAGTTCAAGGTCAAGATGCCAGCATGGTCGCATTTTGGTGAGGACCCTCTTCCTGGTCCATAGCTGGCACCATGTATCCTCACATGGTTAAGGGACTATAGATTTCTGTGGAGCCTCTTTTATGAAAACACTAATCCCATTCATGAGGCCTCCACTCTCATGACCTAAGCACCTCCCAAAAGCCACATCTCATAATACCATCATCTCCTGTACATTCAGATCACAGCATACATCAGTTTTCTAATTGCTTATCTCTGGAACTGTACTTAGTTTTCATATTTTGAATAATTGCTTTTCAGGATCGTGATTTTAGTTCATATATCATGTTTCCACAAAAAATTTTTAAAGCTCACATTCCATTATTTTCTAAAAGCTAGCATTGCTGATGAAAACTCTGATAGAATATTTGAGTTTTATCTTTTACAGATAAATTATTAATTTTTAAAAAACATTTTATGCTTGGTGTTCTAAATTTTCAGAAAAATGTGTCAAAATGTTTATCTTTTTTTATGATGTATGCTGTTCAGGACTGAGTGAGATCTTTCAATCTGAATATTTTTGCTTTTTTTATCACTCTGGGAATTTTTAAAATCATTTCTTGATTATTTCTCCCATTTACTTTTTTTTCTCTTCCTGGCTCATCTATTAGAAAATTTGAAAACTTCATAGTTATTCCTCCAGGTAGTTTCATTTTAAAATTTCTTTTCAAATATTGTCCATTGTTTTTCTTTTCTTTTCTTTTCTTTTCTTTTTTTTTTTTTTTCTTTCCCTCCCTTTACTTTACATGGTGAGGAATTCCCTAGCATTCTTCTTCCAGACTTTCAACTAGATATTTTACTGTACAACCCTAACTTCTAAAAATGCTGTTCTGGTCTCTGACTATCATTTCCCAGAGTAGACTGGTTTTATTTTATGGGTGTTACCTTTCATAAATCTGTCTAAAATACTAATTAGAACTATCTAGGTTTTATCTGTTCCCTGGATGACTTTAGGTTTCTCTAAAACCAGTTATCTTTCATGTTACTGAATTTCCTCATATGCATAAATTAAACATTTTTTTCTTTCCATATTTAAAAACCAAACCAAACCATGGCTTGTTTATTCTAAGGGCTTGATTGGATTGCTCTTACACTGTGAAATTCTGTTACTCATTTGACCTCTCCCCTGAATGTACAGCTTGACTTCTGCCTCTGTGAGACACGTTGATTGACTGGTTTCACTTAAAGCTGTGTGGCCTGGACACACAGATTCATGCTCCCTCCACCTCCCAGCATGAGTTTCCCAAATAAACATGGTTTAACTCTAAAGTACCTATACTCACTTAGGAATTCAATCATGCCCAAGTTCTTTAGAAAGTAAATACCTGCTTTAATCTGCAGGCCAAAATTTTTGATGCCACTCCTTGTTATTAGTAGGAAATTTAACCAGCCCATTCCCACTTGCTAGATTGACTGACTCCAAGATTGGAGTGTTTCTAGGGTTCAACAGGGAACAAATAATTCCACTTCCATTGACTTCTCCAATTTCTGCTTCCTGTTGTGGCCAATTACTCTCTGGTGTAGAAACAGGAAATCAACTATCTTAGATCTTTCAGAAGTGAGTCAAAGTCCCTGGTTCATTGTTGTTCCACTTCTCACAAAAGTCTAAGATCTGCATTTGATTTGTTTTGTGTACTTTGGATTTTAAGGAGGGAAAGAATAAAATGCATGTCCTAATGTTTTTTATATCAAGATGTACATACTATTTTAAATCTCTGGAGATCTTCAATAATGACACAGGAATAATAAGAGCATTTTTCAATATTACAACGTAAATGCAATAAATGGCAGTGGAAGCAGATGCACCAAATTGTCTTTGAAACACAGTGACATAAAATTCTCTTGGGAAGGAAATTTATTTATCCAGTGGGAAATCTTGTCAAAAATATTTATACTCTTTAACTAGGTAAAATATAAAGTTTGTTAAATCTTTAGAGGAGATGGGAATTAAATGCCAAGTTGTTTATTTGGTTCAAGAGATTCCATAATTTACTTGAAGTAGATATGAGTCTTCTAAGTTTTCAGAGCTTAAAGCTCTCAAATAAATCACATGTACCTAGTGGGTGATATATACATTGCTATGAAAAGCCTTAAATCAATCACATGTACCAAGTGAGTGATAGTATACTTTGTTATAAAAAGAACAAAGTTTGATAAGCTACAGAGTCTAAAATAAATGAGGTTAGATTGAAGTGTTCTTCTGAATAGCTGTGTGAACTTAAATCACTTACTTAAACTCTTTAAATTTCTGTTTCTTCATCTAAAAAGAGAAGAACAAACTATATTCCTTGAAGGATTTTTGAAAGGAGAAAGAATGTTTTATATATATAGTTGATATTTTATACATAACAGCTACTCAGTAATGTTGAAAACACTAGCAGTGACAAAGAAGGTACTGAAAATACTAATCAGAATCATCTAAAGTTTATCTGTTCCCTGGATGAACTCGAATTTCTCCAAGATCAGCTATTTATTTTGGTATTTATGTAATACATATTAATGTTATATAACTTCTAAAATCAATCTAATTTGATAAAATAAGGTTAATCTACATAAAAGTATTGGGACATTGACAAAAATACATAAAGATATGCAGAAAATTATCTTTTTAAATGAAGACAAAACCAGTTTTTTGATAACACACACAGTTATTTTAAAGAAAAGACCAAGAAGGAAATCTCACAAGAAATCTTAAATAAGGGCAGTTATTATTTAAATGATTTTATCAAAGTAAAACATCTTGATCTGGGACTATTTAACACATCAAGTACTTTATGGAGTTGTTTATATTTTATCATTTCCTCCTTACAACATTCTATCACACTTGCTTATTTCAAATGTGTACATAATGAAACTGAGGATTGAGGAGATGAAGTATCAATAACTTGCCTATCAGTTTATAGCTCATTAATTGTGAAACCAGAAGTTTACATCAGTGTTAAAACTGAATTATGTCCCCTCAAAATTCATGTTTCAAAGTTTTAACCTCCAGTATCTCAGAATGTAACTATATTTGGAGACAGGGTCTTGAAAGAGGTAATTAAGTTAAAATGAGGTCATTAGAATAGGCCCTAATCCTTATTAGAAGAAGAAATTAGGACCCAGACACAGACAGAGAGAAAACCATACAAAGACAATGGCAAAAGACAACCATCTACAAACCACAGAAAGAGTTCTCAGAATAAGCACATCATCAACATCTTGATCTTCGACTTCTAGCCTCCAGAATTGTGAGAAAATAAATTTCTATTGTTTAAGCCACCTAGTCTGTGGTACTTTGTTATGGCAGCCCTAGCAAACTAATATACCTAGGTTGGACCAGGTGCTCATAAGGTCACAACCTGCTCATAGGCAAAGCTTATGGAAACTTATAAGGACTTTGTATAAAAATACAGGTAACTTGCAGATTGTAAATCAATTTGGTATTCTACACACAAAGCTATTAATTATGTGTTACAAATAAATATAAATAGATAATGTGATGGTTAATTTTTTGTGTCCACTTGACAGGGTTAAGGGATGCTCAGAAAGCTGATAAAAGGGTATTTCTGGTTTGTGAGGGTATTTCAGGATGAAGTATGCTCCAGAACTTTCCTTTATTCTCCTCAACCCTCTTTATTCATTCTTGTTCTTTTGTATATAATTCTATTTGCTCCTCCTACTTCATCAATTTTTCTTCATAATTAGGACTCTATGATTGATTTCCTTTCCTAGCCAGTTCCTGTCTCATAACAGAGCAAAATAATACAGCAAAATTAGTGATAGATAATTTTATTGTTGTACTTAAATGCTAATTGAAAAAAACAAAAGAAAATATTAACTTCTATCCCACTAGCTAGAGGAGCTACTTTACTATATTTTCTTTGTCCTTTAATTATACTTCTTCTCATCTATGTCTCTATTTGTTTTCATATGTTAGTAGCAGGGAAAAAAATGTTGATATATTCTTCATTGTTTCTCTTCCTTCTCCTTTTGTTTATTATAGCAGTTTGTTCATTGAATTGATTGATCAACAGAAATTGTCTTTTGAACAAAAGGCCCAGGTCCCAGAGTAAGAAGTCAGAACAGATTGATAGAGTAAGAGTCTGAGAAAGGGAGAAAAGGGGAAGTGTATCCTAATAGCAGAGATGATCCACACCCTTCCTTTAAGCATGTATATGGAGAAGGCAGAGAAATTCACGAAGAATAAACACACTATCTGGGTTTCACAAAAAAACAGAGCCTGATGCAGACAGCCTATTTGCTAACAATTATTTGACAGGGTGCACTGCTAGGGAAATAAGAATAAGGGGTAAAGAGAGTGAGCTAGGGAGGGAGGGAGAGCAAACACAAAGTGATGCATCGCCAAGCTGGTGACAGCTTAACATCAAAACACAACTGGTTCCTGTGACACTTGGGGGCATCTCCCAAGTTGCTGCTTGGAACTACTGCATTTCAAAACTGTTCATTGCTAGTGAAAAAGAGTGACGGAAGATTGAGCAATTAATCTGCCATTTCTTTATTGCCTTTTATCTCATTGTACTTATGGTGTGTAACTCTGTGGGCCCCCACAATCACGCAGTTCTGGTGAGTGTTTTCTATCCCTTTTAAGCAGCCACTGAGGAAAAGTAGAACAATCACAGCCCTTGCTTATTGGTCTCTCCTTATCAGTGGATGCAAAGGTGGGTGGAGTTGTTCTTGGGCAGTGGTGGAGGCAGTTGCCATGGCACCCTGATCTTTAAGACTGTGAGTACAAGGTGAGGTATCAATAGAACAGTTCCAGAAAAGAATGAAGGCAAATGACCAAAGACCAGAAATACAGTGTAATTTAGAAGAGAACTAAGAAGATCTGAAGTCAATCTTTCTACTAGCCTGGCAATATAAGCCTTTGGGTGAGGAATTAGTTACTTGTGTTTCTAGTTTTTGAATTTCCTACCTGCTATAGAGAAGAGTCTTATCTGGGATTGTGCAAAACAAACTGACAATCAAGAACTGATGATAGATGTGATAAATTCATGCCCATACATATTTACAGTGCTCATAATTTTGTTGCATAGTTGATATTGAGACATGAAATGGACTCTCAGAAATCACAACTCAGCAACATCAGGGGACCTCGATGAGACAGAATTTCAAAGTACTACAGAACTTGGAGGGTGGTAGAGGAAATAAAGAGAAGGTCAGTGTAGTTTTTTGTTTGAGGGAAGTTTTCTTTTAATTTTTTATTTATTTATTTAATTTATTTATTTTTGGCTGCATTGGATCCTCGTTGCTGCATGCAGGCTTTCTCTAGTTGCAACGAGCGGGGGCTACTCTTCATTGGGGTACACGCACTTCTCATTGCGGTGACTTCTCTTGTTGTGGAGCACAGGCTCTAGGTGTGCGGGCTTCAGTAGTTGTGGCTCACGGGCTCTAGAGCGCAGGCTCAGTGGCTGTGGTGCATGGGCTTAGTTGCTCCGTGGCATGTGGGACCTTCCTGGACCAGGGCTCATATCCGTGTCCCCTGCATTGGCAGGTGGATTCTTAACAACTGTGCCACCAGGGAAACCCAGGGGGAAGTTTTTTGATGAAATTTATTTCCCTGACTTTCCAGAATACCTGGGGAAAAAAGTTATGTCTGAAATTTTCCTTAAGGACCCTGCTTTGAATTCTAAATTTCTAAAATATATAAATAAAAGAACAAATAATCACAAAGAAAATAAATCTCAGAGTTAAAAAACAACGTATAACCTGATAAAAGACAACCTCACTCCTTGATCCTTTCCTACATCTAAAGTTGGAGAAAGTTACAGAAGAGTTTGTCTCTCAAACAAGAGAATAGTTAGAGGCCACATCAGCATAGTCAGGATATTTGTAGATATTAGGGTCTGGGTACATCATTCCTCAGCCATACTTCAACTCTATCCCCATGCACCACCCTCCACTCTGCCTCTGGACTGTGTAAGTCTTCCAAGATATGTGGCACATATGTAAGATATGACCTGAGAGGAATCCATAACAAGAACTGAGGTCAAAATTAATATCTTACTATAGAAGATAGAATTTAGAAATGGAAATAAAATGGAATTAAAGAGAAATTAGAATTTTGCGCATCTGAGTTTGTCAACTGGCATTCTTTCTCTCTTCCTCCTTCTCTCTCGGTCTCTGTCTCTATATATATACATATATAAATATTCAAGTATACAAACTGAGAATATTGACAATACATCACAAAATATAAATTAAGACATATTTTATTTTTTAAACTTTGCTTTGTTTAGTAAACTTTTACCAATATTATTAATTATATGAAAATACCTTTAAGTACTATATTAAGATATATAAATGTGCCATGTTGTACTTCTTTGTACTTCTGTTGGTGAATATCTTGTTATATAATCTCTGAGACAACTCTGATTACTCCCCAAAGAAGCATTTCTAAAAGTACTATTACTTGTACAATTTTTAAGTACTCTTGGGGTATTGGAAAACTTCCCTCCAGGAAATTCACTCCAATTTACAATTGCTCTAGCAGTGCTTTAGAGGTCTTGTTTTACTGCAATTCCTTACTATTGTGAGTTTTGTTTTGTTTTGTTTTGTTTTTTTGTTTAATTCTAGTTCATCCCTTTTACTTTCTGATTTTCAAATGTACTTCATGGCATAAAAGAAGGAATTAATTTGGTCTAGCAGTATCACAATAAACTATGTTGATTTGGAGCTCAGACTTTGTGGTCAGTTCAGAAGACTACACTTCTTAATTTATTGCTCATTGGCTTGGTGACCTTGGATAAGTTACCTATCATCTTTCAACCTCAGTTTCCTCATCTATAAAAATGGAAATAACAAAAATATACACTTCCTAGTGTTGCGTGATTTGGACAACATGATATATCCAAAATTAATTAGCATCTACTGGCACATTATATATGCTAAATAGAGATTAACAGAATTAGAGGAAGCACAGTTGACACTTCTGCCAAAGAGAAACTTGCATTTCAATCTGAATGTCACATTCTAACAACAACAACAACACACACACACACACACACACACACAAATTTTTACTGGTATTGATGTGCCAAACCCAAATACGAAAAAATCTGTTTTAAAATGACATGTAAAATCTATAATAGTCATGTTAGTGAACTTCGTCATAAGAAGTGAGTGGTTTGGATGCTTCAGTTCCATCATATTAAGGAAGAAATCCCCTACTATGTATGACATTATAGAATCTTCTCTGAAGCTATGAGTATATTATATGATCTCGTAGATTTTGGTTGTTGTTATTTCCTCATACTTGTAGCCTGTTAACTGAGACAGTGAGTAGACTTTTAAAACATTCTAAGGCTTTCAAAATATATTTTGTAAATACAGGTTTGAAAACTGTCTCCATTAGGCTGCTCTTGATGAAAGCAGTATAAACGTTCAACAATTAATGAATATAAGAATGTCCTCCCTTAAACCATAGGCAGGTAGGTATAATCCACTTAAGAAGCTGTCCAGAGGTGAGCTGTCCTGCTGCTGTTCCCGTGACTCAGCAGTGTCAGCAAGGACTCGGGCCTTTCATCCAGCTCCTCTGACATCCTTAGAGACTTGCCTCTCCTCATTGTAAGAGATCTGCTATAATATCAGACTTTGGGAACTCATTGAACAGTAGGCAAAGCAAGAAGGGAAGCGAAGGAAATTACAGTGTTCTCCCCTTTAAGTGTCTCTTTTCCCAGGGAGAGTCCTGTTTTTCCATAATTCCCCCTAGTACCCTTTCTCTTGCATTCCCTTGCCAGTACTGGATCCCACATCAACCTTTAGACTAATTAAGGAATATGAATTTACCATAACGGGTTTAAAGCAATCACAGTCCACACCCTGGGGATGTCCACATTGCTGCTTGAACAGAGCTGAGCCACATAAGAAAGGGAAAAAGGGCACAACGGTTGAGTAAATGTCTCTGTTGTATCTGCAGCATTTTAATTTATGAATGTAACTGAGTGACAACACAGACGTATCACTGAGGTGCCATTGAAAGAAGAATGAATTACATTTGCCAAGAATGTCACATGCAGAAGCACCAGTTTTAGTCAGAAGACAGAAGGAAGGAGGGGAAAACATGGCCCAGAGCATTTATTGTATTTTCCCAGGGAAAGGCACAGCAGGGCAGGCGGATGTTGTAGTAGTGCTCATTTGAATAATGTTGCTGGGCTTTCAGCTACAGGAGTGGTCTCTAGTCGTCTGGTACATGGCCCTGGGTTGATTTAGGGCAGGTGAAATCTTGGCTAGGTGGATGAGAGTTAGACAAAGGAGGTGGCTGGGGGCATGGATTGGGGGTTGGTTGGTTTGCAGATGAAAGGCATGTTCCAGGCAAGTTGGTATTAAGAGTTAGCTAGCCCTGGGAGGAGCAGTCTCTCCCAGGCCAGGTAAGTCCCTAAGATGTCAAAGCATCATAATGTGAAGGAATTTTTTTTTAAATGAGTAAACAGCCAAACATCTCTCACTAAAATAATTGTTAATAATTTAAATGTATCCAACACGTAGGCTAATCATATGTGCTTGCTTATTTAATTCCCAGAAGGCACTATGATAAGAACCTCATTTTTATTTTGACACTCAAGTTAAGTAACAAGTTCAAAATTACACAGTTAATGATTGGTGGAGCTTGAATTTCAATTCATTCTGACTCCTGAGCTCAGGTTCTTAATTAGGACTCTGTTCATTATTTTCTAAGAGCTCAACTTGAAATACACACACTTCTAAAATAACAGAGGAAAGATGGTTAAACAACAAAGTAAAAAAAAATTCAGTGATAGTTTACCAAAAAACAACTCTTGGTCTTTTAAAAAATTTTTTGCCCTGAAAACTTAACTCTGAAGAAATGTCTAAGGAGACACAACCAACATAGTTAACGGAAAGTCGACTGAACCACTAGAAATTAAGTGATTATTTCTTGGCCCCAATCTGGATGTAAAATCAGCTTTTAAAATATGTCAAATGATAAATTTTTACTGTAGACAATATAAACTTTCTATTTTACACTACAGTGAGATGTATGAAGATTTTTAAATTACAGAAAAGTATCACAACCACTGGCTGTTAATCGTTGTGGTTCTCCCCTGCTCCAGTGCAGCATACAATGTCCTTTGCAGCAATATCACAACCAGATCAAGACGCACAGCAGAAGCCTCAGGGGTTGAGATTTTCTGCTTTTGAAACAGAACGTGGCATATTTTTTTCTAACAATGAAGCAGCTGATCCAGGGCATAGAAGCAGACTTTGCTCAGATTTTCTTTTTTATACTCCCTGTGTGTATTACCTTTGAAACTTACCTGGAGTCATGAATGCTCTGTGCTGTAGTGGAAAAAAACAGGATAGTTCAAGTCACATTAAACTGCATTTGGGTACGTGCTCCATTTTTGACCCAGAGTCATTTGGATTGGTTATTCAATATATCTGAGCCTCTGTTTCCACAGATGTCAAGTGCATGTGTATTGGGGGTGGGTAGGAAGAAAAAATCAGAAGCATTAAAGAGTTAACCTATATGAACTAAGCAGCACATAATAGTGACTCCATAAACGATTAGCTTCCTGCTGGAATCTTCTCCAGCAGATTACGGCATGCTTCCAAGCCTCACATGCTATACCCTTGTTGCCCATTCTCTAAATTAACAAAGTGATATCTAATATTCTCATGAGTCTTTTTCTTCTCCCCTCCTCCTCTATCTTTCATTGTTTTCTTTTTTTTTTTTTTTTTTTTTTTTTTTTTTTGTGGTACGCGGGCCTCTCACTGTCGTGGCCTCTCCCGCTGCGGAGCACAGGCTCCGGATGCGCAGGCTCAGCGGCCATGGCTCACGGGCCCAGCCGCTCCGCGGCATATGGGATCCTCCCAGACCGGGGCACGAACCCGTATCCCCTGCATCGGCAGGCGGACTCTCAACCACTGCGCCACCAGGGAGGCCCTCTTTCATTGTTTTCTATTTGACTACCTCTCCAACTTATTTATACGATTTAAAGCCTTCACTACTCCCTGGAAACTTCTAAAAAAATAAACAGAGAAATTGGATCTTCATGATTATTATTTCCTGAAGGAAACCTCTCAGTGTCAGAGAGTTTTAGAAATTTATAGCTCACATCAAGGGCAAGCTCTGCCCAAATTGTCAATTTCTTCTCTTACCACCATCCCTTCTCTTCCCTGCTTCTTTTCCCTTTTTATTCCTGCTGATATAACCTCTTGGCATCAAGACTGCTGGACTAATAATGATGACCTCAAAGTATCTATATTCTCTATTGATAATATAAAGGTCATCTTGAAAACTTGGTTTTCTAAAAAGTTGTTTTAATTGTGCATTTAATAATAGCAAGCCAACTCCATTTGATATATTGTGATTAATTCTGAAAATAAATATTAATTTACAATAGATATGTGCAACTTATGTTGATTTCAGTAATTTAACCCAGGGCATATGCATGGAACTATAGACTGTGTGTGTATAGGAAGAGAGTGAGAGAGAGGTAGTTTTATCTCCTATAAAGATTCTTATATAGTGTTCATGATTAATTAAAGTATATTGGATGACAACAATTTTTCGGACGTATTTTCCATTTCACATGCAAGTAAAGAATTATGATGGTTGGTGCTTTATCCTGAATAATTGTTCAGAACTTCCAAATAATTCATTATTAAATTATGATATTCATAGAGACCAGTATACAAATTAAAAGTGTATAGCTAGATGTATATTTAGAAATTGAATACACCTGCATAATACACACGCTGATCAAGAAAAAAGCTTGACCAATGCATCTGACAATGATCAATTAAACATATTGTGATTCATTATAGGGAACTGACCTTTCCCAATTGTGTGAACTGGTTAAACAGTCTCTGTAATGCTCTTGTCTTTAGGTCTGATGCCTGCGGCTTGAAGTCCACAGGGCAAGTGGTCAGGAAGGGAAGATGGATATGAAGTGGATGAGAGCTATGGCAGGCTGGAAGCCACAAAAGTGCACAGGGATCTTTGTCAATCCTCAGTCTCTCCAACCTTCACACTGTGAATGACTTGCAGGGGAAGCTGACCAGCTTCTTCCTGGAAGCCAGCTCAGGAAGTGGGGAAGCTAAGGAGGAGTAGCAGGGAAGGGGGAGCAATTGCAGGTCCAACAGTCAGGCGAGCCAAGAGATAAGCAATAATATGTGTGAGATGTAAAGCCAAGAAATAAGCAATAATATGTGTGAGATATAAACATGCCTGATTGAATTTTTGAGAGTTAAAAAAAAAAAAAAAAGACTGCTCCTTTACTTCTGACTCCTCGTATCTTTTGTGGTCCACTATACTAGAAACACAGAAAAAAGGGAATTCTGAGAAACAGCTCAGTCCAGCTCAAGTGACATTTCATAAAGCCACCAGGACAAGTATCTCCAAAGCACCCCTTGGCATCCTTCTATTTTCTACCTCACCCAAAGCTAACCACTAGACTAATTTCTAATGTCATAAATTAATTGCCCATTCTTGGAGTTTATATAAATGGAAGTATGCAGTATAAATTCTTTTGCAACTAGTTTCTTTTACTCAGTGTTATGTTTCTTAGATTCATATATGTCATTGTCTTCAGTTGCTGATATTTCATTCTCATTGCTGTATAGAACTGCATTGTGTGAATATGCTACGTTTGATTTGTTCTTTCTACTATTGATGGACATTTGGATGAGCTCCACTTTGGGCCTATTTTGAATAATGGCTCTATTAACATGTTTTTTAGTAAGCATGTATATGCATTTCTGTGGAGTTAATATCTAGGAAAGGAAATGCTGGATCATATGGCATGCATATACACAGCTTTAGGAGATACTGCTAAATAATTTCCAAAAATAATGTACAGATTCAAATCAGGGTCCCAATCACTCCATAACTTTGCCAAGATTTAGTGGTATCTGTCTTCTTATTCTTAGTCATTTTTGTGGTTGTGTAATGGTAGTAAATACTTGCAGTTTTAATTTCTATTTCAATAATGATTATACTGGATATATTTTCATATTTTATTCGCTATTTTGATATTCTCTTTTCTGATGTACTTGTTCAAATATTTTGTCTCTTGTGGGAGAGATATCTTGGTCTATCTTTTCTTATGGATTTGTAGTCTTTTCTGTTAGTGATATGATTCATTTGTTGAATATTTACATGTGTATATGTACATATATATGTATAGATGACACATATCATCTACCACTCTGGGTTGCCTACTTGTCCTTTTAATAAACATGAATGACTTTTTGATTTAATTAACAAGAAACTCTAAGTGAAATATGAGATTAAACACTTAGACCATAATTAATAGGAAAGTAGTTAAAAATCCTCTAATCAGATATTTTAAAGAAATCTAGATAGACACATTTGAATTTATATGTACAATAAATTAATATAGCTTGTATCATTATAATATATTTTATAAACAATCATTCAGATTATTTTTAAACGTGTCTAATATTAAGGTTAAATGATTGTGTTAATATTCACAGTAAAAGTAGAGCCTTAAATCATGCAGAAGAAAGTAGTAACACTTTTAATGAAAACTATTAGGTAACTTTATAAAAATTACGGTTTTGAGTGGAGCATAATTATAAAATAGTGTCACATGGTATTAAAATAAAAAATCAATTATGAAATTAGCCTTTTACAATATAAATAAAGCTACTCTAGGTTATTGATAGGGAAAACCAAAGTAACATTTCAATCTGCTTCCATTTCTCAAGCTTTTACTTCTTTTCTTGCTCATGAATTTCACAGTCCTATTCTCCTTCTTTCCTCATCCCTTCATCACCCTTTCTCTTATTTAGGTAAAACTATCTCGGGATTTCTCCTGGCCTAAAGGACAATCCATTATTTAAAGAAGCTTCATCAGGCACTTAGTATAAATCTCTATTAGCTTTAACACAACACCTGGCAATTAGCCCAGGGCAGTTCCTTCCAATTCGGTTCCTGTGAATACCTAGTGACTTAACTTCAGTATTCTGAGAGCACCAGGGATCTTTCCCATTCCAATAGAATAAAACTGACAGCTCATAAAAGCCATCTTTTGCTCTTTTTAGTTATTTTCTATTTAAAGATGATCTCCCTGATCTAACTGCCATTCCTTTGCATTCTAATCTAGTATTTGAGGACAGGAATAAGAATGTAGATTGATTCTTGTGACTGCTTTGCTATTGGTTGAGTGTTTCAAACATGCTTTAAGCATGAACCTAATGTATTTCTTCAAAAACTTAATTCCTCTTTATTGTAGTTTATTAGACTAGGAGAATGCTTTAGAAAAAAATTACTTTTCTAAAATAAAACAATAATACTAAAGTATCCTACTCATATTGAAACCAGTGGAGAAATGATACCAAAATTGTCCTCTTGGAGAAGACCAGATCCATCAACAAAACTCATCTATCAATGTTTCCATTTGCCTAATTAGAAAAACCCAAAGTGACTTGAATAACAAAAGTTATTATAAAGAGTTCAATTTCATGAATTCAACAATCTATCCAACTTATGAATGGCCTAGTAGAGTCATTGATGATTTAGCCAACACATACATTGCTGGCAGGTTTGGAAACCACATATGTTCATAACTTGGGTACATTGTTTTCACCCCAAAGTATTGCTTGTCCAATAAAATTGTCAAATGATATGTGACTCTTCAGTACCACCCTGTCCAAACCTGTTGATTCTACTGAAGTTCCCTGCCATGTAGAGCCAGTGCATGCACACTCCCATTTGTCATAGTCAAAAGAGTAAAGCACTCTCTAATGTACTGTGTAGGTGAGAGAGATCTGCTTCCCACAATACCTAGGTAACTGTATCAACGCCAGAGCACCTTTATTCTCAGTTACACCTCCATCTATTCAGCATCACCCATCCTGTGAGATTTAAAAGTAATAAATAAGATTATTACTCATGAGTGAATATTAATCATGATAGCTCCAACTCACTACATGTCATTTAAGTCATAAAGGGGTTCTGTTTCACAGCTATTCTCTAGATTATCCAGATTCAGTCTTTAGGCAGAACATAAAATCAGCAAGAATTTAATTTCCCTTCTCCAGGCAAAATAGGTCAGGTGGACTCTCCTGGCATCAGCTGTTTATTGGTGCTATATCTTAGAGAAATACCTGAGTACTGTTATTTTTTTCTAGATACTCTTGTGGGTAAAGGGCTACTACTTCTTTCCCTGGTATCATGATCCTGTTGTGCATCTTCTTTCCATTTTCTATCATCTTCCTTCCATTTTACATTTTAATTATTTTATTCCATATTTTTTCTTCCACCAGTGGGGCACCTGGTTCATATACATTCAGTAGGCAGTAACATCGCTCAAACCAAGACTTTTTCCTTTGTCCATTTACCAGTGTGATGTAACAGAATTTGATAGTAAAAATTACAAGAGTATTTCTGACACTTGGCAATGGCGCCAATTCACAATTAGCCTTACTTTAGTAATATAGGGTAAGGTTAGATCCACTTCCAAGGTTTTACTTGGAATACATGCAGTCAAACTCAGCGGTGTAGTTATCACGTCATATAAAGTGATGCCCTGGCTACCAGCACAAGAAAGTAAAACTCTTGCCCTGTAATAATCAGATAGGAGAAAATTTTAAAAATTGTGAGATAAGATATGGATATGTGTTTTATCATCTCCTACGTCATCGCTCCCACCTTCCAGTTTTAGTAAAAGCTCTAGTAGAATTTCCTTTAAAGCACCCCTCATATACAACTTGGGATATATTGATGTTTTCAGGCATCCACTTAAGCCCTTTTCTCTTCCATTTTAAGTAACAGATATTTTATTTGCATATATTTTTTAAAGTCTTTATTGAATTTGTTACAATATCGCTTCTGTTTTATGTTTTGGTTTTATTGGCCCTGAGGCATGCGGGGTCTTACCTCCCTGATGAGGGATCAAACCCACACCCCCTGCATTGGAAGGCAAAGTCTTAACCACTGGACCACCAGGGAAGTGCCCCAAATGGAGTGTTTTTTTGTTTGTTTGTTTGTTTTGTTTTGTTTTGTGGTACGCGGGCCTCTCACTGTTGTGGCCTCTCCCATTGCGGAGCACAGTCTCCGGACGCGCAGGCTCAGCGGCCATGGCCCACAGGCCCAGCCGCTCCGCGGCATGTGTGATCCTCCCGGACCAGGGCATGAACCCGTGTCCTCTGCATCGGCAGGTGGACTCTCAACCACTGCGCCACCAGGTCAGCCCTATTTGCATATTTTTAACAGATCATCATTCCATTTCTGATAAAGAATGTGACATGCCCTTATATGATGCTTTATGCCCAATTTTCTTGTTGGCGGCAAAAAAAAAAAAGGAACTGTCAAGATATAAGTAAAGACATTTTCAGAGATACAAAACTGAAAGAAGTCTTCTCTAGTAAACTAACATAAGAACTTCTTTAACAAAGTCCTATAGGTTTCAAAAAAGATATCAGATAGAAACCCAGGAATAAACACCAGAAAGAGTAAATGAGTTATTAAAAGTAAATGATCTATGTTCTTTATCAATGGTTTTCACAAAAAGATGAGAATAATTTTGTCTCCCTCCTCCTAGAGGACATTTATCAATGCCTAGAAACGTTTTTTATTGTCATGGCTGGGCCAGAGAAGGTGGAAATTATTGGTACCTAGTAGGTAAAGACCAGATATGATGCTAACCACCCTACAATGTACAGGATAGCCCTTCCCCCCAACAAAGAATCATCTAGCCCAAAATGCCAATAGTTCTGAAGTTGAGAAACCCTGATCTATCTATTTATCATCTATCTATCTATCTATCATCTATAACTATCTATATCTATCTATGTATCTATCTATCTTAATGTTTATTTATCTATAGTGTGTATATATGTAAAGCTCTTTAAAACTATTAGTGGTTAAAATCAAATAAGTGTTCTTTTATAGATTTTTTGGAACTAAAATATGTAAAAATAAGAACACAAAGGGTAGAAAGACAATAATCAGTGAGGGTTTGTCATAAAATTCTTAAAACAGTCATGAAGTGATAGAATTCTCTTGAACACAGACCAAACAAGTTACAGAGGTATACTGAAATCCTTAAAAAGAACGTGAAGAGGGCTAAGTTAAAAACCATTGGAAGAGATAAAATAAAAAAAATAAACAATGTTTGATTCAACTTAAAAAGGCAGGAGAGAAGTAATGAATAAACAAAGAGCAAATCAAAGAGCAAATGGGACATATAGAAATCAAATAACAAGAAGTGAACTAAAAAAAAAAAAAAAGAAGTGAACTTAAATCCAAACATATCAATAACTACATTGAATGTAAATAAACTAAAAACCCCCAATAAAGGCAAACTTGACAGATTTCATAAGACAGTAAGTCTGTATGCATTATTTACAAAAAAAAAAATTCACAATTGACTCCTAAAGACACAAACAGATTGGGAGTAAAAGCAGAAAAAATATTTACATGCAAAAACTGTATGTAAGAATACTAATATTCTAATGGTGTGGTCATTAGAATATTAGAGAAAATATATCTCAAGGCAAGAAAAGTATTCAAGATTAAAAAAGGACATTTCATGATGTCAACTGATCATCAAGAAAATACAAAAATAGTATATGTGTATGCACTCATTAACAAAGGTTCCAAATACATAAAGCAAAATTGGCAGATTCTAATACTCCCTCTCTAAAATGAACTGATAAATGAAAACAAAGTAGGTAAGGATATGGAAGATGTGAATGGCTCTATCAATCAACTTGACTTAATGAATATATATATATCAAAGACTGCACCCAATGAAACAAGAAAACTAATCCTTCTGAAGTGGGAGACCACTTAGAAGACATGGTACATGTCAAGGAGTGTTTTTCCTGTTTTTCTCTAAGAGTTTTATAGTGTCTGGTCTTACATTTAGGACTTTAATCCATTTGGAGTTTATTTTTGTGTATGGCATTAGGTAGTGTTCTAATTTCATTCTTTTACATGTAGCTGTCCAGTTTTCCCAGCACCACTTAATGAAGAGGCTGTCTTTTCTCCATTGTATGTTCTTGCCTCCTTTGTCATAAATTAGGTGACCATATGTGCATGGATATATCTCTGGGCTTTCTATACTGTACCATTGATCTATATTTTTGTTTCTGTGCCAGTACTACACTATCCTGATTACTGTAGCTTTGTGGTATAGTTTGAAGTCAGGGAGCCTGATTCCTCCAGCCCTGTTTTTCTTTCTCAAGATTGCTTTTGCTATTTGGGGTCTTTTGTGTTTCCATACAAATTGTAAAATTTTTTGTTCTAATTCTGTGAAGAATGCCATTGGTAGTTTGATAGGGATTGCATTGAATCTGTAGGTTGCTTTGGGTAGTGTAGTCATTTTCACAATATTGTTTCTTCCATTCCAAGAACTTGATGTATTTCTCTATCTGTTTATGTCATCTTTGATTACTTTCATCAGTGTTTTATAGTTTTCTGAGTACAAGTCTTTTGCCTCCTTAGACAGGTTTATTCCTAGGTACTTTATTCTTTTTGTTGCAGTGGTAAATGGGAGTGTTTCCTTAATTTCTCTTTCTGATTTTTTTGTTGTTGGTGTATAGGAATGAGCAAGATCTTTTTTGACACACTTCCTAGAGTAACAGAAATAAAAACAAAAATAAACAAATGGGATTTAAACTTAAAAGCTTTTGCACAGCAAAGGAAACCATAAACAAGACAAAAAGACAACCCTCAGAATGGGAGAAAATATTTGCAAATGAAACATAGGATTAATCTCCAAAATATATAACCAGATCATGGAGCTCAATATCCAAAACACAAACAATCCAATTAAAAAATGGGTGGAAGACCTAAATAGACATTTAACCAAGAAAAACATACAAATGGCCAAGAAGCACATGAAAAGCTGCTCAACATCACTAATTATTAAAGAAATGCAAATAAAAACTACAATGAGGCATCACCTCATGCCGGTCAGAATGGCCATTATCAAAAAATCTAGAAACAATAAATGTTGGAAAGGTTGTGGTGAAAAGGGAACCCTCTGGCACTGTTGGTGGGAATGTAAACTGATACAACCACTATGGAAAACAGTTAGGAAGTTCCTTAAAAAGCTAAAAATAGAACTACCATAGGACCCAGCAATCTCACTCCTGGGGATATAACCTGAGAAAACTATAATTCAAAAAGAGACATGTACCACAATGTTCACTGCAGCACTATTTACATTAGCCAGGACATGGAACCAACCTAAATGTCCATCGACAGATGAATGGATAAAGAAGATGTAGCACATGTGTACAATGGAATATTTCTCAGCCATAAAAAGAAATGAAATTGAGTTATTTGTAGTGAGGTGGATGGACCTAGAGACTGTCATACAGAGTAAAATAAGTCAGAAAGAGAAAAACAAATACAGTATGCTAACACATATATATGGAATCTAAAAAGAAAAAAAATGTACTGATGAAACTAGTGGCAGGGCAGGAATAAAGATGTAGACATAGAGAGTGGACTTGAGGACACAGGGTGGGAGGGGAAAGCTGGGGCAAAGTGAGAGTAGCATCGACATACATACACTACCGAATGTAAAATAATTAGCTAGTGGGAAGCAGCAGCATAGCACAGGGAGATCAGCTTGGTGCCTTGTGATGACCTAGAGGGGTGGGATAGGGAGGATGGGAGGGAAGCTTAAGAGGGAGGGGATATGGAGACATATGTATGCATATGGCTGATTCACTATGTTGTACAACAAAAACTAACACAGTATTGTGAAGCAATTATACTCCAATAAAGATCTATTAAAAATTTTTTTTAAAAGATATGGTATAATAGAGGACTACAGAAAGAATGAGGGTAAAGATGTGCTAAGAAAATTTAGAGGTTTTGAGAATTTCAAATATTCTCCTGGTAAAGATATATCTTTCAAATCTGTTGGAAGAATAAAGTTAAATTTTTGGAATTATATTAAGGAATTGTATCAGAAGACCTCAACATGAGTGAAGCACAGCATAAAGTGAACTGATATAAATTAGTGAAGTTGATGGAAGAACATATTTGAGATTTTTAGAAAAGTTGATGTGAATGTGTAATAATACATTAATAAAAGTTTATTGAAATGATCTCTAACAATGAGGGCTGAGAAGTCCCATGAATTTGTGGCAAATTGATCAGCACTGTTTTTATGTTAAATGATGGTCATGGTCCCTGATAAAGAAAGGATGTGATGGGATTTAATAAGCTTCTCAGATTGATTTGAAATGTATATTATTAATAAAACAACAACAACAACCAGGGAATCAATAAAAGAGGGTATACGAATCATGAATAAAGATGCACAAATTCATGAATTAATGAATGAATGACTTTTATATTTAAATCAAAATTTTGACTAGAATTTTATCATGCATCTTTTTATTATCCCAGGCTTTTGAAAATAAAATCATTGTGTATTGGTTTTGAATACGTTACTACGTAGGAAAGTAATTTTTTTTCTTAGTAAGATGTGTTAGAGCTGTTCAGTAAGCATGTGTGGATCAAATGAAACTGTTTTATCAATGTTTATATAAAAAATTCAGAATGTATGATTTTATTAGGGATGACCATCATTCAAATAAATGTGATATCACTAATTTAAGAAGATAGTAATTTATATATTTAATCAGTTTTGCAAAAATGCATAAAGTATTTGAAAAATACAAATAAACTCTCTCAAAATGGTGTTTCAAAAAAAGAAAAGAATGGTCACGGAGTGGCAACATTTAATTTTATTAATTGCATTATAGCCATGAAGAATTAAATTACTGTTTCTGTGGAGTATTAAATTTTCCACTCTTTGATAGTAGAGATAAATCAGATCTTAAAACTTAATTAGTGGCAACAAGATAAGAGAATTTTTTGAGGTCAATTATTTTTCAGTTAAAATGAAGATTTGAAGAAACAGTGAAGACAGAGCAAATTTCCTCACTATTCTTTATTAAAATATAGCTGTTGATAATAAAAGGAGATATTTTATCCCACATTGTGCTGTGCATAAATCTCTCCATAACTGTTATCTGTAACCCTCAAAATTACCACTTTTACACATTTATAAGTATCGCTTATAAACGTAGTAAAGCAAACACATTTATGTCAAATACTGACGTATGAAAAGTACGTCTATTTTATAGCACCCTTCTGAAAGATGTTTTTATCTAGTCAGAGAAACAGGGCAATAAACTTGGATGAAACTTTAGAAATTATACGATCTAATCCTTTCATGTTAATTTTTTGAAGAGAGGAAACTGAGTTTCTAGAGAAGATAATTGGCTTGCTCAAGGTCAGAAAGCCAATCCAGGGTGGAGCAAGAAATCATATGCTACTGATAAAAAATGACTAACCTTCTTTTGTGTTGGGCAAAGAGCTGTGTAAATTTTCTGAGCATGCATGACTGGTTTTCAATCTGGTAACTTTGTCATAAAATTCAACAACAATGTCAGCAGCACATTGTTACAGATTTCGCCTAGCACATTTACCACAATTCACTGATAATTTCTTTCCATTGTGAATTTAAAATATAATTAAACATTGATAGTCATTATCAGGAGTAAACACATGGTATACGCATTTCTGCTGGTAAAGTCAGCATCTGAGCTGTACTGATGATAAAAGGGGAAAGAACAAATGGAGTGAAGAGTTGACATCCATGTGCTGCTGAAAATATTACATTATAAAGCTGGCTGGATATCTGAAAGTTACAGACCTAAAATTCTGCTTCTGAGTGAAAACAGCATTTGGCTGAGGAACAGTGGACAAAGAGAATGATGAATGAAATCAGGGTTTGATGTGGAGTGGAATATGGGGAACAAACATTTCAGTTCTTTTGTAGAAGCCTTTATTTCCTTCCAGTTTTTCAAAGAGAGTAAAAAACTGTTTTGGAATGCTATGTACACTTTTCTGTCCTGTCTGCTAAATTGTCTTCTCTCTTCATTTCTCACATTTTTTTCCTGTGGGATTCAGACCCACCACATAGTTCTCTGGACAGTGAGCATGTGCATTTAGTTACTCTGGAAAGGAATTTTGTAGGAAATGGGGAAAAGTTATCATTTCCTTTCCTTTTCTCATTTAACTGCAAAGCACAAAGAAAATATTTGGGTAGATAGTACTTATTTTGCTCAAAACACGTTTTCTGAGAAATCATACATAATTATTTTGTAGTTGTAATTATTTTGTATATAATTATTTTATGATAATTTTTAAGGTATGTAATAATGCAAAAATATATAGTGTTGGGCTTCCCTGGTGGCGCAGTGGTTGAGAGTCCACCTGCTGATGCAGGGGACATGGGTTCTTTCCCCAGCCCAGGAGGATCCCACATGCCGTGGAGCGGTTGGGCCCATGAGCCATGGCCACTGAGCCTGCGCGTCTGGAGCCTGTGCTCGGGAGAGGCCACAACAGTGAGAGGCCCACGTACTGGAAAAAAAAAAAAAAATATATATATATATATATAGTGTCAAGATGCTTGGATATGAGTCATACTCCAGTCATTATCCTCGATGGAAATTCAGATGAAGGAGAACTAGAAGATATGAGGTCCCTAACTATTTGACGTTCTGTTATTTAACAATTTCTAACAAATCCTTCTGTAAAAGGGAAGAGTTCATTGTGCAAAAGGGTACTAACAAATTTGTTTTATATGTATCCATTTTCCTTAGATTTCAAATGTTATTGTCACACTTTTTAATTAATAAAGGGTGCAAAATAAGCTGAAGGTGTTATCAAAGTCAATCATGGCTCTTACTTCAGAAAACAGTTGGAACAGTCTCTCTATTTTAGGCTACATTGTATATTGTTAGCCCCATACTCTGAAAGTTACATTGATTTTGACCATAATGTGACAAAATATCTTGATAAAATATCATAACACAACAGAGGCTCCAGGAAAAATGCAGGAAATATCAAGTACACATATATATGAATTTGTTCAAAAAGCAATCACCATCAGCTGGCTTGGACTTTGACAGCACGAGGCAAATCATATTCAGAAAAAAACATTAATACAAGGCTAGGTCAGTGGAATACAATTCACATCCCATTCAAATATTAATATTTTATCAAGTATTGTTTTATCACTTGAAATATGGATGACTAGAAATATTGAATTATCCAGTGATCTGTATTTTATAGGTATTTATTATACTGAGATTTAACCTTTGTTTCAAAGTCCCTCGAAATCTATAAACTAATATTGGAGCTATTTTCTACCAAAAAACTTCCAGATTAATGGGAAGCTGCGTGTTGGATCTAGTATTTTTATTTAATCTGCTTACCCAGAAGTACTTAGAACATTAAAACAAACAAACATCTTTTACAACCATTCCTAGAAAATTTTCTAAAATTATGTTTGTTTTATTATCTCAAAATTTCATGAATGTTCCAGGAACAACTATACATAAGAAACAATGTAATAGTTTGTAAATAAAAGAAAGAAAATAACACTGCACTAGTTTGAATGTATCCACACATGGATGGCAAACCAAAGGGAAGTGACCATCATCAGGAAAATTCCTCACGAAAACTGGAGTATTTCAGGTAGTTCTTGATAGTGTTGTGTATATATAAATACTCTCTCAGCACAAAAATGCCACCAAAACCTTACTAGAAAGAGGCAGGGAGTTCTGTCCAACCAATTTACGCACAATTATCTCATTTTAAGTCTTCTCTGTTCCTTTAAGAAAGGAAAACATTTTAAATGGTAGGAGGTTGGAGGTTCAGGCTAGATTTGGAAAGGTGGTGAAGTAGGTATTTTCCTCATAGATCTTTCATAAAAACGACAAATGTAGTTTTGTTGTTAGTGTTATAATTGTTTTATAGATATTATGTTTTTCTGTACAAAAATGTATTGTTAGTCTTTCCAACTTGATAAGTCTGTTAACCAAGAATGACACTTGTTTTCATTGCCAGCCTCCACTTCTCCTACTGTGCATAAGATGGATGTCTTCTTAGTTACAGTTGAAAGGTTTTCAAGTGGCATTATATAGTAATAGCAAGTATTTAGAACTGAGGATATGTTTACAAATACAGGTGAATTTCATCATGACCAAGAAGACACAATATTTTTGTAAATGAGATTATTTTTTAGTTGGATCTCATATTAATTGTACTACTCATAAATTTTCTTTAATTCAACTTGCAAGAAGACCATTTATCATTTCCTACTAGAACACAAAAGGGCAGCACAATTTGTTATTGATAAATATACAGCACTTAACACCATGCATATTATACTGTATGTTTTCAATAAATATTTGATACATGAAAGAAAAATTTAACATTTGATATTTTAATTATGTCATTAATTTTCTAAACCAATATTTAGGAATTTAATATATATTTCACATAAAAATAATGTTCTGTTTTCTGTATAATACAAGCATGCTGTCCACCAGTTTGATTTGTTTCTAGTCATGTTTTCCTGAAAATGTAATTTGAGATAAAATGGTGTTCCATCCAATTCATTATTATGTTAATGACCATTCAATAGTCCTTACTTTTAAAAGAAAATAAATACACATAGACTTTTGAAAAAACACCAAATGTGTGTGTCTATGCATGTGTATATAAAATGTATATAATATATAATATATATATGTATAAATCAACATGTTAACCTTTTTTTCTGTTAAGATGTTCAAGAACCTAATCAAGAATTTGGTTTTAAAAGCCAGCATGGAGATTTTTGTTAATGTGAAAGCTTTAGTTTAGTATTTTTGTTATTGTTGTTGTTTTAGCTGAACATTTGTTCTGCAACAAGCAAATTCATGTTGAACACCAGCAAGATGAATTGCCTAAAATTCAGACTGCAGCATTTTCAATATGGCATGTTGTAGTAATACTATGCCTTTGAGAATACAATCACAGGGTTGAATTTTACTTTATATCCAAATTCTAATCTAACTAGAGTGATAATTATGTAATCCAGCATCTAAAATTAAAGGGAATATTCAAAGTTACCCAACACTATGTATATATACTTAAATATGTGTGTGAGTGTGTGCATGTGTTTATATTTTAACTCCATCAGAAATTGGATTTCTCATGTTTTACAATTTTCAGATAGCACACATCTTAAAAATTTAAAATAACTAAAACACTGACTCACAAATGGGAGCATTAAGAATAAATAAGCTCAACTAATAATTCCAGAAAGCAGAAAAGAGCAATCGGAAATAAATATAACATGGTACACAAAAAGAACACAGACTTTGGGTCAAACAGATTTCAATTAGAGTTCTGATTTTGACATGTACAAATATGTGATTATGTGTGAGTTACTTAATGTCTTGGAGCCTCAGTTTCCTCATTTAAAAAATATACATTATAAAAGCCTCTTTCAAGGTTATTGAAAGAATGTAAATCATAGATGATAGATATGGGTTTATATTTATAGTGCTCAACTAAGAATTCACAACATACAATTGTCCAGTAAATGGCTTCTACATTTATTATTACTAAGTTTCTTATCTTTATTCTTCTGTTATTTAAACTAGTATCTATTGTGCAACATTTATTAAATATCTACTACATTTGCCAGAGAATCAACTTGTTACTATAGCTATAAAGGCAATAGGTCATGGTGTTCAAACTCCAATGCTCCCAGTTCAGTTTATCTACAATACATGACTAAGTATATTTTCTATTTATTGAATATCCTAAATGAGAGAGTATCTGTAGTATACTTATAATTTCAATTTTAAATAATTAAAATGCAAATATATTTCATTTACAAATAAATATATTATTTAATCTATGAGTAATTAGAAAATACTGGGTTATTATTATGGGCTTCTATTTTTTACTTTGTTATGAAAATGAGCAGTGATACATTGGTGGATGTGTTTTGACCTAAAAAAAATACCTCTTGCAAATTGCTATTTGAATAAGTCATTGTTATTCACTGTTTGAAGTTTCATTGGCTCTTTTTATGAAAAGCTTTCCTGATTAATGGGAAAGGATCCAATGTTGCCAAATGAAATAACTCAATCAATTATAAAATTTGAATTAAATGTTGAGTTTCATTTTATCGCAATTTTCTTTCAAGTTAATTCTGACTTATGATTTCCTTTTCTTCCATAATTTGTTCAAGTAGCTTTTGTTGAACACCAGTCTAATTATAGTAATCAATCACCAAACTTTAATAGAAGAAACTGTACAGTTATGTTCTGGAAGGACAGTTTTTATGTCAAATTAATTTATATATGCATTTTGAATGTACACTTTAATAATAATGGAAATTTGAAAAACTTAATTTATATGTAATATTGTTTTAGATTCCAGAATACCAATGGATTAGGATTGACATTTCTTTTTAATTTTTAATTTATTTTTTTATACAGCAGGTTCTTATTATTTATCTATTTTATACATATTAGTATATATATGTCAATCCCAATCTCACAATTCATCCCACCACCACCACCTCCCCTGCCACTTTCCCCCCTTGGTGTCCATATGTTTGTTCTCTACACCTCTGTCTCTATTTCTGCCATGGAAACCAGTTCATCTGTA
Source organism: Hyperoodon ampullatus (assembly GCF_949752795.1). NCBI lineage: Eukaryota > Metazoa > Chordata > Mammalia > Artiodactyla > Ziphiidae > Hyperoodon > Hyperoodon ampullatus. Next base: position 122,165,593 of record NC_136918.1, read on the forward strand.
CCATTTTTCTAGGTTCCACATATATGCATTAATATATAATCTTTATGTTCATCTTTGTGACTTACTTCACTCTGTATGACAGTCTCGAGATCCATTCACATCTCTACAAATGACCTAGTTTCATTCCTTTTTATGGCTGAGTAATATTCCATTGTATATATGTACCACAACTTCTTTATCCATTTGTCTGTTGATGGGCATTTAGGTTGCTTCCATGACCTGGCTATTGTAAAGAGTGCTGCAGTGAATATTGGGGTGCATGTGTCTTTTTGAATTATGGTTTTCTCTGGGTATATACCCAGTAGTGGGATTGCTAGGTCATAGGGCAATTCTATTTTTAATTTTTTAAGGAACCTCCATACTGTTCTCCATAGTGGCTCTGTATCAATTTACATTCCCACAAACAGTGCAAGAGGGTTCCCTTTTCTCCACAACCTCTCCAGCATTTGATGTTTGTAGATTTTCTGATGATGCCCATTCTAATTGGTGTGAGGTGATACCTCATTGTAGCTTTGATTTGCATTTCTCTAATAATTAGTGATGTTGAGCAGCTTTTCATGTGCTTCTTGGCCATCTGTATGTCTTCTTTGGAGAAATGTCTATTTAGGTCTTCTGCCAATTTTTGGATTGGGTTGTTTGTTTTTTTAATATTGAGCTGCATGAGCTATTTATATATTTTGGATATCAATCCTTTGTCCATTGATTCATTTGTAAATATTTTCTCCCATTCTGAGGGTTGTCTTTTCATCTTGTTTGTAGTTTGTTTAGCTTTGCAAAAGCTTTTAAGTTTCATTAGGTCGCTAATTTGTTTACTTTTGTTTTTGTTTTTATATTCATTGCTCTAGGAGGTAGACCAAAAAAGATCTTGCTACGATTTATGTGAAATAATGTTCTTCCTATGTTTTCCTCTAAGAATTTTATAGTGTCTGGTCTTACATTTAGGTCTCTAATCCATTTTGAGTTTAGTTTTTGTGTATGGTGTTAGGAAGTGTTCTAATTTCATTCTTTTACATGTAGCTGTCCAGTTTCCTCAGCACCACTTATTGAAGAGACTGTCTTTTCTACATTGTATATCCTTGCTTCCTTTGTCATAGATTAGTTGACCATAGGTTTGTGGATTTATCTCTGGGCTTTTTATCCAGTTCCATTGATCTATATGTCTGTTTTTGTGCCAGTACCATATTGCCTTGATTACTGTAGCTTTGTAGTATAGTCTGAAGTCAGGGTGTCTGATTCCTCCAGCTCCATTTTTTTCCCTCAAGACTGCTTTGGCTATTTGGTGTTTTTTGTGTCTCCATACAAATTTTAAGATTTTTTTTGTTCTAGTTCTGTAAAAAATGCCACTGGTAATTTGATAAGGATTGCATTGAATCTGGACATTCCTTTGGGTAGTACAGTCATTTTCACAATATTGATTCTTCCAATTCAAGAACATGGTATATCTCTCCATCTGTTTGTGTTAGCATTGACATTTAAATATAGAGTCTAACATATGGAATGCTCAATAATTTAGAAATAATGCACTAAGTTTTAGTTTTTCTGTGAAAATTATAACCATAAGATAGATTAGTACACTCAGTGATGAGGACAATAATTCTTCCTTTTTGTAATTTTCACTAAAACTTGGCAGTTTATCCCTATTTGGTACTTATTGTAGATATTGTGGTTAGTTGTGTTTTTAGTTTTACTCTTTTCTTAATCTCAAAAGTGATATGTGGTTTACCAGGAAAAGCTAAATGAATTAAACTAAACAAAATTAAAAGAAAAAAATGACAAACCAAAACCTGACAAGTTTAATATGTATAAATTAAAAGCTGTGGTAAGAGGATAAAAGAGGAATAAGTCCGAATGGTTATTACAAAAGACTGCAAACACACATGACATCAAAATGGGATCTAATGCTGAGTTTAAAAAGATTTCAAGTATTCACTAGTATCCTCAAATCTGTAACTAAAGTCTGAAAACATTTTCTTATGTCTTTTTTTGCTCTTGATAATTTGGTGGAAGAAGCAACTGCAGAAAAAGAGAGGCAGAGGAAGTGAATATTTCACATGAACTCTCTATGAAAAAAGCAAAAACACCAGGACTTCATACATATTGAGAAAAATCTAAAATCAGAAAAAGTAAGAAAAAAATGCATTGTGCAGGGAATTTAACAAATCACCAGAGGAAGGATAGAAACAAAATATTACAAGAAATTTAGTTGTTTACAGAAATTTGTTTATGGAAATTTGTTTACACAAATTTAGTTGAGTTGCTTATCACTCTCAGGATACATAAAAGTGAATAGAAACCACTAAATGTAACTGAGAGAATCAAATTGCATTAACTGTGATGAAATGGAAGTAAAGCAAAATTAATTCAATAATAATAGACAATTTGGTGAAATGTGATGATGTTATGCTTAATAAAGATTTTAAAAATACATAACAAATACAAAATTTTTAAATTGCCTGGCATACAAAAAGAATGCAAATAATCCAGGCTAGGCAGAAAGAGGAAGAAAATAACATTCTTTACAAAAGCTATAAACCTGGAAACATTTTAAATTAAACAAAAGTTCAATTCAATAAGATTTGAAGATTAGATAATAAACAACAGATTGACATGAAAGAGACATTGGTGGTTTTAGAAAACAAATAGAGAACCAAAACACTACCATTATAGGAAATTAAATCAATGAGAAAGTGCTGGAAGCTTTACGGAAACAAAATGCTTATAATAATATCAATAAATTCAAAGGATAAATAAAAGTGGGAAGAACTCAACAAATAGAAAAGTATCCTAAGGTTTAACATAGGAAATTTTCTGGAATGACAAGAGAACTGTAGGTGCAGTTCAAACTAACATTCAACATTTGTAGATAGAGGGTTAGATAGATAGATAGATAGATAGATAGATAGATAGATAGATAGAGATAGACAAACTTTCAACAGTAAAACTTGTCCTGTAGAGTTCTTATAAATAAGAAGTTTTTAATAATGTAGATAAAGAAAAGATTTTATGTGGGTTGATGATTGGTAGAAGCAGAACTAAGCATGGCCTCAGATTTCTTCTCATCAGCTTTCAAAGTCCCAAGACAAGAGAACAATGTCCACAAAATTCTAAGGGGGAAAAACCGTGAAAGAAGAATATTATTCTCAGCTAGTGTTTAAATAATTAAAGAAAAAGCAAACATCCTCAAGTGCACAATCACTTACACATGGGGAGAGGGAACTATTGGACAAGATTGAACCAATTAAGAAGGGTATTGAAAATTTTATTTCTCTTTTTCCTTCCAACAATTGGGTTATCAGCATATTACTTATCCACTGCTGCATAAAAAATTCCTCCACAGTTTAACACTCTAAAAATGTCACATATGTATGTTCTCACAGTTTCTGTGTGTCAAGAAACTGGGTTTGGATGATTTGGATCCTTAGTTTCAGGGTTTCTCACAGGTTGAAATCAAGGTACTGGCCAGTTTTGTTATCTTAATCCTTGACTGAGGATAGATCCACTTCCAAGCTCACTCACATGGTTTTGGAAAGATTCAATTCCTTGTGGACTGCTGGACCAAGATCCTCAGTTCCTCACTGATCCTCAGTTCCTTGACTAGTTCATCTTCAATTCCCTGTCGTGAAACTGAGCAATCCTCAGAAAGGTTTTTCTCAGTAACAGACCTCTTTGGGTTCCCCACCTCTTGTTTAGAGAAAAAGTTTAGTCTCTTGAAACTTCTTGGAGTTTCAAAAAGTCTGGCTCACGTGTTAATGATCAGAGGACTGAGAACATGCAGAGACAAAGAGTAGTCAGGGAGGAGAACTGGTAACAATTTAAACAATAAATCAGCTATATAGCAGAGTCACAGGACTTTTAATCCTCCCTGAAAAACTGACAACCTGAATGTCTGATGTACGTTTCTAAGTTGTTTTTAAAGTTGTTTTTACAGAAACCAGACTCCCACCGTATGGGGACTGCTGACCACAAGCACATAGACCCCAGACAGGTTGGAGTCAGAAAGCTGATGATTGAAATTCCTGAAATATCATGATGTCATCTTGCCATCAACCATTCAGAGAATTTTGCACAAGCTGATCATGTACCACATGACCCTCTCCCTCACACTGCCTTTAAGAACCCTTCCCTGAAAGCCATTGAACAGTTTGGGTCTTTTGAGCACAAGGTGCATGTTCTCCTTGCTTGGCACCCTGCAATAAATGCTGTACTTTCCTTCACCACAACCCAGTGTCAATAGATTGGCTTTGCTGTGTGTCTGGGGAGCAGACCCAAGTTTGACTTGGTAAGAATCACATGGCTCTTTCTAACATGGCAACTTGCTTCACCAGAAAGATCAAGTATGGAACACCTAAGAGAGACTGTCAGCAAGAGAGAAAGAGTACAAGCATGATGGAAGTCACACTCTTTTATAAACTAATCTCAGAAGTTAAAAAACATATCTCTTTTGATGCATTCTCTTTGTTTGGAGCAGATCATTAGGTCCATCTCAGCCCCCAGTAGAGGTTATTACTCAAGGAAGAGAAGATCACAGTTGCAAATATGTGGCAGATGTTTTGTAAGCAGCTCCGACAACCAGTTTGTTTCAGATTAACCATTTCATTGAGAACTATTAAAAACGCCAGTCAAAACATTAAAAACAAAATCTTTTTGTTCTCCAATGAAGGCACTGGAGAAATTTCAAGGCATCAAATAATTTTAGGACCAAGATTCCAAAGAGAAGGGATATTCCAAAGAGTTGAGTTCATTAACAGGCACCATTTTAAACTTCAAGTCATCACTCAAAAGGAAGAGCTGAGAAAGTAAAAAACTGAGAACATATGTTAGTCAACTGAAAACCTGGGAGTAAAAACACTACATTTCAGGTACTACCTAGGAGGAAGGGCTCTGTTACATATCCCAGGCTTTAGTTTAAACCCCATAGAATTAAGTTCCAGGAGTAAGAGAAAACCACAAATAGAATGACTCCATGTTATAAATGTATAGGACCTTAAATGGTATACTAATTCAAATAAAACAAAAGTTCTGAAAGAAAAGTAAAATCGAACTTGCAAGATGAAAATATAATGGGAAAAAATAACTAAAAGCATTTTGATTACAGGACAGGTGACTTTTCCTCAGTCAAAATATTTAACTGCCATGCAGAAGACCTAAACTTATTCTAAAAATTACATGCCGAAATATAGACCAAATCAGTCACCTAACAAATATAAATACAAAAATATAATTAGAATGAAATTCTTAACACAAACAGAAATTTCTGAACTATAGTGAAAACTGCAACCCAGTTCTAATATGTAAGAAATGTACAACATTGTTGTTGTTCATTATGACAGAAGTTCACTTAGGTAATATTTCAGAGTAAATTTCTTTTTTTTTTTTTCTTAACATCTTTATTGGAGTATAATTGTTTTAAAATGGTGTATTAGTTTCTGCTTTATAACAAAGTGAATCAGCTACACATATACATATATCCCCATATCTCCTCCCTCTTGCGTCTCCCTTCTACCCTCCCTATCCCACCCTTCTAGGTGGTCGCAAAGCACGGAGCTGATCTCCCTTTGCTATGTGGCTGCTTCCCACTAGCTATCTATTTTACATTTGGTAGTGTATATATGTCCATGCCACTCTCTCACTTCATCCCAGCTTACCCTCCCCTCTCCCTGTGTCCTCAAGTCCATTCTCTACAATTGTGTCTCTATTCCTGTCCTGCCCCTAAGTTCTTCAGAACCATTTTTTCTTTTCTTTTTTTTTTTAGATTCCATATATATGTGTTAGCATACGGTATTTGTTTTTCTCTTTCTGACTTACTTCACTCTGTATGACAGACTCTAGGTCCATCCACTTCACTACAAATAATTCAATTTCGTTTCATTTTATGGCTGAGTAATAATTCTATTGTATATATGTGCCACATGTTCTTTATCCATTAATCTGTCAGTGGACACTAGGTTGCTTCCATGTCCTGGCTATTGTAAATAGAACTGCAATGAACATTGTGGCACATGACACTTCTTGAATTATGGTTTTCTCAGGGTATATGCCCAGTACTGGTATTGCTGGGTCGTATGGTAGTCCTATTTTTAGTTTTTTAAGCAACCTCCACACTGTTCTCCATAGTGGCTGTATCAAGTTACATTCTCGCCAACAGTGCAAGAGGGTTCCCTTTTATCCACACGCTCTCCAGCCTTTATTGTTTGTAGATTTTTTGATGATGACCATTCTGACTGGTGTGAGGGGATACCTCACTGTAGTTTTGATTTGCATTCCTCTAATGATTAGTGATGTTGAGCATTCTTTCATGTGTTTGTTGGCAGTCTGTATATCTTCCTTGGAGAAATATCTATTTAGGACTTCTGCCCATTTTTGGATTGGGTTGTTTGTTTGGTTGATATTGAGCTACATGTGCTGCTTGTAAATTTTGGAGATTAATCGTTTGTCAGTTGCTTCATTTGGAAATATTTTCTCCCATTCTGAGGGTTGTCTTTTGATCTTGTTTGTGGTTTCCTTAGCTGTGCAAAAGCTTTTAAGTTACTTTAGGTCCCATTTGTTTATTTTTATTTCCATTTCTCTAGGAGGTGGGTCCAAAAGGATCTTGCTGTGATTTATGTCATAGAGTGTTCTGCCTATGTTTCCCACTAAGAGTTTTATCATGTCTGGCCTTACATTTAGGTCTTGAATAAATTTTGAGTTTATTTTTGTGTATGGTGTTAGGGAGTGTTCCAATTTCATTCTTTTACATGTAGCTGTCCAGTTTTCTCAGCACAACTTATTGAAGAGGCTGTCTTTTGTCCATTGTATATTCTTTTTCGTTTATCTAAGATAAGGTGACCATATTTGCATTGGTTTATCTCAGGGCTTTCTAACCTCTTCCATTGATTTATATTTCTGTGATACCAGTGATCTCTTGGTTATTAAGTAGTTTTACTACTTAATAACCAGTAACTCTTTAGCCTCCATGCGTTTGTAGTTTTTACAAATTTTTTCCTGTAATTGATATCTAGTCTCATAGCATGGTGGTCAGAAAAGATAATTGATACAATTTCAATTTTCTTAAGTTTACCAAGGCTTGATTTGTGACACATGATATGATCTATCCTGGAAAATGTTCCATGAGCACGTGAGAAGAAAGTGTATTCTGTTGTTTTGGGATGGAATGTCCTATAAATATCAATTAAGTCCATCTTGTTTAATGTATTATTTAAAGCTTGTGTTTCCTTATTTATTTTCATTTTGGATTATCTGTCCATTGGTGAAAGTGGTGTGCTAATGTCCCCTACTATTATTGTGCTACTGTCAATTTCCCCTTTTATGGTTATTAACATTTGACTTATGTATTGAGGTGCTCCTATGTTGGGTGCACATATATTTATAATTGTTATAACTTCTTCTTGGATTGATCCCTTGATCGTTATGTAGTGTCCTTCCTTGTCTCTTGTAACATTCTTTATTTTAAAGTCTATTTTATCTGATATGAGTATTGTTACTCCAGCTCTTTTGATTTCCATTTGCATGGAATGTATTTTTCCATCCCCTCACTTTCAGTCTGTATGTGTCCCTAGGTCTGTAGTGGGTCACTTGTAGACAACATATATATGGGTCTTATTTTTGTATCCATTCAGCCTGTCTGTGTCTTTTGGTTGGAGCATTTAATCCATTTACATTTAAGGTAATTATTGATATGCATGTTCCTATTACCATTTTCTTAAGTGTTTTGGGTTTGTTATTGTAAGTCATTTTCTCCTCTTGTGTTTCCTGCCTTGAGAAGTTCCTTTAGCATTTGTTGTAAAGCTGGTTTGGTGGTGCTGATTTCTCTTAGCTTTTGCTCGTCTGTAAAGGTTTTAATTTCTCCATCAAATGTGAATGAGATCCTTGCTGGGTGGAGCAATCTTGGTTGTAGATTTTTCCCTTTCATCACCTTAAATATGTCCTGCCACTCCCTTCTGGCTTGCAGAGTTTCTGCTGAAAGATCAGCTGTTAACCTTATGAGGATTCCCTTGTATGGTATTTGTTGTTTTTCCCTTGCCGTGCGTTCTCCCGGGGAAGTTGTCCCTGGATCCCGGGACACTGGCAGTGGCGGGCTGCACAGGCTCCCGGGAGGAGAGGTGTGGATAGTGACGTGTGCTTGCACACAGGCTTCTTGGTGGCAGCTGCAGCAGCCTTAGCGTCTCATGCCCATCTCTGGAGTTCCTGCTGATAGCCGTGGCTTGTGCCCGTCTCTGGAGCTCATTTAGGCAGCGCTCTGAATCCCCTCTCCTCGTGCACCCTGAAACAAAAGTCTCTTGCCTCTTGGGAAGCTCCAGACCTTTTCCCGGACTCCCTCCTGGCCATCTGTGGTGCACTAGCCCCTTCAGGCTGTGTTCACTCTGCCAACCCCAGTCCTCTCCCTGCGATCTGACTGAAGCCCAAGCCTCAGCTCCCAGCCCCGCCCGCCCCGGCGGGTGAGCAGACAATCCTCTCGGGCTGGTGAGTGCTGGTCGGCACCAATCCTCTGTTGGGGAATCTCTCCGCTTTGCACTCTGCACCATTGTGGCTGTGCTCTCCTCTGTGGTTCCAAAGCTCCCCCGCCCCTCTACTACCCACAATCTCTGCCCACGAAGGGGCTTCTAGTGTTTGGAAACCTTTCCTCCTTCACAGCTCCCTCCCACTGGTGCAGGTCCCCTCCCTATTCTTTTGTCTCTGTTTTTTCTTTTACCCTACCCAGGTGCGTGCGCATTTCTTGCTTTTTGGGAGGTCTGAGGTCTTCTGCCAGCGTTCAGTAGGTGTTCTGCAGGAGTTGTTCCACATGTAGATGTATTTCTGATGTATCTGTGGGGAGGAAGGTGATCTACACTTCTTACTCTTCCACCTTCTTGAAGGTCTCTCAGAGTAAATTTCTGTTTAAATAATTTTCTTCCATAAAATCCTAATCATTGTTTGAATTGTGTTTTGTATGTTTGTGTAGTTGTGCTTAAATATTCAGATTGTAAATGTGTCAATGTGTAGACCAGTTTAAACTGCATGCATAAACAGAGTGGGAATACATTATAAAATATGTAATTATGCTACAATATCTTTGTAAAATATATTTGACATATCCAAAGGAGGATGCAGAGTATATTAGTCAGTGTGCTACTAAACATTTCATACAATTCAAAACTACCTGAAAGTTACAAAATTAAACCTATAATTATACCATTCAGGGCCATTCAAGTTTCATCTTATAATCTACACTAATGGGAGAGAAGGGAAATAAGTTCTGTTCATGTGAAAACCAGTTTCTTGATTTTTGTCATCAAGCTAATTCTCAACAATGCCACACAAATATTTCTGAATTACCAGTTTACATTTCTTCCATTTCTAATAAGTCACATATTCAAAATTTGCACACATGAGGAACAACTGTGTGGCAAACATCCATCCACTTTGGGAAGTCCAGTCTTTTCCCATTACCCTTCTCCGGTGTTTTCTTGGACTTCAGAAATAATGCTTATCTATTTCACATATTATCCTTATTGATTCACATCAATCAAGCAGCAGGGTACTCCATATTATGACTATTCCCATCTTCTACTGATCAGTTCTTGCTATGTTTTAAATTCTCAAGTCTTCACCATTTACCTCCATGATGATTTTCTCTAAGACTAGTCATAAACCATCTCTCTCATTGCTCAGTTCCTAAAAACTCAGCCAGTGCTGGATTGTAATTTAAAAACAGATGAACAAACAAACAGCCAAATAAAAATTAGGAATAAATGATAAATTGTCATCTTAAGGGAATAAGCAGTTATTGTTAGAGCTATCAGCCCATAACGGATACTAGAGCCACTTGCTGAACTCCATACTATGAAGGACTTATTGATATCCATAGAGTAACATGGTCCAAGCTCACTTGCCTTTTATCTTCAGGGATAGGAAATAAATCTCTTCCTCTCTCAACCCAAAGTCTGCTACCTTCCTCTTTCTGAAGTCTAAACCATTGGTGGAGGGACCATCCATTTTCTCAGGGAAAATCAAAATCTACTTTCCCTCACCCTTGCAATTAAAAATGAACCTGATTTCTGTGTCCCAGACATAACAGTTCCCTAGACTGCAGGCCATCTTCTACAAGCTGGCTTATTCATATGTACACACCATTTGCTGGAATCCAACAATCTAACCCCACACTTCTCCCATGCTCTCTTGCAGTGTTTCCTCTCATGCTGTGGGGAGAAAATCTCAGTCTTGTATCCCCTTCTGATATTGTTTGGATACCCAATTTCCTGTGAGCCAGGTTTTCTAAAATAACATAAATTATTCCCTAGAAATGTGATGCCCAGGAATGTACTAGTCTACATCCTCAATTGGGAGGAATTGACGAAAACAAACAAAACAAGACAAACAAATTAAAAAACCGAACCTCTTTCTCTAACTTTCAAAGAAAGTCATTTTTATGACATATCTAATTTAAAATAAAAATAAACAAAAAAACCTTTTGATTGATCATCTAAATGTCTGACCTATATTAAATCCTCTTGGTCCATAATGTCTGATGGAGATTGTAGTCAGAACGGTGCCTCAGCAAACCCCTGGGACCTAACTGTCCAGGTATATACAGTTGATTTTTTCCAGGAAAAAGAAAACCCCAAATCACTATCAAATAACTTATTTAAGGGACATTAAAGAAGGCAGCATATATACACTATGAAGTATGTAGCCTCATGAAACACTGAAAAAAAGGAAGTATTTAGGTTTGCTTCTAAAGGAAAAGAGAAAATGACTACTCTATTTATGAGCTTCAAGTCCTGAACAAATCTATATCCACATTCACTGGGCTTTTGACTGAATAATCATAATATACCAAGAACTAACCTGAGTTATGATGAATCTTTTATCTATTAGGTTATGTCGTTTAAGAGGATATTGTGCATACTTGGAAGCACCAGAATCTTTACTGTTGTAGGTCCAATAATCCTACTAATATTAGTAGAAATTCTGTGAACAAGAACCCAGGAACTCCTTGAAATCTTTGTTTTCATCATGATGTAGGAACAAGAGTACCAGTAAGTCAATATCCCAATGGTCTGTGATCTCATTTTGAATAGGCACTCCTCAGGGATTTTAGGTAAGAGATCATCAGTGGAGATTTAATATGGGAATTTTCTCTGCACATTTGCACAGTAGATTCCTTCCTGTTAAATTAGGCCTTGTGTGTCACAAAGGAAAAATAATGTTCCTTGGGTAAAGATCTGAATGATAAGCAAGGAGGTAAGGAATTCTGGGCAGTTGTGGAGATTCTCATGACCAGATTAATTTGTTGACTACAGGGAAGAAGTTGTAACAATTGGAAGGTTTAATGTTGAATGTGTCTGCATCAGTCAAAATTTTCAAGTCCTTTATAGTTAGGAAAAAATTACCCGTATGAATTTAAGGGTAAAATGGGAAATTGGGTACTTTCTTTCCACTTGGAGGATGTTAATTTTTCATACTCATTTTCCCTCAGTGTCTTGGCTAATGCAAGATAGCTGATTTTTCAATGTCCTTTTAGTTTGCAATATCTCCAAGTGTCTTTACCAAGAGATTCCCTACTCTGATGTTCAAGGACTAGACTGGGAACCTCTAGTTATTTTATCTACAAGGTCATCAATTTATTTTGTGTCTTATGTTCCTTTTGTTCTAAACTTTCTTCAAAACATTCAGCCAAGGGTCAAAAATCTGGCAATGGTATTGTTTTCCATTCCAGTGTTTGTTGCATATTAAATCCTATGTTGCTGTATAAAGACCATTAACAAAAAGTGAGGGGAGAATGCATCACATCTACTTCAAAACATACTTCTGAATGCTGTCTACTTAGCCTATCCCTGAAGTCTCCAATGTGCACATCCTTTCTTTGCTTGGAACCGAGGTCTTCCAACTATACTTACTACATTCTTTGTAAACAGATTTTTATTGGAATTCTGCCATACACATTCATTTGTTTTGTCTGTGTCTGCCTTCACTCTAAAATGGCAGAGCTTAGTATTTGCAAAAGAGACCAGATGGCCAATAAACCCTAAATTATTTACTATCTGGCTCTTTACAGAAAAAGTTTGCTGATCGCTGATATATAGAACTGAATTATAAACTAATCTAGTTTCACAAAGACTTCAGGGATGATAGCCTCCAAAAAAAAAAAAAAAAAAACCCAACATCTACAACTTTCCTAAAATCTTCTGGTTTTCTATACAATGCAGTGTGAGGTATCTTAACACATGATCAAGTTCTTCCCATTCTTGTCTTTCTCGTCTCAGTATTTGCATCTGAGAACCCCACTATATACAAACTAATAAATGTAGAACTGGGAGACCTAGGATTGTATTTCTAGAACTAGTCTAAATTTCTGCCTTATTTAGGCTTTAGAAAGTCTTTCACAAAGGCTATTAGTTGAGACCAGACCTTATAATTTCTGACTGATTTTTCCTATTCTGCTGGGGTTTTGCTTCAATAGAAAATTGAGATTTGGGGATCTCCTGGGCACGCAGGAGGCAATGGAAGCAGCTCAAAATGAAGAGTAGGTGCAAAGGGGGCTTCCCTGGTAGTGCAGTGGTTGGGAGTCTGCCTGCTGACGCAGGGGACATGGGTTCGTGCCCCGGTCCGGGAAGATCCCACATGTCGTGGAGTGGCTAAGCCCGAGAGCCATGACTGCTGAGCCTGTGCATCCGGAGCCTGTGCTCCACAGCAGTGGGAGAGGCCACAACAGTGAGAGGCCTGCACACTGCGCAAAAAAAAAAAAAAAAAAAATGAGTAGGAGCAGAGGGAAATAAAAGAGCATTAGATGGGAGAAGAGGAATAATGAGATAAAGATTATAACTTTTTCACATTTTAAAAAATTTGTTTTGGACAATCTTATAAGAAAGCAATTTTGGAATCTGCATTTTTTGAGCTTTGTTCATACCAAGGCAAATACAAGAACAATTGGACGTTTGACTCCCTTTTTGTTCTAATATGTCTTCAAATGGGGAAAAAAATGTTTATATCAGAAATTCCTCAAAGTCGTCACTAAGAACGTAATTTACCCTTGTGAATAATGATGTATAGAAAAATGTACACACAAATGTAGGTTATAATGTGAATATATGTAATGAGCACAAGCCTAGTCCACAAGGAATGCACACTTATACTGAATCATACCTCTGAGAGTTTGGCAATAGTTGGCTTAATATTCTGTTTATTACCTCATGTTTTGGGATCCCTAACTAGAGGATTGTTATCTTAAATTCCAAACACAACAAGCTCTGAGTCCCAGAAGACAGAAAGTGTACAGAGGAGATATCTCCTAGAACCAGACTCCCAGCAACAAAATAAGACAAGATTAAGGAATGTTCTCACAAGTTTTGATATGGGATTCAAAGCAAAATGCTACAGTGATACTGATATGAGGGAATTTCCTGGATACATTGGCCCTTGGAACTGTGTTGAAGATAAATTTCTCGTGGTCTCCACTTAAGCTCTTCCTATGAACTTGTTCTTTAGATTCACAACAAAGATAGTGAGGAAAGACAAGAACAAAATATAGGGTTGTGAGTAATGAGCAGGTTTCCACCAAGAATTAAAAATTTCAAGGTTGTTTAGATAATCAAAGAATTTCTAAAAAATTTTTTTTTCTTTATTCCTAAAAGTACAAATGAACTTCACATTGGAGCAGGTTGACAAAAATAAATTAGAGACCAGAGCCAATGCAAGACATACTCCCTTGAATATAAATTGGTGCAGCCACTATGGAAAACAGTAGGGAGGATTCTCAAAATTAAAAATAGAACTACCATATGACCCAGCATTTCCACTCCTGGGTATGTATTTGAAAAAAAACAAAAACTGTAATTTGAAAAGATACATGCACCCCAATGTTCATAGCAACATTATTTACAATAGCCAAGATATGGAAGCAACCTGTGTCCATCAACAGATGAATGGATAAAGAAGATGTGGTATATATATATATATATATATATATATATATATATATATATATATATATATATATATATACACACACACACATACATACCCACAAACACACAGTGGAATACTACTCAGTCATAAAAAGAATGAAATTTTGCCATATGCAGCAACATGAATGGACTTGGAGGGCATTATGCTAAGTGAAATAAGTTAAACAGAGAAAAACAAATACTGTATGGTATCACTTATATGTGGAATCTAAAAAATACAATAAAGTAGTGAATAAAACAAAAAAGAAGCAGACTCACAGATATAGAGAATAAACTAGTGGTTATCAGTGGGTGCAGAGGGGCAATATCAGGGTAGGGGAGTGGGAGGTGCAGACTACTGGGTGTAAGATAGGCTCAAGGATGTATCATACAATATGGGGAATATAACCAATATTTTGGAATAACTGTAAATGGAAAGTAACCTTTAAAAATTGTATACAAAATACAAAACATTAAAAAAAAGAACAACATACTTTCCTGCAGTGACTGGGGAAATCCCTGAGTGGTAGGTTCAAAAACCTGAGGAGTCTGTATTTCTGAGGTGAACATCTCAGGCCATGATGGCAAAAAGGTTTTCACTGCATATCACTGGCCATACAGATTGTTGACTGTTGATGCCCTGAAAGGAACACCCCTTCCCTGAAAAACACAAAAACCCTGTTAAAGTCAAGTATATTGCTAACTATAATAACTGAGACCAAGTACCATGACAGATTCTTACTATGGTGTTGGAAGGGGCATGTCAAGATTGAGATAGTCATAAAGTTTTCAGGATCTTCTTTAAAGTGAGCCTTCCAAAACAGAGACTGGATTGGGATTGGACAAAAAAAAAAAAAAAAAAAAAATACGATGCCTTCCTGGAGATACATGATTTATGTAAGCAGATGTCTAGAAAATGTACATGACGGATTCATACCCAAACAACAGGGTAGGTAGAGCAGGTATGGGGACTGGCAACAAAGATGATATTAAGAAGAAAATTGTTTTCATCTTTATTTTTTGAAACTTGTATTTCAGTTATATTTATATTTTGATTGTACAATTAAGTATATAATAAATATTTAAATTAAGTTTTTCTAAGATATTATTTTTTGCACTGTCCTACAGGAAGTTATAATTCAACCATATATTGAGTAAACTTTTTAAATTAAATAAGTTAGTGCTTCACAGAACTGATTTTTCCCCACCAAATACTTAGCATTAATATTCAAAATGAATTATCTGAAATCTATGTGATGAAGACAAAGGTAAAAGAAAAGTAAAGCATGCTCAAAATCTAAAAGCAGCATAAATGCTGATGATAGGTAAATAAAATAGATTGACTATAAATTTATTCCAAAAAAAAAAACTTTAAAACTAAGGTTTAAGTATCATGTGGGAAATGAATTTGGTTTTCCTTAACAAATTAGTCAAAATATCTGCACCTTAATTTACTAGTTTCTTTCAGTGACCCGAAAAATTTTCAGAGAAATTTTCATTTGTTTCCTGCTGCATTATGTTGGCTGTATTATATTTCTTTAACTATATGTCTTTGTGTGTGCTTAATAAATATGTGTATATTTATTTTGATCTATATTTTAATATATGAATGTTTTTCGTGTTAATAAAGGTTCGTATGTGTATTAGTTTGCTAGGCTGTCATAACAAAGTATCGCAGAGTGGATGGCTTAAACTACAGAAATATAGTTTCTCATAGCTCTGGAGATGGCAGTAGGGTTGGTTTCTCCTGAGGCCTCTCTCATTGGCTCGAGTCATCCACCTTCACTCTGCATCTTCATGTGGTCTTTACTCTGTTTACACTTATCCTTACTGTCTCTCTTTGTATGTCCTAATGTTCTCTTCTTATTAGGACAGCAGTCAGACCATATTAGGGCCCACCCTAATGCTTCATTTTAACTATCTCTTTAAGGGCCTTATCTCCAAATACAGTTATATTCTAAAGAACTGGTGGTTAGGGCTTCACTATATGAATTTTGGGGGAGCACAATTCAACCCATAATAATAAATAACTTTTTAAAATGCATTGATAATGCTATAAATAAAATGTTATTTACTGTAGCATAATTACAAAATACAGAAAACACATGAAGAAATAATATAATCTATAATCCCAACACTTTAATATGGCTATTCTATTCTCAACAATCTAAAATAATTATAGATGAATATGACATACATAATGACGTATAATATTGCATTTTGCTGTTTTGTAAATAGTGCCCTAAATTTAATTTTTAGGTAATTCACAATGTTTTATTATTATGTATATTACTTCATATCATATACCTGCACATAATTCTTGGCTCATATTTGGTATTCTTCTATTATCTTGAGATGGACTTACAATTGGCTAATCAACTTTTTAGAAAGATTGTACTAATTCAAACTCATATCAACGTTACAGGCATGCTTATCTTACCACACTGGGGTATTGAGGCTCTTACAATGCATAAAGAAATAAGAATGATGCAGTTCATATCAGAAATTAAAGAGGGATGATTTGGTGGGGAATCTCAAGGAAAATAATGAAAACTGTAAACAATCATAAGGGTTGCAAAATAAGCCATCATGGAAAAATGATCCTCATTTATCATAGAAAAACTCTGTCTGTCTCTTCACTGTATACTGAATCCACTGGTGCTCTTTGGATGGACTCGATTTGCTGTTTTCTCAGCAACACCTCCAAATGATACTGCTCTGTCAACATGCATCACTTAATCAGTCACTCTCTCTCCTTTCTAATAATGTCTCTTTTTCTACTCCTTCAAGCCTTCCTCTGAAGTACTTCCTACATGCTTGCTATGTGCCAGGCATGGTCTTTGTATTGATGTCTCTATATTCTTTTAATACAGTTCTCAGCTTTGCCTTGCTCTGCCATTTATGCAAGTTTATGTGGATCTCAAATTCACTCTTAAGAGTGAGGATCTAAAGTGTTCTGCCAGTTAACAACTGGCTATAATTTCCCTTATGGGGTGAAATTTTGACCCAGGTCACCTCATAATAACCAGACAACTAAAAAATAGCTATTGTGGTATAGGCACCTCCTTTCTTTCTCGAAATAAACTGTTTTTTAAGTTTACAGGTAAAGTGGAATAAAGCATATTGCCCATTATCAGTATATTAAGGATTAATTCAAAAGTATTGAAAAGTACAAAGAACACTGTGACAAACTCTATTAGCTCCATCATCCAGGTCTCGCATGTTCGACAATGATTTTTTTGCCTTAATTACTTCAGATATATACTATTTAATTTAACAAGAAAAAAACAGATAGATTTAAATCCTTAAAGTTTTTTCCCATTCCCTTCCCTTCCTGAATATTTACATAATGTAAAGGTGGTAAATATTCATCTCATGAAAATAAAGGTACAAAAAGAACACCTAATACAGAAGCCCACCAGGCAAAGCCATTGGAACACTCTTGCAGCTGAACTAAATTAAATACATTTAGCTTGCAGAGGAACCCTGTGGCATCTCTGAAAAAGATTAATAAAGAGAGGGGCTTTGTAGAGTTTGCATATGAGTTGAGTGGTTCTGGTAAATAATCAAGGACATAAGCGCTATTTTAGATGCTGTCAAGAAAGGGGAACAGTTCACAAGTTGACTGTCTTAGTTATTTTTGTTAAGGAGGTGGGAAGACTAAAGCAAGGCTTTAGATGTCCTTAGTAAGAAATCAGCAATAACTGTGGAAAAAGGATTGGTTACTATTTTGCAGCTGTGGTGTGGTCTTGAGTACATACCGTCAGAAAAAGGGTTGATATTCTATTAGGAACATCACAGTTTTATTATGAGCAAAGTTGCTTCTCACCTTCTTCTTACAATGTAAACTTTATGAAAGTTAAATAAAACAATGTTATTTATTGAAGATTTTAAAAATCTTTATATATTCATGTTTTAATTTGCATTTCATTTATTACCAAGAATTCTTTTCTATGGTCAGTTATTTGCATTTTAATGTGTGTTACCCATCAGTGACTTCTGCCAACTTGAAAAAAACATACTTAGATACTAACTTGTTACTCAATGGATATAAGATGCTTCATTTATTTATGATTATTAATATTTCCTTATTGATATTCATAAGATTTTAAGGATTAATTTTATTAACTTTTGTTGGTCATGTTTTAGCACATTATATGCTATTTTTCTTTTAATACTGCTTATGGTATTTTTAATGCATGTTTTTATGTAGTTACATATGTAGATTTTTTAATCTAAGTTTTTCCATTTTTTTGTAAATAGATAAAAAATTCCTATTTTTTATGTTTTACTCAAATTTTTTTTACATTTGCCCTTTGATCCATTTGGAAGAAAAATATGTTGTGTAACATATAACTTGTGAAATATACAACATGATTTTCTTTCATAAAAAATTATCAATTTCCCTAGCAGTGTTTATGATTCCTTGATTCTTTAGGAAATATTGTACTGCTTTCATTATTAGGCTTTATATTATCAGGAAGATTTGCAATAGATTTTGTGAAAAATAGGAGAAGGAGTTCAGTAGGGAACTGGGAAATTATATCCTAATTTACGTGGGATGCTTTGCTCACATCTCTTTTTTTTCCTCGTATTGCATTCAGGTGAACTTTAGGAAGCTGTCTACATTCAACTGTGTTTGGCTTATCAAAAAATAAATATAATATAGCCTAACCTGTGATTCAAATAATATTACAAAGTTTTCTATGATTTCAGGTTGTTTTCCTCTTCCCAGGTAGATGTAAAGTTGTTGAAAACAGTATCTGCTCTGGACTTAACGTTTGTGACCTCCCAAAATTCATATGATGAAGTCTAAATCCCCAGTGAGATTTGGAGATGGGGCTTTGGGAGGTAATTAGGCCAGCAGGGTGCAGCCCTTATGAATGGGATTAGTGCCTGTGTAAGAAGAGTTACAAGGGAATTCCCTGGTAGTCCAGCGGTTAAGACTCTGTGCTTCCAATACAGGGGACATGGGTTTGATCCCTGGTCGGGGAACTAAGGTCCTGCATGCCATGTGGCATGGCCAGGAAAAAAAAAAAATTAATTAAAGGCATCTTACTTAAAAAAGAAGAGACACAAGAGAGACGATCACTCTATCAACTTTCCACCCTGTGAGGCTGCATCAAGAAGAGAGCAGACTGAAAACCATACAGATGCCAGATCTGATTGCACCTTGATCTTACACTACCCAGCCTCCAGAACTGTGAGAAATAAATATTTGTTGTTGAAGCCACCCAATCTATGGTATTTTGTCATAGTGCCTGGACTTACTAAAACAGTATCTGCATAAATATAGCCTTACAAATAATGGTACCTGAGGTGGGACTGAGAGGACTGGAATTATAGTTTCAGCAGAGACTGTTAGTTTCTCCCTTCATTTTTATGTTTCAAAGTTTTTCATGGAAAGTTATAAAATGAATGAAACTTTTAGTCTATCTTGATTTCAAAATAAAATATAGCACTGTTATATTTTTAACTGAACAATTAAATATGATTTATATTCCAGTGAGCCATAATTATTTTGATTAAATTTTGTTCCTTTTGAAAATGTGATTTTTCATAACTAATTTATCATTAGTAGGAAGAGAAGAATAATCTAATATGTTTTTCTTATTTCAAATAAGGAATGAATTTGGGGAACTATATTCGATTTTGAATTCTAACAAAAGTATTGTCACTTGAGAGTCAGTACTGTATATAAAAGTAAACATTTCCCATAGGATGTCTTAATATACTGCCAGTGGTGAATGTCTTGGGAAAAAAACTAATGGCTTATTTTCCCTTTCTGAACCACTCTAAACAGTAATAGAAAAATCCTACTGCTCTCTTACAGTTAGGTAAAAGTAATGCCATCTCTTATTTACATGCATTATAGAGCCATTTGCAAAACACATAAGCTACAATTGCACAAAATATCCACATTTAAACATGTAGTTATACTTTTAATATTTCTAGTAACCAGCAGAAATACTTGGAAGGAAACATCTGAACTTGCATTAATAGTATTACGTGGTAGGCTGAACACTGGCCTCTTAAAGATATCCATGTTGGAATCCCCAGGACCTGTGAATAAGTTACCTTACATAACAAAAGGAACTTTGCTGATGTGATTACTTTAAGGATCTTGAGATGAGGAGATTAGCCTGGCTATTTGTAATCATATGGCTATCAATATAATCATAAGGATCCCTATAAAAAAGAGGCAAGAGCATCACAGTTCGAGATGGAGATATGACGACAAAAGCAGAGGTCAGAGTGATGCGGATGCTGGAAGGGACCACGAGCTAAGGAATGTCAGCTGCCTCTAGAAGCTGGAAAAAGGTTGGAAAGGGATTATCGCCTAGAGACTCAAAAAGGAAAGTAGTTGAGCTCTTGATTTTACCCCACTGAGACTGATTTTGGATTTCTGACCTCCAAAACTGAAAGAAAATTGATTTAGGTTGCTTTAAGTCACTAAGTTTGTGGTAATCTGTTACATCAGCAGGGAAAACTAATACAAATAGTATTTTATTTTTCAAATTCCCTCAAGTACCTGAAATATTATACTCTCTAACAAAAGTGCATGTGTGCATACACATGAAGAAATTAAAAACTGAGTCACTGCATATGTATTCTTTTCTTTCTTTGCATTTTTAACACTTATGCTCTCTTTGAAATACTTCTTTCAAGAACAAAGACTGACACTTTATTAATACATCACTAAATATATACAGGGACAATATTTCCTCACATATAATTCATTTTATAAATTTTCTATCACATTCCTGAAAGTACAGTCCTGCTTTCTTTTTCTATGCCTTTAATGAATGTCATCTGTATCAACATACTGTGGAGTCAGGGAGTAAAACAATGCATTTTACTGAAATTTTGAAACTGAGAAGTATAATGACATAAGCTATAATCATTATTTAAAAGGATTGTATTTTCTGTGAATTAGGGAGAAAAAATATAACTAGATCTTGGCTTAAAGCTTGAGTTGAAGAGGTAATAACATTTTGTTTCTAAATAAGGTTTTTGCTTTTTTACTGAGGAAAAGAACAGTAACTTTTATATGTGATTTATATAAGTTTTTTTCAATTAAAAGTTTTCTCCAGTTTAGAATATCCTTCTAGTATTAGAAAATAACAAATTCCTGACAAAGTTTCTAGATTTAACTCTGTCTACAGGACTCTTAAATAACTCTTAAATAAATTAAAAAAAAGTCGACTTGATTGGTTGCTTCACGTGATGTTAAATAGGAAGAAAATCAGCTTTTCTTCCAACCTATTTAAAATAACGTCTCTTCAACTCCCACTTGCTTCATGTCATTCTTTTTGCCCTGTACTCTGTTTAATTTTTCTTTATGGTATTTCTCACCATTTGCTTATTATCTGTTTCTCTTTTTAGAACAGAATCCACAAGGGTAGGAACTGGCTCTTTTTTGGTTAGTGACGTATTTCCAACACATGGAATAGAACTATCTTCCTGGGAGTAGACAGCTGATGAATATTTGCCAAATGAATGATATTGGAAAATGTAGAGTAAATTTCATATATGAGATGACTGAAAGTAATTTGCTCTTATTTTCCTGAGAAGCTGATTTGTCACACATACTCAATTATATATTGAGTGCACATAAACCTGGTGGGTTCTTTTTTGTGTGTTTGTATTGTTTCAGTTTACCTGTAAAATTAAAATTTCTTCTCCCAAGTATCCCATAAATGCCAATAAACGCCATTTAATCCCTTGCCTATGATGGACACTAAGGAGCTGCCTTAGACTTCTTAATTATTCCCATTCTCCACGGTAGCCAGACAATATTTCATGTTGATGGCTGTCAAGTGCCTGTATTGGTAAAGGTGATAACTGAAACAAGAGCTTTCTCACCTATGCATCTGAGCCATCATAAATAGCAGATTAAATTCTTTGACAAATATCATACCAAATGACACAGCTTGTATTTTTTCCACTTGAATCTGGGATGATCTGTGGCTTTTTCAACCAATGTGGCAAAAGTGATTTCAAACTGTTTTGAGTCTACCTTTTAAGAGGACTGCGAGTTTCTGCTACATTCCTTTTGAAGCACAGGTCATAGTAGAAAGCTGACTCCCTTGCCATACTGTGAAGAAGCGCAACTAGCCATGCTTTATGGAGGGCAGAAACAGGTACAGGGTAGTGTTCAACTATCTCAGCCCCCAGCCTGTAGAGGCATTTGGGCAAAGGCCACAGGCATCATGGAGCAGAGATGAACCAAAATAGAATTTAGTGCTGGAACTGGTATGATACCATAACAAAAGCCTGTCATGTAGCATTGGCTT
Organism: Hyperoodon ampullatus; assembly: GCF_949752795.1. Classification (NCBI taxonomy): domain Eukaryota; kingdom Metazoa; phylum Chordata; class Mammalia; order Artiodactyla; family Ziphiidae; genus Hyperoodon; species Hyperoodon ampullatus. The sequence goes on from NC_136918.1 coordinate 122,187,812, forward strand.
TGGGACTGTGTAGCTGGCATAGCATAAAGGTCTTGAGGAAATTAGTACTAAAAGCTTGGAAACAACCTGAGAAAACAATGAGAGTTTGAAGGACACTAAAGAAATGTTACTGGAGGCTGGAGAAAAGGAAACCTTCATTACATAATGGCCAAAAGTTTGGCAAAATGATTGCTTGCAGTAATACAGAAAATAGCATACCTAACAAAGTCATGGATTTGCATGGGTATATTTCTAAGCAGAATATAGAAAGTAAAAATTGGTTTCTTCATGCTTCCTAGGATAAAACACAAGAAGATACATATAACCTAAAAAAGAAACTCCACTTTTCAAGAAAAATATGGAGGAAATATTTCCAACTCAAGACTTAGGGGAATCAAAACTAAAACAGTCTTATTCTCTATTCTCTCTACATAGAAAAAGACATTCAAAGAAAAAAAGGAGAGGGGGTCCTCAAGGCAAATATAAATTTTATGGCACTTCAAGGTCTTAGTGTAAAAATCCTAAGGATATCACAGTAAGACATTCTGTTAAGAACTTAGAAAGATTTAAGGCAGTGCTTCATTGAAACGTTCAGCTACACAGAAAGTAGCATAAGGATTTTATGAACACCCTTCAAGGACCAGGACTTTCTGGGTAGAAAAATAAAACGAATTCTCATCTCAAGTCTTTCTTAGAAGAACATTCTCAAAATTAGAAAGACCTTCAAGAAAAAGATCAAATATAAAAACTGTCCACAATAGGGATTCTAGGAACTGAAGAATACTGTCCCACAGCAGCGACATTGAAGGCCCAAAGTAGAGAGAACCTGTCTCAAGGAGAGTAGGGAATGTAGCATTTTCTAGTGGAGTGTACCTAATATATTTCATTAGAAACCTCCATTGATAACCTTGACTTTGATGCCCACTTCCAGTTTGAGCACTGAATTCCCCTAATGCATCCCTTAAAATCTTCATATGATTTCAGTTTCCTGTGCTAAATCCCTACTGAAACAACTTCTCAAATCCTCTCTCACTGAAAATAAAACCCATTCTAAGTAGCAGTGATTTCAGTGTCTATTCAATAATGAGTGCTATTTAATGTATTGGCCCACTGTCACTAGAATACCAATGTCATTGACTGAGTTGTGTACCTCTGCAAATTTGTACATTGAAGTCCGAACCTTTGGTGCCTCAAAATATGATTGTATTTGGAGGTAGGACCTTTAAAGAGGTGATTAAAGTAAAGTGAGATCATAGGAGTGGGCCCTAATCCAATATGATTCATGTCCTTATAAGAATTGGAGAGGACACAAACACACACAGAGGAAAGACCATGTGAAGACAAAGGGAAAAGACAGCTATCTACAAGACAAGGAGAGAGGCCTCAGAGTGAAATCAACCCTGTCAACACCTTGTTCTCAACTTCTAGTCTCCAGAATTGTGAAAATATTAATTTCTGCTATTTAGGCCATCCCATCTGTGGTATTTGTTATGGCATCTCTAGCAAGCTAATACAATATATTTCTCCAGAAATGAATAATGGGTATGAACTTTATACAACATTTCACATTGGTTGTTTACTCCTTAAGCAAATTAGGTACAGCTTGGGACCCAATACCCATGACTAGTACATTTATTTTCTTATTTCAGAACTGAACCACTTCCCACTTAATATCTCTTCTCTATTCTCTCTCTCTACATACTGAAAATCTGGTGAAATGAAATCGTATTTTTGGGAGGTACGGCTATTAGTACAGCTACTGAAGGTGAAACGGACATGTAAATTTAGCATGTTTTAATGCACTGTCTAGAGAAATGGACTTGAATAACTTATGAATATAAACCATTTAAAACTACATTAAACTTTTAAGAAGCAGATATATTCATACCACAGACTATCCCATTTAAGGTATAATTTATTTCCTCTGACTAGTAAATAGTAAACAGTTTAGTAAAACTGTTGAGTTTTTTATATTTTATATTATTTTATAAATATATTTATAAAATATATTTTATGTTATATTTTTATTTTATAACTGCATATAAATTGTTGCATAAACATTATATAATTATTAAAAGTAAATAACGTCATGGACTTCTAAATTTTATCATTTAAAAAATGTCTTCTCTGTTTAACAGAGTCAAAGCAATAGGTGAAAAGTAGAAAACAGAAGGGAAAAGAAGAACGATGGTTCAAATCTTTCTCCAACAGTATGGACAATAGGCATCTGTAAAATTTGGCCCAACAATCATGAAGTTTTACCCTCCAACCTGAAGCAACTTATCTATTTTATCTACTTGGCAAGTCAGCTTAAAGCAAATATCATCAAAATGAAAATTACACAATGAAATAATTTTCATGTTTTACAATTTTTTGTATTATTTTAAGTGATTCCAAACATCTAACTTACCTTGTACCAATTGACAATTCTAATCAGTGTTGTTTTGAAAAATACTCTCAATTTCTCTCATTTTGTATAAATAAAACCTAGTGTTTGGTCTTAAAGACAATTAATACCTATTTTGATGGATATACCCACTTAAATCTTTAACTGACCTATAGTGTTGCCACTGTTTAAAATTATCTGGACATTCTGTATCACCTTCTCTTTTCTATAGGTTTTTCTACTACAAATAAGTTCTATATACAAACAAAAATGGAATTAAATCTTTAGCAAATTAACAATAGAACTAATAAGAAAATAATGGGAGCAATAACACAGCAGACAAAATGGTGGTATCTTAGCTTTGCTATAACAAAATACCATAGACTGAGTGGCTTAAACAATGGGAATTTGTTTCTCACAGTTCTGGAGGTTGGAAGTCCAAGATAAATTTGTGGGCAGATTGGGTTCTCAGCGAGGACTCACTTCCTGGCTTGTAAGCTGTTTTCTAGTGATATCTTTACATGGCAGAAAGAGGAGGCACCAGTATCTCTACGTCTTTAAAAGGTACTAATTCTAACATGAAGTCTCTACTCTCATGACCTCATCTAAACCTAAATGTATCTTAAGGGTCCCATCTCTAATACCAGCACACTGGGGATTAGGGCTACAAATATACATTTTGGGGGGACTCAAAATTCAGTATATAATAGGTGGTGAATATAAAACTCTCTAAAATAGTAATCAGCCTATGTGACAAAAGCATGTTCTAATAAGAAAGAACATTTAAAAAGACTGTTGTTTCTAGAATCAATATTTCATCTTAAAACATGGTCATATAAACAAAGGGTCATATAAACAAAACTAATACAAAAAATAATATATAGACCTCTGATCAATATGTCTTGGAGAAGAGGGATAGTGGGGACAATGTAAGATGATATTATTATTATTATTATTTTAACATTATTTCATTTTCAATTGCATTCCTTTAAGTTTTCAATTTGAAAATATAAATTTGTATTTGAGGAAAAAACACATATTTTAATACAACCCAATGAAGTCAATAATGAAGTTAAAGTTCCAATTATGGCTGCTGATTTTGTAGAAGGGCATGTCCTCCCCAATAACTACCTTATCTGTCTCTGCTATGTAAACATTCCTCCAGATAGTAGCCAAGGAAATTAAACCAGATTCTGAAAGGGAGTGAAAAATAACCTATAGTCTTAGAGATAAACAATTCTGATAGTCATTCTAGGCCATGGAAAATTTGATCATCACCATCATGGGGTGAGTGGGTTCTACTGGTGTTTAATACTTGGGGGTTTTGAAATGTCTAAAGATCCTGCAGCTCTACCACAGTCCCATAAAATGAAAATAGCTTACCTATTTTTTTTAAGTGAAAGACCAATTTCTTTCTTTCTTTCTTTGATTTAGTTTGAAAAGTTCTAGTCAAACAGGAAGTCAGATGTTTAAAACAACTTCTGGTCATTTATTCACTGGTCACATTCAAGCTTATGATGAACTTCTTTTCCAAAGGTAAGGGAGTAAAGAGTGTATGATAAAGCAGATATTAGATGTTATTCAGGAGGACAAGCACAGGTTAGGCTGCTATCCTGTGCAATGTTGTCTAACATTCTGCTGATGGAAACTGGGGAAATGGCAGAATCCAATGAGTAAAGGATCTTAAAAAAACTAAAAATAGAACTACCATATGACCCAGCAATACCACTATGGGGCATATACCTTGAGAAAACAATGTTTCAAAAAGAGACATGTTCCACAATGTTTATTGCAGCACTATTTACAATAGCCAGGACATGGAAGCAAGCACAGTGTCTATCGACAGATGAATGGATAAAGAAGATGTGGCACATATGTACAATGGAATATTACTCAGCCATAAAAAGAAACGAAATTGAGTTATTTGTAGTGAAGTGGATGGTCCTAGAATCTGTCATACAGATTAAGGAAGTCAGAAAGAGAAAAACAAATACCGTATGCTGACACACATATATGGAACCTAAAAAAAAAAGGTTATGAAAAACCTAGGGGCAAGACAGGAATAAAGACGCAGACGTAGAAAATGAACTTGAGGACATGGGGAGGGGGATGGGTAAGCTGGGATGAAGTGAGAGAGTAGCATTGACAATATATACATTACCAAATGTAAAATAGATAGCTAGTGGGAAGCAGCTGCATAGCACAGGGAGATCAGCTTGGTGCTTTGTGACCACCTAGAGGGGTGGGATAGAGAGGGTGGGAGGGAGAAGCAAGAGGGAGGGGATATGGGGATATATGTATATGCATAGCTTATTCACTTTGTTATACAGCAGAAGCTAACACAACAATGTAAAGCAATTATACTCCAGTAAAGATGTTAAAAAAAAAAGACATGAGTGCAGTGTTATTCTTTTGTTCTTTTAATTTTGGCAAGACAGTGTCCTTCCCTTCCCTTTCTTTCCTTTCCCTTCCTTTCCCTTCCTTTCCCTTCCCTTCCTTTCCCTTCCATTGAAAACTAGGGCTGTTTCTTCTTCCTCATTTACAAAGTGCAACATCTGGGCAGAAAAGAAAAAGTTTGCAAAGATATTTTCCCTGTGACTTAAGAAAAAGATCACTGAGTCTATTTTCTGAGCTCTTAACCTCTGTAATCAAGCAAAAGAGCCTGCCTCAAGCCTGACTCTCCACTGCCTTAGCTACTTTATCCTGGGGCCACTTGGCAGAAGTCCTCTCAAAGGTTGTGGCTAACTGGAATAGAAGCAACAGGATTGCAACAGGACTGCAATCTTCTCCAGGTTTCACCTTTACAAAGTGGAGGTGTTAATTGACTTCTACCAGTGTTATCTGTTTTACTTATTTCTTATTTTTTTAATTTAATTAATTAATTAATTAATTTATTTTTTGCAGTAAGCAGGCCTCTCACTGTTGCGACCTCTCCCATTGCAGAGCACAGGCTCAGTGGCCATGGCTCACGGGCCCAGCCACTCCACGGCATGTGGGATCTTCCCGGACCGGGCAACAAACCCGTGTCCGCTGCATCAGCAGGCAGACTCTCAACCACTGCGCCACCAAGGAAGCCCTGTTTTACTTATTTCTGATAACTTTATGTCATTTTCTCAGGAGTTGTAAGTTGACCTTCACTGTCTTCCAGAATTTTTCACATGTGGAAGACATCCTTTCTTCCTATTTTACAATGGTAATGCATACCTGCCTTTATTTTTATAATTCTATGGTTATTTCAGTTATGATCAGTTGAAGTAACAGAATAATATATCTGTCCTCAACTCATAATCTTATCAGGAAGTAAAAAAAATGTATTTTCAGATAATCATAATCAAAAATGGTAAGAGATGTATCCATCAAAATTAAGCTTTTTAAACATTTCTAATATCTACTAACATATTATTTTTCTCTTTTTTTCCTTTTTTATTTCAAATATATAATTAATTATTTATATATTTTTATGTGGGATTTCCCTCAGAATAAGTCATTGGAGAAACACAGTCCACTGATTCTGAATCAATTGTAACATATGCCTCATTCCGATAACACAGAACAACAATCAAATTATCTTAACTATTTAAAAACAGTCTAAAACAGATCTGAGAAAGAACTATGATAATCTACCCATGTAATATAAACTATATTCTTAAGGAACTGTAGCAATTCTAAGTCCTCTACCTTCACTTATTCCAATTGAAAACCAAGGTTTTATTTTTCCTCTCTCTTATATAAAGCTGTATTTATTAATCAACATGTTATACGGGCCTCTCCTGGTTCAGTTAGTCTCCCAGTGCGTCGGTTTCTCTTCCCTGAACTGAGGTAACTCAGAGTTTTGTCTGCCACAAATGGGACACAGGAAATTAGATTTTTCCTCTGCACACTTCCTTGTGCTAACCCTGTCTTATCTCTTTCCTGCCAAGTTGCACTTGATGACATTTAAAATAAATAGGTTCTTCTAGATTCAGCCTTTCTCAACCAGGTTATGAGATATAATTAAACACTAATGTCCTAAGGCATACATTGTAGGTACTATCCTTGAAAGAATTGAGTTAAGTAGGCACTGAAATCATTTTCAGCAGACCTTTAGAAATAAAGTACTTATATCATCTCCACGTATATTTGGAGGCTCCTTATCCTTCAAGTTTCTCATTTTTCAAGTTTCAGGCTTTAGAACATGAATCATTCACTGATGAAGAGGGCGGCTAAGCACCTTGTCTTTGCCTAATCCAAGCTATCATTTCCTTTTCTGTTTTCCCCTGGTTGCTGTGTGGGTGGACCTTTCCTGTTTCTGCAGAGAAGGAAATTCCCTTTTATCATATCTTCTTTTATCTTTACTCTAAACTCCATTGTAAAAATGCTATGAAGTATGCCAGGTCTAGTTCTTGATATGTTAATGAGAGCATAAAAGAACCTGAGAAAAAATTATCTTAATATCACTTCAAATTCAAGATCATCTTCTTGTTCTGACTCTTTTGCTTCGCATTTTTGTTCTCTCAATTGTAATCTTTCCTGAAGTAGATGGATGTCTCAGGAAAAATAGGAACCAGTATATACAGAAGGATGAGAAATAAAAGTACACTAATATATTTTTTAAAATATGTAAACCCAGTTATTTTCATATAAAAATTCCTTTGTCTTTGAGCTACTTCTGTGGTACAAATGTTGACAAATGACTCAGTGAGTTTGAATATCCACTGTTCAGGATACTCAGTTGAGCTTTGTTTACTCATTGTCTCAAGACATCAGGATGCTGGTTGCTCTGAGGTCACATCAAACCCCCAGTTCTTGGGTATGAAGAAGTTCTACCAATCACTTTGATTTCAGTACATAGAAAGCCTACCATTCCTACAACCATTTAAATATTTTTAATCCATTCTCTGATTCTCCTCCTGAAAAAAACAGTTTTAACTCTTTTCAAATCACGAAGAGCAAGCTTCATTTGTGTCATTCTGGAGCTACCTGGCAATATTGTTACTTATTAAGTATTAACTTTAGTTCTTAAGGAGAGGAAAATTTAGTAAGGAGTTTTGCTTTGCCTACTAAGAAGTGTAGGGCTAGATAAAATATTCAAGAACGACATTCAAATAATTTAGATTATTGGTTAATTAAAACTGAGAAAGAATTTAATATTTTCCCAACTTTACTTAGCCATGGCTTCCGTTATAAGTCAGAGCAGAGTTTTGTAGGCTAGCAAATTACAAACTATTAAACATATAAAGAAAAATTCCCTGCTGCGTTTTATTGCTAGTTGCCTTCCTACTTCATTCCTCTGTTGCTACTTACTTCTCTGCAACTACAGCATTTTAATGGATAACAATGAAAATGTCTTTTATTTTTCTCCCAATGTGATCTGACACTGAAAAAGGTGATCTCTTATAAGAAAAATGTATCCTTATTTCAAAAACTGCATAAGGATATTTTTAGGAGCAACTCTAAATCCTCAATGGTCTTCATGAAGAGAATTTAAAAAAAATAAAAGCTTATGGTAGAAAAGTAGAATAAATTAAACTGAAACTATTAACATATTGAATTATGTTAATTTTTGGTACCCTGATGTGCACTTACATTTCTAATGGTGTATGATTTTGTAATTCTTATTTGGGAAAATATCTCTATTGCAATTAAGATGCAAGTAAATTCTTGAATAGGGAATTAGATTTGTGGGTTTAAGTAATTTAAATTCTGCAAATCTGTGTGAGTTTCACTTTGGCCCAGTTCCACATGGGAAAAATTGCATTTTAAGACTTGAAATAGAAAATATGGATGACTACCATGACCATGTTTACAAGCTGCTGACTTGTTTCTTTTACTCCCTTTGGCAAATGTCCAAATACAGCGTTATATTAAAACAAGTCTGCCATCTTCAGTGCCACCAAAGGTGCCAATTACTGATGACAGTCACATGGAATACCATCTTGTAAAAGTGATTTATTATTGAAGGGATCTTTAATGACATGCCATATTTTATACACACTTAAATGTATCATTCGTTAGACACAGATGAGAGCTACTTCTTAATTTTTACAGCCCCCAAAGATTATATGTATATAAAATTACACAAAGGGATAGATCTTTGGGGATTTTAACTCACTTTGTCAACTTCCATTTTCTTCGAAACTGTGTATTATATTATTAGTAATCTAATTATAGGTTTCGTGTATATAATAAACATTGTCAAAAAATGTAGGGGAGATTATTTCCCTACTGGAAGTGGTTTAAAAATGTTATCAGAGGGGCTTCCCTGGTGGCGCAGTGGTTGAGAGTCCGTAAAAAAAAAAGAAAAAAAAATGTTATCAAAGACTATGAAGAAGAAAAAAGGTACAGAGGAATGAAGTTGTTGATTTGATGGAATAGTTATCTAGGCAAAAAACATTGGCATTGGAAACTGAAAATTTTTAGTTTAGATTTTTCTCTCACTTTTCTACATACTCTTTTCAATAAACTTTATCCCAATGTGTAAAATGAATAAAACAGTTAACTTGGGCTACAGAGATGCATATATGGAATGGTATATGTAAATATATATATATATATATATATATATATATATTTATTTATTTATTTATTAGTACTTAGGATATTTTCTATTGTATATTTGGTAGTATTTTGGGGATGGGTAAATGCTTATTGAATTTAAAAATATTTAATCTTCTTAAACTGGATGGGGTACTGAAATTTAGATTACACATTTTGGAGAATTTTCCCTGGGCCTAGATACACAGCATAAGTAAAACTTAGTTGGTGTTTTTGAATACTGTTTATAGTCTTCTCATATAAAGTACAATTCAAAGGCAGTTTTAAGCAGGATTTTCACGTAGACATTTTTGGAAACATCATCATTCTTTGAAGTACTTCTCTCTCTTTCCTCATTCTCTTCTCCAGTGCAAGTATCCCTGTTGTTGTTGAATGGGAAGTGCATGGTGCTCTTAAGTGGATGCTAAGACTTAGGAAAAACATGAAAAATCTTCCAGAAACTTTCATTAGTTAGATACTGAACACATATATGTAAATGTGTGTGTTGAAAATGCTATATATATATATATATATATATATATATATATAATATATATATATATATATGTTATTTTATGGAATATATACATTTCATTTTTGATTAGAGCACAAGATATTGCTTATTTCATACTTTTAGCTAACCATATTTTTTTATTTAATTTTTATTTTATATTAGACCATAGTCATTTTACAATGTTCTGTTAGTTTCAGGTGTACAGCAAAGTGATTCATTTATACATATACATATATCCATTCTTCTTCAGATTCTTTTCTCATATAGGTTAATACAGAATATTGAGTAGAGTTCCCTGTGCTATACAGTATGTCTCTTGATTATCTATTTTACATATAGTAGTATGTATATGTTAATCCCAAACTCCTAATTTATCCCCCCCTTCCTTCCTGGTAATCATAAATTTGATTTTGAAGACTGTGAGTCTATTTCTGTTTTGTAAATAAGTTATTTGTATAATTTTTTTAGATTCCACATAATCCTTGATACTTGCTAGGGTAGTCATTCACTCTTTTTGGTACTGAGGCAATTTTGAAGAAAAATCTTAAAAAGTATTTTAAAAAATTTCATCCATAGTAAGATCTCTGTTGTTACAACCCAATTTAGTTTTACACACTACAAATTGTGTATTATATTGTAATTTTCTCAATTCTTGTTTCCACTCACAACTTCTAATTTTTGTTATAGTTTTGGATTTTATATATCTTTCTCTAAAAATCTTCTTGACTGGCTAATTGATACTTGATTAAAACTAAGATCCCATTGGACCATTCTACATTTTAATATATTTGTTAGCATATTAATCAACAGTACTGTTACCAAAAAGGTACTCATGTTGTAATAGGCTGTTTCTAAACATACGTATTTCCTAACTTTGAACTTGAAAGCTAACGTTTTGCATCAGTACACATTCAGGAGCCATTTAATCACTTATTCATAAAAATGACTAGAGATTTGTAAACAAACTTCAGTGTTGCTTTGAAAACCTCATTTGTGTCTAAGAGTTTGTATGTGGGTGTGGTCCCAGAGCTCTCGAGAATGTAAAAACCTTCAGGTGATTTCATCTAACTGTTTTTTGACCATTCTGGATAAACTATTCCTGGTATTTACCTGATTACCTTTTCTGGGGATTAACATGCTGTGCTTATATATACTCTGGACTGAACGAATTGACCTGATTGAGTTGAAAAAGGTTATTATAAAAAAAAAAAAAAAACACAGTTTGCTAAGTGGTGTTTGCTCTTCCAGAATAACAGGCATTCTAAATAATCAGTTTGCCCATACACTTTTCTCACTCAGGTTACTCCAATTTTTGCAATGATTCCAGACTGCAGTGGTAGTGAAGATGAAGATTTACTCTAAGTCACTTGAAATTCAAATTCATATTACTTAACACACTATTTTAACCTGAAGTAACTTTAGAATATATCCTTTCTAAGCAAGGACATTTCCTCAGACTCTAATTCTGTTCCTTTTCTCCTCCTATTCCTATACATAACTAAAGCTAAGTTCTCAAACTATATTCAAGTAATGTACAGAAAATATTTGACTGGAAGATTGTTTTGATTTAAACAGTTGTCATGGTTCTATTTTACCTATTTGAAGTAATGATTAAGTCAATGTAGTTAGCTATATTTTTGTTAGTAGAGATATAATAATTCTTTTGCCTCTAGTTTTACAAAATTATAATATTCAGACCATATGATTAATAACAATTAGTTGGCACAAATGCAAACACCCAATATACTATACCCTATAAATATTTAACTAATAAAAAAAATATAAATTTACAAATATATGTTATAAATATAAGTATAAATCTAAATCTATCTACTGTTGAGACAGTATTCAGAAAAAAAAGTATTCAGAAAAAAGATTCATTTCAAAATATTACTGCTCAATTTATAAAAATATCAAATCACTATGCTGTATACTTAGAACTAATATTATATTGTAAGTCAACTATACCTCAATAAAAATATATAAAGTATTACTACTCATTGACAATGCACATGTTCATCCAAGAGCTCTGATGGAGATGAACAAGATTAATGTTGTTTTCATGCCTGTTAACATATCATCCATTCTTCAGCTCATGTGCCAAGGAGTAATTTTGACTTTCAAGTCTTATTATTTAAAAAATTACATTTCATAAGGCTATAGCTTCCATAGATAGTGATTCCTCCCATGGATCTGAGCGAAGTTAATTTAAAACCTCTTCTGGAAAGGATTCACCATTCTAGATACCATTAACAACACTTGTGATTCATGGGAAGAGGTCAAAATATCAACATTAATAGGACTTTGGAAGAAGTTGATCCAACCCTCATGGATGACTTTGAGGGGTTCCAGACTTCAGTGGAGACAGTAACAGCAGATACACTAGAAATAACAAGAGAGCTAGAATTAAAAATGGAATTTGAAGAGGTGACTGAATTGCTAAAATCTCATGATAATATTTTAACAGTTGAGAAGTTGCTTCTTCTGGATGAGCAAAGACATTGGTTTCTTAAGATGGAAACTATTCCTGGTGAAGATTATGTGAAGATTGTTGAAATGAGAACAAAGAATTTAGACTACACTTAGTTGATAAAGCAGGGACAAGGTTTGGGAAAACTTTGGAAGAAGTTCTACTGTGGGTAAAAGGCTATCAAGTAGCATTGAATGCTACAGATAAATCGTTCATGAAAGGAAGCACCAATTACTGTGGCAGACTTCACTGTTGTCTTATTTTTAAGAAATAACCATAGCCACCCCAATCTTCAGGAATCACCACTCTGATGAGTTAACAGCCATCAACATCAGGGCAAGACCCTCCACCAGCAAAAAAATTATGACTCAATGAAGGCTGATTAGGCTAAAAATGGTGGTTAGCATTTTAAAGCAATGAAGATTTTTAAATTAAGGAATTTTTTAGACACATTATCGCACACTTAATAGAATACACTATAGTGTAAACATAACTTTTATAAGCACTGGGAAACCAAAACATTTGTGTGACTCATTTTATTGCTGCTGTCTGGAACCAAATCTTCAATATCTCTGAGGTGATACCTTATTTTTGTTATATATAGCAAAAGCTTATGAGTGTTAGGTAATACAGGCACACCTCAGAGATATTGTGGGTTTATTATCCCTGGTTGGGTCAAAAAATTAAACTGACAGATTAACAGGAGAAAAACATACAAATTATTTAATATAAGTTTTATGTGACATAATAGACTTCATAAGGAAATAAAGACCCAAAGAAACTGTTAGGCGTGTGTATTTTTATGCTAAGTTTAAAGAGTGGACAGTCGTGGAAGATTATGACAGGTTAAGGTGTATGAGGTAAGCGCAGCAAACTGGGAAAAACTTAGCAAGCCCTGTTTGTTAGTATTCTTCTTGGTGTCCCTTTGTCTTTGGAGATAAGGATGCTCCCTTCCTCTGGGTACAGGGAGAAAATCTCTCACTTGAAGATTTTATGACGTGTTTAGTGGAGAAAGGTTGGGGGGTGTGGAAGAGGTCAGAGTGACCTGCTTGCTTCTGTGGTTTTCTCATACTCCTTCAGCTTAAAAATTCAATAGTTTGAGGTGCCATATTTGGGGTAGCATGTCCTGAACCACGTCTGTTTCAACCGGTCAGGCAGTCTCTGCAACCCAAGATACATCCCAGACACGAGCTTTTGATCAAGGTGCCATTGCAGCCAGCAAACTCTTGTCAAGGAGAGTAAATAGAACATATTCACATCTGTGTTTCAGTCAGTTTTTGAGTTAGTGGGTGAGCAGGTAAGACCCTAGGTTTCTAAGAACTTGGAAATATTATAGAATTAGTGGAATAGCTCCTTTTCTCACAGAACAAGTTAGAAGGTGGCTGAGTCAGGATGGGTGCACCTAACAACTGCCTCACTCTACCACCTACCACACTCCCTCAAACACAGAGATATTTGGTTCTTGTAGCTGAAACTGATTGGTCATATAAACATCTCCTCTATGGCAGACTTACTTTCCAGCTAGAGAAATTACAGGGATTAAGAAATTAGCTAACCAATAACCTAAGGAAGAGTCACACAAATTACAAAGAAGAAAATTCTACAAAAAGTAGGATCATATTCTTCAGTAAGTCAAAGCAACTCAAGGAAAGAGCGTGTTGAAGATCAAAAACAACAACAACAAATTAAAGGGCAGAAAACCCAGATGCAAAGTTCAATATGAAATTGTAGCCTGGCTTGGACTGACCAAACACAAAAGATACATTGGGAGTAGCTAGTGAGAGAAAAATATGGTTCAAATATTGTATCCTGTTAAATACTAATTACTAATTTTGTTGATTTTGAAAATATTTTAGCATAAAATAAATTTGAAAAAATAATATTGACATATTTACTGAAGAAGACTTGCTTATAATATACTTTAAATGTTTTACCTTGGAATATGTAATTAGCTTAAGATACACCCTTTGTGTGATGGATTGCTCCAATCAGAAATCCACATCCCAGGCCTAGTACTCTGCAGGCACTGACTAGGGTAAAAACATGTGCCTTCTAAATTTCAGGGAATGTAATAGATCTCGTAATTAGCATTATGAATTTCAAAAAATGAGATATTGTAGGGGAATGTTTGGGCTTATCATTCACATAATGGATGTCAGAAATGTGTTCTTAATGTCGAAAAGTGGCAGAATTCAAGATACATTGATTGATAGAAATACTCTAAATGGTTTCTTCACCTTTTCATGAAAAAATATCTAGTAAATCTAGTAGCTTGTATATGCAGCAGAAGAGCCTTGTACATGATTCCTGCACAGTCAGTGACCAATCAGTTATTCAGAGGATTCTTGTGAAATTATATAGACTCTAAATCATGAATCCTACCACTAGAGTATTGTCTTGATGCCTTGAGTGAGCCTTTGTGCTGTAAGGAAATTTAGATCACCTAAAAGGACAGAGGTATGGGACTTTCATGAGCTTACCAAACATCATGTAGAAACTACATATGCCTGCTTGTAACTAAATGCTTTTACAATAAAAGTTTTCCTGTGTTACAGATTTTGACCTGAAAGCTGCTTTCTTTATAACTTTGTGATTCTTTATAATTGAATTATCAGGGAGTAGTTTAATGACTAGCAGCTACTTTTATATATTAAAAAAAAATAAGATGCACCTGATGTAATTGATCAAATTATTTTTGCTTTTTCTCTTCTTTCTTTAAACACACATTCGCTGTTTTCTTCCTTGATCTCTGAATAGCTCAAGGTTATTTCTTAATATTTTCTAGTTTTTGCCATGATTTATTTCTCTATCTCTTTCCTTTTTTAATACTCTACACACACTCTATGGCCAATCTCACCCATTCCAATGACTTCAACTGTTACATAATCAAAAATCAATCTCCGATATCTACTGTAAAACAGACTCCTTCTGAACCCAGATACATATTGTAAACTATAAACACCTCCAAGAGGATGTGCATAGACACAGATTTACAACTGTATTTCTCTTAGCTGGGTTTCCTGTAGCACATCCTATTTCAGGTGTTGATATTGACATCCACCTGGTATTAAAAATATGAAATACCTATGGGGATAAAATATAATGGTATTTGGCATTGGCATTCAGTTGCTTCATAGTGTGATTTATCTTCAGTCACATGGATGAATACATATTTTAGACAGGGAACTGTGTTCTTCCTTAGACTTAATAATAGATAAACTTCCAAAGGAAGAACTCAGCAGATATTTCATTTGACAAAGTTATACTTAGGTTTCTAATTTTCTATTTTCTTTTAAATTTTAGACTAAACAGCCTCTGGTTATAGACAGATGTTCCTGAACTGAGTCTACCTAATGAGGAGGTTCATTATGATACTGTTCCTTTCGGGAATTGTGTATTCCAGGGCACAAAGCAGTTTTTTCTCTATATAAGTAATAATTACAATATTCACTGTAGTGGATTCTCTAATGTATCACTCAAATAGCCTTTAAGACTGAAATACATTTTCCCCCAGCTGCAGAGGATTCTGTTAGCTAAGAACCCTCAATTCCAGGGTTCTCTGGAAATTGCCAAGTCTGAAGAGAACCACTGAGCCAAATGTCATACCCTTTATAGGGACAGCCTGCATCTTCACCCAAACTCAGAGCAACTCCGAAGAGCTGGCTCAGTTTCTGAGCTTTCTGAAGGATCACCTGAGGCCTTTGTTAAGACTACAGCAGACCCCTATTTCTCCCTCTCCCAATTCTGCTTTCTTCTTTTCCCCACAGGCACTGATCTCAAAATTACTCTTTAATGAACTTCTTGCATGCTAATCTTTTTGTAAGATCTGCTTCTTAGAAACCCTGTCAGCAATAATTGGTATTAGAAGTGATTCAAGAGGAAAGTCCCTAAGATGGGAATCACTATTCCTAATCACTTTCAACTGCAGGACACAGAAAGCTGAAAAAAATTCTTGAATTTTCTTCTTGTCTCACAAAGCCTAAAATATTAGCTATCAAGCCCTTTCTAGAAAAAAAGTTTTCTGATTCTTGCTCTATGCCACGAAGTAGAGTTAAGTCACAGAATAGCCCAGGGCTGGACCTGCTCAAGGACAGGGAAAAGAAAGACTGTATCTATGTACCAAAGGAGCTGCAGAACTTAGCAAACATATACCGGCAGGAGCTGAGAGAGCACATATAAAGCTTAAGTCTGAAGATGCTGGACTGAAGGAGGCTTCCAAAAACTGAAGTTACCAGTCTTTGTGCTTCCTTTGTATTAGTCTTCTATTGCTGCTGTGATGAATTAGCACAAACTTAGAGAGATTAAACAATACAAATTTATTACTTTATAGTTCTGTAGGTCAGTAGTCAGACTCACGCCTTACATACCTAATATTGAGGTGTGGGCCTAGCTGCATTACTTTCTGAAGAATTCGGGAAGAATGCACTTCCCTGCCTTTTGCAGGTTCTGGAGGCTTCTCACATTCCCTGGCTCTTGGCCTCTTTGTTCCACCTTCAAAACCAGCCACGTTGCATC
This sequence comes from Hyperoodon ampullatus, assembly GCF_949752795.1. Taxonomy (NCBI): domain Eukaryota; kingdom Metazoa; phylum Chordata; class Mammalia; order Artiodactyla; family Ziphiidae; genus Hyperoodon; species Hyperoodon ampullatus. The sequence continues at coordinate 122,204,189 of NC_136918.1, forward strand.
CTTCCAACTTTGCGTCCTCACTAAATCTCTCTCCAGAGCAGGGATAAGTTCTTTGTGCTCATGTGATTAAATTGGACCTACTAGGATAATCCAAAATAAGCTCCCCATCTCAAGGTCCTTAATGACACCTGCAAAACCCTTTTGGGGACATATAGTGACATATTCACTAATGCCAGGTATTAAGACACAGAAATCTCTGGGGGCCCATTATTCTCCCTACCACATCCTTCCTGGTGTTGGAAGGTGTGAAATGTAATTTGTCCTTTACTTCAGAGGGAATATTCAGACATGGTCCAGACTGTTAAAATTTTACTGATGTAACAGGCCTATGAATATAGTTTGACAAAATGAGCAAAAAGTGTCATGTGATTTGCTGACTTTGGTAAGACACATGCACCCTAGAAAACGAGAGAAAAATACAATGTAGTATCAGAGCAGGGAGGGCCCATTTTGGTCAATGGATGAAGGAAAAGAAAGCCCAGGCTTGGTTCATTAATGAGAATGGGTGAGTTCAATATTTATATTAGGGCTTCCCTGGTGACGCAGTAGTTGAGAGTCTGCCTGCCGATGCAGGGGACATGGGTTCATGCCCCAGTCCGGAAAAATCCCGTATGATCCCGTGAGCCATGGCCGCTGAGCCTGCGCGTCTGGAGCCTGTGTTCCGCAACGGGAGAGGCCACGACAGTAAGAGGCCCGTGTACCGCAAAAAAAAAAAAAAAAAAAAAAAAAAAGCATTAAAAAAGGAAATAAGTGGAGGCTGTTCTATGGCCCCTTTCAGGAGTGATCATGAAAGAGAACAGTGAGGGACATTTCTCTCAATGGACAGAGCTTTTGGTGGTATACATGGAAATCTAATTTGGGTTTAAAAAAAGTGACCAGGTCCCATTTCTGCTATAGCTGGAAAATCCTGCTGCACTTTAGCCTATTTCTCCTGCAGACTGAAACTAAAACTCTGGCAACTAACTGAGGCCCCTGAAAAGTTTAAGAAAAAATAGGCAGCTTGTGAAAGGAGTAAATTTCCAGATATATATTTTTTCCATTTTAGGTTTCAAAACCATGCCCTACGAGTGGGATCCAGTCACACTGGTTCAGGGGAGCAGCACAGAGGGCTAAAACACTAATATATACCTTATATTTCTGGATAATATATATATATCCCATATTTCTGGATAAGTAAAAGGAGACACTGTTGGCTGGAAAGTAAAAGGCAGGGATCCTACAGAGGAATCAGCTGGAGAAGTGGATTCCTTAATTCTGTTTATAAGTCCCCACAAGTCTCAAGTTCACTCCTGAGCAGTGCAGCAGACAGACCCCAAAACAGAAATTCAAAGGCCTTGAGAATTAAACTAGTATTTGAAACCGCACCCAAGTCTCAGACTTATCCCTGACTGGCACATGCATGAGACAGACCTAAAGCAGGATAGCAAAGGCTCTGAGAACTAAATAAAAATTAAACAATGGCCAAAGTCATGATTAGCCCCTGAATAACACAGACACATGATGCAAAGCAGCATAGCAAAGGCACCGAAAACTGAACTGAGCTTGGAACCAACACCCACAGAAGGTAAGACAGAACTTGTAGTCTAAACATAACTGGATTTGCAAAGAAAAAACAACAACAAAGCAAAAAACATTCTTCAAGGTATTTTAACATTGAAGGACCCCGAATGTACACAAAATAATATTCAAAATGTTCAAAATTCAATCCAAAATCATTAGAGGTAAAAAGAAACAGAAAATTTTGATTAAAGCTCAGTGAAATGACAATCAACATATGCCAACCATAAGATGTCTCAGCTGTAGAAATGATCAGATAAATTCTTTAAAGCAGCTATTATATTACAACACATAAGATAAATATACTTGGATTTTTTTGAACTGAAAAAAAAAGTATAATAGTTGAATTAAAAAAAATACTGAATGGGCTCAAAGAAAGAAGAATTTAGATGAAAAGCAGTGGATAATTTAAAAATAGATAGATGAATAATAGATATTATCTAACCTGGACAACAGACATTTTAAAAATTGATATTAGAAAAAAAAAAAAAAAAACTCAGAGCCTCAAGAACAAATGAGGGCATTACCAAATGGTCTAACATAAATGTGTCATTGGAGACCAGAAGGAGAGAAGTCAGTGATTGGGGTAGGAACAAATATTTGAAGAAATAGCAACCAAAAACTTGTAAATGTGGCTTCATGACTGTATCTTCTCATGTAAAACGAAAAAGAATGGTAATTACTTGAAGCATGTTCTTTCTTTAATTATTGATACATGCATTGAATTGGATTGTCTTAGCAACCAGGTGAAAATCAATTGATTGTAAATGTGAGGTTTTATTTCTGGATTCTCAATTCTATTTCATTGATCTATATGTCTATCCTTTGCCGGTACCACATTGTCTTATTTATATATCATTGTACTAAATTTTGAAATTAGGAAGTGTGAGTTCTTTCACTTTGTTCTTATTTTTCAAGGTTGTTTTAGCCATTATGGGTCCTTTGAACTTTCATATGAATATTGGGATCAACTTGTCAATTTCTGTGATGAAGTCAGCTGAGATTTTGACAGAGATTATGTTGACTGTAGATCAAATTCCAGAGTATTGCCATCTTAATAGCATTAAGACTTCTGAGCAATTAACATAGAATGGTTTTCCATTTAATAGGTCACCTTTAATTTCTTTCAACAATGCTTTATAGTTTTCAAAGTATAAGTTTTGCACTTCTTTTGCTAAATTTATTCCTAGGTATTTAATTGACTTAATGCTATTGAGAATGTAATTGTTAGTTAATTTCATTTTTCATTTGTTTTGCTAAAGTATAGAAATGCAATGATTTTTGAAAATGAATAATGAATTGTGTGTGATGAATTATGAAATTTTAGTGTACTTGTTTATTAATTCTAATAGAGCATCTAGAAATAGAACATCTGCAAATAGAGATAGGTCTATTTCTTCCTTTCCAAACTGGAAGTTTTTATCTCATTGGCTTGCTTCTTTCACTTAGCAATATACATTTAAGTTTCTTCCATATCTTTTCATGGCTTGATAACTCATTTTGTTTTAGCCCTGAATAATATTCTACTGTCTAGATGTACCACCGTTTATTTATCCATTCATCTACTAAAGGACACCTTGGTTCCTTAACAGTTTTGGCAATTATGAATAAACTTCATACTATAAACATCTGTGTGCAGGTTTTTGTGTGGACACACATTTTCAACTACTTTGGGTAAATGCCAAGGAACACACATGACTGCTGGATCATATTGTAAGAGTAATTTTAGTTTTGTAAGAAACTGCCAAACTATCTCCAAAGTGTGTACCATTTTTCTTTTCCCTGAGCAATGAATGAGAGCTCTTGTTACTCTATACACTCACCAGCATTTGGTGTTGTCAGTGTTTTGGATTTTGGCTAAAATAACAGGTGTGTGATGGTATCTCACTGTTGTTTTAACTTTCATTTTCCTTATGACATATGATGTAGAAAACCTTTTCAAATGCTTACTTGCTATATGTATATATCTTCATCAGTGAGGAGTCTGTTAAGGTCTTTGGCCCATTTTTTAATCTGGTTGCTCACTTCATTATTGTTGTGTTTTGAGAGTTCTTTGTTCTTTTGGAAGAGTCTTTGACCACATAATTTTTGCAAATATTTTCTCCCAGTCTATGACTTGTCTTTTCATTCTTTTGACATTGTCTTTTGCAGGGCAGAAGTTTTGAATTTTAATGAAGTGCAGCTTATCAATAATTTATTTCATAGATTGTGTCTTTGGTTTTGTATTTAAAAAGTCATCACCATACTTAAGTTCACCTAGATTTTCTCCAATGTTATCTTCTAAGGGTTTTATAATTTTGTTTTACATTTATGTTGTGATTTAAATTTTTGCATTTAGGTGTCTACTTGTTCCAGCACAATTTGTTGAAGAGACTATCTTTTTTCTATTGTGTAGCCTTTGCTCCTTTGACAGAGATTGGTTGATTATATTTATGTGGGTCTATTTCTGGGCTCTTTGCTCTGTTCCACTGATCTGTCTACTATTTTATCAATACAACACAGTCTTGATTACTGTAGCTTTATACTAAATCTTGAAGTTGGGTAGTATCAGTTCTTTAACTTTGATTTGTTCCTTCAATATTGTGTTAGCTATTCTGTGCCTTTGCTTCTCCATATGTACTTTAAAATCAGTTTTCAATATCCACAAAATAATTTACTGGGTTTTGATGAGATTGCATCTAATCTATAGATCAAGTTGAGAAGAACTGACATCTTGAAAATATTGAATCTTCCTATCATTGAATGTGGACTATCCATTTATTTAGGTCTTTGATTTCATTCATAAGAGTTTTATAGTTCTCTTCTTAAAGATCTTGTACATATTTATTTAGATTTACACTTAGGCATTTCAATTTTGGGGGGTTGCCAACGTAAAGGACATTCTGTATTAATTCCAAATGCCACTTGTTCATTGCTGGTATATAGGAACGTGATTGACTTTTGCATATTAACTATGTATCCTGCAGTCTTGCTATAATCACTTATTAGTTCCAAGAGGCTTTGAGATTATATTTTTCAGATTTTTATACATAGATGATGATGCCATATGTAAATAAAGAGTTTTACTTTGTACTTCTCATTCTGAATATTTTTATTTTTTCTTTTCTTGTCTTATTGCGTTAGTTAAGACTTCCAGTATGAAGCTGAAAAGCAGTGGTAAGAGTGCACATCTGTTCTTGATTTTAAGTAAACTTCTATTTTCTCACTATTAAGTGTGATATTAGCAGTAGGTTTTGTTTTGTAACAGATATTCTTTATCAAGGTGATGAAGTACCTTTTTAATTCCTAGTTTACTGAGAATTTTTATCATGAATGGGTGCTGGAGAGAATCATAACCTTTTGGCTGGACACATTCTCACAATAAACTTCAAGTTCTGTTACAATGAAAAAGCAGAATATGAATCTTGGGAAATCAGCAGACTGCAGTATCACAGAATTCAGAATCAGTCATCATTTCTGTCCTTTTTGACATTAAATAATCACTTTTATCTGTAGTATTTCCTTTGAATATCAAATAAATTTGAGAAATTATTCCTATGTAAATATTAAGATACTGAACATCACAGAAGGCCATAACCTACACAAGGTCCACATACATGCTCTAGTCATTAGACACTTTAAAATGTTTTACTCCCCTCTTCATTGATTATAATATGTATTAAGAAATTCCATATAAGTTAAATGGAAACCAAAGCTAATAATAATGAATGTGGAGAATGTAACAGTTCATTATTTGGCTTTAATCCAGCACAATGTCATGCATTTAGCAAGCACTAAGTAAATATTCAGGGACCAATTTGATTCCCAGAATTATATTTAACAAAAAAAAAAGAACTAGAATGATTCTACAGCATGATTATAATCTCTTTCATTTCATTAGGTATATGAAGAAATTCAAGACTCCTTTAGGGTTTTTAATGGTAAATACAGATAACAACAGCAAATATATACCCTGAATGATATTTCCTGTCATTGTCATTCTGTTACATTTGATTTATTTACACGAGTCAGTTATCAACGTTCTGAAATAAAGATAAAATATATTTTATTTCCCAAGATTTTGTATATAAAAATAAATATACCTAACGAATATGAAACTTAATTGACTTCTATGAGTTCACAGAAAATGAGTTTTAAATCTGTAACTAGAATCTATTTGTACTATGGACCAACAGTGTTTTTTGAGTTTAAATATTGAGATAGCTCAGTGTGAATGGGAGGAAAATAAGGTGGTTATTTACTGAGTTGGCTAGAGAATGGGACTTTCCAGATAATCACAATTTTTAAAAAAATAGAAAACCTACCAAACAGCATGCATATAGCTAGTCTAAAAGAATTCAAGTTATATATGTATGTGCCACTGCAAACAAAAGTTACTTTTTTTTTACAAACAAAAAACACTTATGGTCTATCAGAGCCGCCCAAAGAAATACATTCCAATTAATTATCACTACCTTTTATTTTGCAGACTTAATAGTGTTGGACTCAGTAGAAATTATATTTAAAATATATATAGTAAAATTATGTTACTTTTTTTTTTTTTTTTTTTTTCTGTATGCGGGCCTCTCGCTGTTGTGGCCTCACCCATTGCAGAGCACAGGCTCCGGATGCGCAGGCTCAGTGGCCATGGCTCACGGGCCCAGCTGCTCCATGGCATGTGGGATCCTCCCGGACTGGGGCACGAACCCATGTCCCCTGCATCAGCAGACGGACTCTCAACCACTGCGCCACCAGGGAAGCACCTATGTTACATTTTTATTTAATGTGTTTCCATTTACTCTAATGTTTGAAAACACTCACCAGCCCTCTAGTAACTGTACTTGATGTTTGTTTTTTCACCCTTCTTTTTGTCCCCCAAGAATAAGTCTTTGGAAGAAAACAGCAATTCTACAAACATTTGACTTGAATGTTCTTATGTTGAGAGATTCCCTATAGGGAAAGAAGGTTACAACTGAGATTGTACATGATACATAGATCTTAGAGCATAATTCTTATGGAACTAAAGAAATCACAAAACTAAGAAATATCTATTTAATTTTTCTTTAGCCATCCATAAGATCAGAAAATTCTGTCTCAGGTTGACTCTGAAGCTTATTTCCATGGGTTATTTTAATTTTTTCATCAAAATATTTGATTAATAAGCTCTCCTGTAACTAATAAATGGAAAACATGCTGATATTTAGAAGAGTACATACTTTGTGTTTTGTTTTTGTTGACTTCATTTGACAAAACTTTTTCAATATTAAATTTTAAAATTCCTTACTCTATTAGTTTAGGATTATATATATATATATATATATATATATATATATATATATATATAATTATTATTATTATTTTTTTTTTTTTGCTGCCACAGTGAGTGGCATGTGGGATCATAGTTCCCCAACCAGGGCTCGAACCCATGCACCCTGCAGTGGAAGCACAGAGCCTTAACAGCTGGACTGCCAGGGTGGTCCCTTAGGAAAATATATTTTAATAGCACCTACAAATTTCAGATTTATTACTACTTGCTTGATCTGCATTTTTTCAACATTACAGTCCCAAAATTAATATGCTGGAATATATATTTCTTTTTACAAAACTGAAATTATGCCTATGTGATCACACACACAAAATAATGCTCATTATTATTCATATTGTTCATTAGCAATAGGCTTCATATTTTTAATCATTTTACTTTTTGGTAAGAATTTCTTAATTCTTTCAATTTTGTTTCTGGCAGTGCATAGAAGGTTTTTGTTTAGTCATACTCTGTGCAATTTCCAGATAGATATTTTTTGAGGTGGGGATTTCTGCTGATGCTGATAACCAGGCACTAACCACTGTGAAGAATAGTGCCCATGGGTAGCAAACTGTGAAAGCCTGATATAATTTCAGAAAATATTGTGATAAAAAGCAGAAAGTAATCCACATGATCGGCTGTCCAGATACTTCTTAAGGGGTGGAAGAGAGGAGCAATAAAGGATGGAAGGCAGTGAGATCAACAAAAATGTCTTGTGGTCATAAGTCCTAAGGATGGAGGGAGAATGTCTATAAAGTGCAATTTCTAAAAATTCTCACATAAAGACACACACACACACACACACACACCACAACACAACACACATTGCCTGCAATTACTTCATGGCTGCATTTGGATCCGGACTCTGTCTCATAAGAGTTCTTGACAGGACTTCCCAGGTGGCACAGTGGTTGAGAGTCCATCTGCCGATGCAGGGGACACGGGTTCATGCCCCGGTCCGAGAAGATCCCACATGCCGCGGAGCCGCTCGGCCCGTGAGCCATGGCCGCTGAGCCTACACGTCCTGAGCCTGTGCTCCGCAACGGGAGAGGCCACAACAGTGAGAGGCCCGCATACCGCAAAAAAAAAAAAAAAAAAGAAGAAGAAGTTCTTGACAGAGTTGATACTTCAATTCTATGTGCTTTGGATGATAATCTAACACCTTGATAAAATAACAATATTCCCTTTGTATTGATCTACTAAACTAGGAAATTTTAAGTTAAATATAGACATAAGTTATAAATCATACCCATGTACTCACATATCTGTGTGAATTTAGAAATTGTCTGTGAACATTTTTAAAAGTGTTTATAATATTTATCAAAATGTAAGATTCGTTACAATTGCATTTGAAATTAAATTGAGTAATTGTTTTCAGATTTGTGATTTTTAGTAGAAAGACATGACAGCCTGTAAAACTACCATATTACTATGTTTAAGAGAACTTACATTTATTAACTTGGCAAGTTTAGTTGATTACATTGAAATTAGTTGTTTAAATTCTTGACAAAGATTGATTTTTCAGTTTCTGGCAGTGAAAGAAAGAAATCCTGTCATATGTGACAACACTGACATACCTGGAGGATACTATACTAAGTGAAATAAGCCAGACAGAGAAAGACAAATACTATATGATTTCACTTGTGTGGAATCTAAACAAACCAGACTCATAAAAACAGAGTAGAATGGTGGTTGCCAAGGGTGAGGGGATGTGGGAAAGAGGGAGAGGTTGTTAACAGCATACCTTTAGTTAAAAGATAAGGGCTTCCCTGGTGGTGCAGTGGTTGAGAGTCCGCCTGCCAATGCAGGGGACACGGGTTCGTGCCCCGGTTCAGGAAGATCCCACATACCACGGAGCTGCTAGGCCCGTGAGCCATGGCTGCTGAGTCTGTGTGTCCGGAACCTGCACTCCACAATGGGAGAGACCACAACAGTGAGAGGCCCGCGTACCAAAAAAAAAAAAAAAAAAAAAAAAAAAAAAAAAGATAAATAAGGTCTGAGGAGCTAATGCATAACTTAGTGACTATAGATGATAACACTATACTGTATAATTGAAATTTGTTAAGAAACTAGAAAGTAAATGTTCTTACCAAAAAAAAAAAAAAGTAAATGTGTGAGGATGTGAGGTGATTGATATGCTAATAAACTTGAAGGCAGCAATCCTTTCACAATATATACATATATCAAATCACCATGTTGTGCACTTTAAATATTTTATAATTTTGTTTGTCAATTATACCTCAACAAAGCTGAAAAAAAAATCAGAGCCTCAGAAATATAGCATTTAGAGAATTCCCTGTTCCAACAGAGACTTCTGGGAACCATTGTAGTTTGTGTGTAAATATCAAGTTGATATTATACATTCATAGCCATAATGAAATAGGACTTGGCACACAGTGAAAGTGAAGTTACAACATGAATTTTTACAATAAAAATTTATACTGTTGTGTTAGAAAATAATGCTTTGACCTAATAATATTTTGTGTTACAAGCATTAGAATCTCCTGGATAATTATTTCAAAATAAATATACCTGTGACCTTTTTCTTAAAGACTCCAATTTAGTTTGCAGTTTCGCTAGCAATTATGAGCTACCCCACCTATTGTGAATACTGGCTCTTCTAAAACAAAGATCCTATGGCTATAAATGGCTAATTTTTCCTTTAATGTAATTTTTCTGATTTTTAGTTATACTGAACATCATCCCATTAATCATTAAGGTTGTTAGAACATTTCTGCTATTGCCCTGAACTCTTTTTTTTTTAAATTAATTTTTATTGGAGTATAGTTGCTTTACAATGTTGTGTTAGTTTCTGCTGTACAGCAAAGTGAATCAGCTATACGTATACATATATCCCCTCTTTTTTAGATTTCCTTCCCATTTAGATCACCATAGATCACTGAGTAAAGTCCCCTGTGCTATACAGTAGGTTCTTATTAGTTATCTATTTTATACATAGTAGTGTATATATGTCAATCCCTATCTCCCAATTCGTCCCACCCCTCCTTGCACTGCCTCTTTGGGGAGTTCTTCTTGGCTTAAAGTCCTCCTTATCTTTAAACATATACCCCAATGACTGCCTTTTTCTGAAACCTTCCCTTGGTTTCTGGGAGGTAGGATCCTTCCTCATTGTGCTGTAAAATGTCTTACTGACACTTCTGTCATAGCTCTTAACACATTGTGCAGCAATGATCTGTTTATAGTATGTCTCACCCACTAGATTATCAGTTTACAGGACAGTAATGAAGTTGGTAAGCATATTACCAAGTGGTAGCAATAAAAATCGTTTTATAAAATTGGTTAACATAAACATTGGCAATGACAGCCCAGCTGCAATAAGATCATAGCAATTCAATGTCTGGGCACTGTGATTTTCAGACAATACCAGCTTCACTTCCTTGTATTGTTTCTTGGCAGCAATAGCACTTAAAAGGCATTTTTGAGGAAACTCTGCTAATATTCTTGGTAGATATTTAACCTTATGAAAATAAATCACTTATCCAAGACTTCAGTATTTTCATTTCAGTGACATTTAAAATGGAAATGAGTCCATTTTCTTTTCAGAGTATTTGAAAATGCTTTGGCTCAAAGTTAAACACATTCAGTGAATTATTCAGCTAGGACAAAATCAGAATATAAGGAAATTGAAGAAGCATATTTTTTTTTCAGTGTGGCTCTTATATTTGATACAGCCTATATTCTACATTAATTGTACCAACAGGTAAAACATTCCAATTGCCAAACAATAAAATAGAGTAATTATTTCTAGTATATAATGAATTAATGTTTAACTTCATTGCTTTATGCTATTATACAAGATAATTTTAGATAATTTCAGCATATATTTGTGCCCTTAATCATCTCAGGGAAATGAGTCATTTAAAAAAGTTTTCATTTTATTTATATATTTTGGTATTGATGAATAATAGCTTTTAAATCTTATCCCAGTTTTTACATTATCATGATATTAAAAGTTGAACAGGAAGGTTTTGAAACCATAATGTAAACAGAACTATTCTCTAAAGTATCTGTTGATACTTTTATTAAAGATTCATTTTATTGTTTAATAATAAAGAAATGGGTTAAAGAATTGATGTATCAAGATAACTTGTGACAACCTAATAGATTTAAGGTGAATGTGACTAGATTATCTTGCTTGTGTCTATTTCTCAGTGTCTTTGGATGACTCCCAAACTCCTCAGAACAAAACATAAAATCCAAGCCCAAAAGCCTTTTGGATAATGTAGATAGTAATGAGGTTGGGGAGAGGGTGATAATTTACACCTTACCTAGCACATTTATCTTCTAAAAATAAAATATTTATAATCATTTTTGTCTCCCTTTATGGCTCCTCTTTCTGTATCTCCTGCCTCAACCTTTCATTTACTATTTGACAATCATCTCCATACATAGTTTACAAAATTAACCTGGTTCAAGCAACTGTCCCCCATTTCCTGATATGTTGCACTGGGTACTCAGCAACCCAACAGGACCACTGTTGGCAAGCAAAAGAAACCAAGCAAAACAGGTCATTTTCCCCAGCAAATGTCTTTCCTCAAGCATGCTCATTAGGATTTTCAGTTTGTCCCTCTATCTCTAGAGAACTGCAGTGTGAAGCCCCCAAATACATAATTCATATTTCTAGAGAGTAATAGAGAGTAAGTTGGTAAATGTTTAACAATCACCTCTCTGAACAACAACAAAAAGCACTGATGGTATATAATATTTGCCGATTTCTGTGGTGTGAATATCCCCCACTAGGACCACTTTTGAACTACCAATGTGTCATCACTGAATGCAAAGTTGGGATGTGATGTGCTGTAGCATGCCATTATTTAAATAGATAAAATACTTCAAGACCATATATGATAATAAAATATAGTAATATAGGATTTAACTAGTTTTTATTAATTGAAAAAATATTTCATGTTATAAAAGCTTAAAAAGTAATTTAGCTTTGAAAACAAAATGAAAATTGGTTTAAACATCTACCAACTTTCTTTAAATTGACCAAAAAAAAAAAAAGTCATGTCTAAAGGTAATCAAACAACAGACCTAGAAAATTACATGACCCTTCCTCTACATTGTTCATTTCATTTATGTTATTTTTTTAACATCTTTATTGGAGTATAAATGCTTTACAATGTTGTGTTAGTTTCTGCTGTATAACAAAGTGAATCAGCTATACGTAACATTTATGTTATTTTTATGTAAATCTCTCTTTATGAATTCCTTTTTAAAAATGTAGAGTTGTATGAAATGGAAAGATAATGGAGGCAAGGGATTTCACTGCTAATTTTCTCCAGTAATTTCAGCCTGGATAAAACTTGCATTGGCAATTACCCCTCACCTGTCTTATTTATGAATGTGGAAATGAAGAGGCCAAAGATCAGATTCCTTTCTAAGAGATACGTCCACATCACTAAGTTCAAGGCAAAGGATACAGTGATAAAAGTGCTCAAAGTTTTAAAATCTTGATACTAAAATGATATTTCTGGATTCATAGAAGATCCCATTCTAAGATTCATTCTAAGATTGCACTATATTTTTTCTGGAAATTTGCTCTGAGCCATTATAGTCCACCATGGTTCATCCTCTTGGCCATTTCTAATTAGATGAGCAATGGACACCTTTCCAAGTTTGTTCATCATCTTATATCTCCCTGAATTTGCAATTAGGACCAATAAGCCAGTTCAAAAGGCTGGAATTATAATATATAAGCTCAGCAACTATACAGACAGGCATATTTTGACATGTGGTCTAGAGAAACAAAGAAATTTCTAAAAGGGAAAATGAATAAGGAGAGATAAAAATAGGGACAAAGGCGAAGGACTTTACAGTGCTTGGTCCCAGTTTCTGCCTAAATTCCCATGCACTCCTTCTTTTGGTTTCTATGAGGCACATTTAAGTTAGTTCTGTTATATATTTAAAAGCACTGAATAACATAAGGTTTAAGACTATCTGAATTTCTGGCTCTGTTCATCTCAAAATGAGCTGCAGTATTACAGATTTCTGAAGATCCATTTCACTACTCACATGTATACATTTCAGCCTAGTTCATCAATTCAGGTACAATAATTTATTTATGTATTTATTTGTTTATTTATTTATGGCTGCATTGGGTTTTCACTGCTGTGTGCAGGCTTTCTCTAGTTGTGGCGAAAGGGGGCTACTCTTTGTTGTGGTGCGCGGGCTTCTCATTGCGGTGGCTTTTCTTGTTGTGGAGCATGGGTTCTAGGCACACAGGCTTCAGTAACTGTGACACGTGGGCTCAGTAGTTGTGGCTCGTGGGCTCTAGAGCACAGGCTCAGTAATTGTGGCACACGGGCTTAGTTGCTCCGCGGCATGTGGGATCTTCCGGGACCAGGGCTCGAACCCATGTCACCTGCATTGGCAGATGGATTCTTAACCACTATACCACCAGGGAAGTCCCTCAGGTACAAGAATTTAAAAAGAAAGAAAGGAGAAGAGAAGAGAAAAGGAAACAAAAGAAACATAACCAACTCTTTAATACATAGAGTAGATGAGTTCTGGCAAGGTTTAGGAAAGGAACAAGGGAGTACCCTGTGGATACCCCAGAAATAAATGATTTCCTGCTCTCAAGGTTTCTCCTTGTGTTTTCCAGTCAGTATTTAGCAAGTGAGTCAGTTAATTAACATTTATCAATTATTAGGAGACTAGTTAATGCAGAGGGGTCAGAATGTAGAACATTATCCCTGCCCTGTGTAAAGTCAGTAAATTCTTGAGAGACAGGGGAAAAAGAGTTTATAATAATAATAAAAGTAGCTCTTGACTTTGTTCTCTGTGGGTCATGCCATTCTTTTTCATCTTCAGATCCATTATTCTTCTCAATTTAAGGTTTCTGTAAATTAGGACTCATATCCTTGAGGACATACCAAGCCAAATGCCAAAGCAGATTTGATCACAAGTTATGCAGATGGTGATGGTTTGATTAGGAATTTGTGCATAGGGCTGTCATCTGCGATATCTGCAGGACTTTCTTCTTTCCTGAGGTGTAGTTTGACCAATTGTGTTGAATGATATTTTGAAAAGTATGGTTTGATCAATAATGCAGTGATGTACAACTTTTGATTTTTAAAATTCAATCTTCAATTTTCTTGTCTTCTCAACAAAACTATTGGTCACCTTCTCTTTCTTCGTAGCGTCCATCACAATGTACTTCTCATATAATAATATACAACTATCTAATTAGGTGCCATCTGCCACTGTAGAGAAAAAGTCTTTAATGCCTATTTGCTGAGAGTTATAAAATGACACTGATGATAATGTGTATATCAATCCGTTATCTGGTAGGTATTCTCAATAAAGGAGAAAGTGAAAATAAAATGACAAGAAGAATATGATGTACTGCACATTACAAACATAATATTTCCACAAAAATTGGGCTGAATTCATAAAAAAACTTAGTAAGTTAAAAGACAACATGGATAATTCTTATTTTCATACAATTGCTTACTTAATTCTTAACCTATCTGAAAAAAATATATAATAGCATGTATCTGAGAAAGCGTACTTACAATAGATTCTACAAGCTAGAAAATAATTTGCAGATATCATAATTTCTTTAAATTTTCTAAATGGAACTGATAAAGTATGGCAAAACTTAATATTTTTATAATGGATAAATACATGATGAATTAATGTTCAATTTTCTTATATATTCATGGCTTTATTATATTGTATATTCTATTAACTTCCAAATAAGAATTTTCACTGTTAAAATTGTCATACCTCGCTCTTGCCTTCAATCTAGTAATCTGACATTAACCATACTTTTGGACCATATTCTTGGTCACATGACTAGCTGTATTTCAGGATGGTGTCTTCCAAAACCAAGGTGGCCTCTTGGTTTCAGGAATAATGCCCTTTATGTTCCTAAAATATCTTAGCATCTTGCAAAAATGTTGCATTCATATAGTCTCTACAGGGAACAAGGATGATTCCTATGTATCTTCACCATCCTTGATGTACTATCAAGTTGAAGCAATGAGGAAAAATGATTATTTCCTCCAAGATATCACCCCATTAAACTTGCTAACTTATATTTTCATTGGTTCATCTGGAAATTTTAGCAGTATTACCTTTGTACAATTTGATTATTGTCATTCCTGAGGGTCCAGAGATGGATATCTCTGTGTGGCCCTAATCCATTCTGATGAGTCTACATCTGTCTCCTCCAACATCATTGCCAAGCTTGAGTGCTTTGCCTTTCTTTGGTAACAAGGAACTTCTTATGAAGTATAGACTGGAAAATGATTGTATTTGCTATGTATTGCTATGTAGTCATTTTGCCACAAATTTAGAAGCTTAAAATAATACCCATTTATTATCTCATACTCTCTGCAGGTCCAGAGTTTGGGCTTGGGTTAACAGAATCTTCTGTTTCAGGAACCTGAACATGCTATCAAGGTGTTGGCCAAAGTTTCAGTCTCATGTGAGGTCTGCCTGAGGAGAAATCTACTTCTAAACTCCTGTGGTTGTTGGCAAAATTCAGTTCTTTGCAGGCTACTGGACAGAGGTTCTCATTTTCTTGCTGGTTTTTAGCCAGAGGTCACCCTCGGCTCCTTGGCTTTCCAACATGGCAGCACACAACATTGCAGGTTGCTTCTCTAGATCACTAAAGGAGAAAAAGTTTCTTCCTAATATGGGTGTTATAGTGTTATACAATATAATCATGTATGTGTGATCACATATATCTTGTTACGTTTGCCATGATCTTCTATTGGATTGAAGCAAGTCATGGGCCTGCCACATTGAAGGTGGGGGGTGATGACATAAAGATGTGAACAGTGAAAGACAGAAATAATAAAGTTCACCTGAGAATCTGTCTCTCACGAAGAACCTCATTCCCCAAAATCTAGCTGAAAATCTCCTCCCATTTGACCATATCACCTTCTCAAGTTTCTCAACTTATTGTTCTTTGGACCTTGGATGGGTTCATTCTGGGAACTTTCCATACCTGCCTAGACAAGATGACATCGTCTTAAAGTTCACCTACCTGACCTTTGGAATATCTTGCAACATAAGATGATTCCTATGAGGATATTATTCTAAAACTGTACTCATTTTTATTCCAGTTACTCTTTTAGTGGACACATATCAGGACCTACCCATGAAAACAGAATCAAACTATATTCAACATGTCTTCCTCAGCAGATACCTCAATGACTTATACTTTTTAGTTAAAATGTCTTTTTTCCATTTTTAGAACAGATGTGCATAATTTGCTTTTAATCAAAAATCCATATTAAATTATATTTTTAATTCTAGTGAGAAGTAGGAAAATATCTTAAATGTAATTTGACTTGTGTATATGATTTCTTCATTAGATTTACTTCCTTTTAGATATGTCAAAACCTCATTATCGTGAATGCTGATGAAGTAATGAAGAGATTAAGAATCTGTACACCATAAACCACGAAGAGCTATAGGATCAAATCTGAATTACACAAGCCTGTGCTAAAAGGATCATTGAGCAGTTTGGTCCATTTAACATTATATGCCCATGTGACTCTTCCACATTTTGAAGCAAGAATCAATTTAAGACAACTTTTGAATTTATTATTTATTTATCTGACTTCATTCTATGGATCTACCTCAAGAGTTGGAACAAATAATTAGAATGTTTTATATATCTAATGTGTGTAATCTTTAAGGAAAGACTAAAAAGGTAAAGGTAACTCTTATGCATGATGTGGGAAATTTTCAATTCCTTCTGATTTTTATGGGCAAATTTACTGGCTACAGAGGGAGAATTTACCTTAAACAACTGAAAACTTTTTTGTCAAAGAGGGAATGTACCGTCTATTTTCTAACAGACTAGGCTAGTCTAGGGCCTTATCACAAAACTGTCTTCATCATTCCAAGACAGGATCAAGGGTGATTTCTCTTCGCACTCATTAGATGTAATGTCAGCACAGCTCTGCAGTAGCACAATTCCAGGAGATGCAAGAGAGAAGAAAGGAGAAAGCAGATTAGCACAGCTGTGATAATCCTCCTTTTGGCCGTTGTGTGCTTACCTCTGGAGAAAACACTGCTGTCCCTTTGATGCTACCTCTGTCCTCTGGCTTTTGGAAGACATCCACAATCTCTATCACAGCCCTGAGTCCCAGACAGTCCTATCTTTCCAAATCACAGCCAAAGATTTCTAGCAGGGCTTGTAATAGATGCAAAATTAACTTCTATCAAAATCACACATTTTTCTTTTCCTTTCATATTTTTATCACGTTAACAACATCACATATTCCACAATGCTCAAAGCACTAATCTTAGAGAAAAATGTAAGTTGAAGGAGGTGGATCTTTAGGACTGAAGAAGTAAAAGATGTGAAGAATTTCAGATGTGTAGCTAAGCAGGAACCAGACCTATTTGTTTACGAGCTCTCACTCATCAAGGAAAGCCCTAAAAGATACTTTGCATGGAGTGTGTGGCCCAACCAAGCAATGAGACCCTGGCCAGCTTTCTTATAGGCCAGAAAATCAGGAAGAGAGGAAGCTTGTGCATCTTAGATGCCAAGGACCAAGACTTAGACAGGCAGAAATACCTCCCTACTTAGCTTACAGGGAGTGAAGAGTAAGAATGGAGTCAGTCATGGAATTATTGCCTCCTAAGGCTGCCAAATGCTGGGAACAGTGTGTCAGACAATGAGCCCTCAAGCACAAAGACCCTCAGACATTTCAAAATGCCTCCTACTGAATGGCTGAAGGCTATGGAAACCTTGTCAAATCTGACTTCTGCTCCTGTCTGGTACAGAGAGGAAGGCTGGGATACCTTACAGAGAGGTGGGTAACACAGAACTTACTGAAAGACAGGAAATAACAATGCAAATGGGGAGAAAGCTCCAGAAGATAATGTCAAAAAAAAAATGAAAACAGTGTTTGCTGCATGTGTATTGGGTAGAAACTGTGGGGTAGGACTCTTCTACACACTGGGGATACATCAAATCCTGACTTCTCACACTCACACTTTGTGAAGACAGATCACAAACAAAACAACTAAGTAAATTATATTTTGAGTTAAAAGGGGATACATATTTTCAAAGAAAATTAAGAGTAAACAAAAACAATAGCCAGTGAAACTGCATTTGTGGGGAGTAGAGGTAGGATTGAAATTTTAAATAGGGCATGACTGTGACCTTCTCAAGAAGGCGACATTTGGCACAGTGGTAAAGAAGGTGACAGAGTGAGCAATGCAACTAGCTATCGGGAAGCAGAATCTATCAGGCAAAGTGAGCCACGCTTACAGAAGTTCTGAGATGCTAATGTGCCTGGAGATAGAATAGCAAGTATAGAGGCTCTGCAGTGAGATTCCACCTGGTGAAGTCTAGAGGAGGTAAGAGATACTCT
This sequence comes from Hyperoodon ampullatus, assembly GCF_949752795.1. Classification (NCBI taxonomy): domain Eukaryota; kingdom Metazoa; phylum Chordata; class Mammalia; order Artiodactyla; family Ziphiidae; genus Hyperoodon; species Hyperoodon ampullatus. The sequence continues at coordinate 122,222,396 of NC_136918.1, forward strand.
TTTAAGCCATTGTTAGAACTGAGAGTTTACTGCCTGAGAAATGAGAAAATACTGAAGGACTCGAGAAGATGAGAGAGATGATATGACTGACTTTTTTTTTTTTTTTTTGCGGTACGCGGGCCTCTCAGTGTTGTGGCCTCTCCCGTTGTGGAGCACAGGCTCCAGACGCGCAGGCTCAGAGGCCATGGCTCACGGGCCCAGCCACTCCGCGGCATGTGGGATCTTCCCAGACCAGGGCACGAACCCGTGTCCCCTGCATTGGCAGGCAGACTCTCAACCACTGCGTCACCAGGGAAGCCCATGACTGACGTTTTAACAGCATCACTCCAGCTGCTGTATTGAGTGATTTTTTTTCTTTTTACAGCTTCTCTAAACTTTTTATATTTTTTGTATTATTCTTATAATTAAAATTAAACTTTCATTTTTTTTCCTTAAGGCTAGTGACAGAAGCTGGAACAAAAATCTTATTATTTTCAGGGACTCTGATAGAAAGATCTGGCAACAATAAGGAATTGTCATTATAATGTAAAAGCAGCATTACTAAAAAAAAATAGGGTCTATGGCAGGGGTCAAGAAAATGTTACCTAACTTTGGGAAAAATATTAATAAATATACATGTTTATGTATATTATATATATGTATATATCATTTGCTGGCAGCGTGATGGTAATTATTCAAATTATAAGAAAAAATTTTGCAGAGAAGATAAAGAAAGGAATATTGCCTCAACCTGCTCCCTGAAAAGGGAAAATTTTCAAGAACTCTTGTCACATTCCTCCTACGATCTTGAAAACCACTGAACACTCCTCAAGTAACTGTTTTCCTTTTTTATTGTTGTTATTCTATGAAGCAGATGGAAGTCGAAGGTTGTGACCAGAGTCCATTGTTCTTAAGCAACATTCCTCAGAAACATTTGTGTTCCTACACAGAATGTTGATTATCTATTACAACATACCAGGAATGTTTAGAATGCCTGAAAATTACCTATAAGAGCTCTCTCTCCATCTAAAATTATTCTTGCTTGCTTTAATGTTTCTGTACTAACAAAAATAAACCTGGAACTGCACTGCTGCACATTAGTTAAGTTATAATTGAATATCTTGGCAAAGCCCGAATTTCTGTCCCAGTCAAGTTATTGTCAGTGTTCTTGTTTTTTTGTTGGGTAGTGAGTTCATGTGTAGGTCATTATAGAACTAAAAATAAGTATGCTGACCAACACATAAGTAAAAGGGGGCTATATTTGGACTGATAATGACAGTAAACTGTGAGTTAAACATCATAATTAATTCTCTACGGTATAACTGCAGTCTATTCAAGGAAAAATGTGAAAACATTAAAAGTTAGTAAAAACCATTTGACTGGCCTCTGTTGTTGGTGTACTGGATCTTCTCCCCCATCATGGTTAAAATAATCTAAAATAGCACCCAGCCCATATTCTCTTATTTTTTAAAAAAATGGCAACAATTTAATTATGATAAATTCATTTTGAAAATCAAGTTTCTTTTCTTTTTTCTTTTCTTTTTTTGCAGTACACGGGCCTCTCACTGTTGTGGCCTCTCCCATTGCAGAGCACAGGCTCCGGACGTGCAGGCTCAACGGCCATGGCTCACGGGCCCAGCTGCTCCACGGCATATGGGATCTTCCCAGACCGGGGCATGAACCTGTGTCCCCTGCATTGGCAGGTGGACTCTCAACCACTGCGCCACCAAGGAAGCCCCCCTAGTTTCTTTTTTATTCTATAGTTTCATTGATTAAAATGTTTCCAAAGATGGGACACAGTTCCTGAAAAAAATGAAAGCAGTCACTTTTTCCAGTATTATATTTTCCCTGGATATGTAAATATATTAAATTCAGTCGGGAGTTAAGTAGCAGTGCTTTTCAATAAATAAGAAATTGAAACCTGCCAAAGAAATCTATAAATTGTTAATTAATGTTAATTGAGTAAATTGACTAGCATGAATTGACTAAATTAAATATAAGTCTTTGAAAGTACTAAAGATTATACTTTCCAACCTCTACTCCAATTCTATATGGGAATATTTGTAGAGTCTAATCAGTTTTCATGTGTCATATAGAGTGGAGATTTCTAAATGTTGTAAGTCTGTGAACGTTCTAGTTTGGGTGATTAAGAATGAAGAATGAGAGCCTTCCTGGTAGCGCAGTGGTTGAGAGTCCGCCGGCCGATGCAGGGGACACGGATTCGTGCCCAGGTCCAGGAAGATCCCACATGCCGCAGAGCGGCTGGGCCCGTGAACCATGGCCTCTGAGCCTGTGCGTCCGGAGCCTGTGTTCTGCAACAGGAGAGGCCACAACAGTGAGAGGCATGTGTACCAGAAAAAAAAAAAAAAAAAATGAAGAATGAGTATCCAGTTTGTGAATTTAAAGGAATTATCATGAAAAAGTGAAAGTAACATGCTTCAACTCAGAAGTAATTCCCTCAAGATTTGTACTTAGTTGCTGGTATTACTAAACATTCTCATTCAGAAAGCTAAAGCAGTTGAGGCAAAACAAATTAAGCCTGATTTCCATTGAGAAATGCTCACAGGTAAATCTCAGGTGGCCTATTGCTTCTGATTTACTAACCATGTGAGTGGTGGGCAAGGTTGCCAGGCCTCCCATCTCAGATTATACAAACAGAAGGGGAATCAACTATAAAAAGATTTTGTTTCTTCATATACTTGCACTGCTTGGGTACTCAGTCCATGTTCTAAGGATGCTTTAAGGTTTTATTAAAGAATGAATACTTGCAAATTGACTTGCAAATACTCCACACCTTAGATGATTGACATTGAGGGTTTCATCCAACAACTTTATTTTCTTTTTTAGAGCACTGACAATCAGTATCTTTTATTTCTCTAATCAAAATCTTTAGGGCTTCCCTGGTGGCACAGTGGTTGAGAATCTGCCTGCTAATGCAGGGGACACAGGTTCGAGCCCTGGTCTGGGAAGATCCCACATGCCGTGGAGCAACTAGGCCTGTGAGCCACAACTACTGAGCTTGCGCGTCTGGAGCCTGTGCTCTGCAACAAGAGAGGCTGCGATAGCCAGAGGCCCACGCACCACAATGAAGAGTGGCCCCCGCTTGCCACAACTGGAGAAAGCCCTCGCACAGAAACGAAGACCCAACACAGCAAAATTAAATAAATAAATAAATAAACTCCTACTCCCAACATCTTCAAAAAAAAAAAAAATTTACAAGTAGAAAGCATGCGACATTTCTTATGGTATGGAATAAGATGTAAAAACTAAAAAAAAACTTCACATGATTTTATTGCTTCCCATTGATGTAACATACTTAAATAGTTTCTTAAGAATGGCCTAGCTATTGATGTATCACGCTACTTCAAGGACAATCATTAAGCCCATTGTTTTCCCTGATGAAGGAAGGATGCTCACACAGCAGATGGCAATGTAGTCTTGACCAGCAAAGCAGGATTTTTCAAAGATTCTTATTACCTCCTCTCCTTACATCCTTCATGTTGCTCAAATCATATATGTTCATTCAAACAAATTTTAGCTTCATTTTTGTCTGGAAGTCCTAATTCAGGTATTGAAAACAAAGCAATTACTCCTTTTTTTCCCTTCCTATAATGATCACGTGAACCTTAACTGTTCTTTCTTCAGCCTTAAAAGGGTCACCTCTATTTCTGCTGGTGTAATTGTTACTGTGCCCTAGACTTTCCTTGAGTTGTAACTTAATTTGTGTCACCTCCACATTGGTCTGAATGTTTTCCAGGCAGGATTCTTTAGAACAATGTGAAAACAAGATCTTCCTGTTACCTTACATATTAGTTTAATCAATTATTTTTTCTATGAAGACATTAGAGACTCTGGCTATTTTTAAATATTGCTATTGTGATGTTTTTCCACAAGGCATATTTAAAATGCAACAACAAGGCACTTGCTTTATAGAAAGTGTTCAAGAAGGAAAATAGAAGAAAACCCAATGATATTTAAAGCTGAAGCTGTAAATCATCAATTCTGCATTTTGTTCTGAGTTTTAGGTTTAAGATGTAGACAGATACTTAAGAAATGTTACCAATAACAAATATAACAAAACATAGTATTTTTGAGTTGAAATAGTATTCAAATGTCCCAAATATGTCTTTTCTCAGATGGGTTAGTTAGCTCCTAAGTTTGTTAGTACTTCAGTCATAATCAGTGACTAAAAGGAAGAAGCTACAACTGAGTGCATTCAGGTCTAAGAGGAGTCCTCTGATCATAGGATTAACTCTTCATTACAAATTATAATCTACAAGGGAGGGGTTGCCTTTCGACTTAATTTATTCAAATGCTTATGTCTAGAGTGTCTATTGGGAGAATGGTCTTATGCTACCATGCTCATTAGGCTTTGGGCATACTGCAAGTCAGCAGATTACAGAATTCTGGCTCTCAGCGGTACAGCCAGTATGGATGAAGAACACTACCAAAGCCAAGGCTGACAAGAAACAGGATCCAGTTTTTTAAAAGGAGTCTGGAAACAACTAGTTCGTCTTGTGAGGGATCTCGCCAACCTTGTTGTGCTCAAGCAACATGTGTCACAAGGTTTGGAAGAACAGAACAATAGAAAGCCTAAGCTGAGGGAGCCGGAGGAAGATGGCGGAAGAGTAAGACGCGGAGATCACCTTCCTCCCCACAGATACATCAGAAATTCATCTACACGTGGAACAACTCCAACAGAACACCTACTGAACGCTGACAGAAGACCTCAGACCCCCCAAAAGGCAAGAAACTCCCCACATACCTGGGTAGGTCAAAAGAAAAAAAGAATAAACAGAGACAATAGGATATGGACGGGACCTGCACCAGTGGGAGGGAGCCGTGAAGGAGGGAAGGTTTCTACACACTACACGCCCCTTCGCGGGTGGAGACTGCAGGTGGCGGAGGGGGAAAGCTTCGGAGTAGCGGAGGAGAGCACAGCAACAGGGGTGTGGAGGGCAAAGCAGAGAGATTTTGGCACAGAGGATCGGCGCCCTCAGGCACACACCAGCCCGAGAGACTTGTCTGCTCGGCCGCCAGGGCGGGCGGGGCTGGGAGCTGAGGCTCGGGTATCGGCTTTCAGTCGGAGCGCAGGGAGAGGACTGGGGCTGGCGGCAGGAAGAGAGCCTGAAGGGGTTAGTGCTAGCCCGGAGGGAGTCCGGGGAAAGGGTCTGCAGCTACCGGAGAGGCAAGAGACTTTTTTCCCTTTTGTTGCCTGGTGCACGAGGAGAGGGCATTCCCCTCCCTCCCCTCTGCCTGAGTGAGCCAGAGCCCCCGAATCAGCGGATCCTTTAAACCCGTCCTGTCTGAGCGAAGAACGGACGCCCTCCGGCGACCTACGCGCAGAGGCGGGGCCAGGTCCAAGGCTGAGACCCGGGAGCTGTGAGAGCAGAGACAGGGAAATCTCTCTGTGCAGCCTCCGAGGCAGCGGATTAAAGCTCCACGGTCCATTTGATGTGCCCTGCGTCTGTGGAGTGCATGAATGGACAGCGAATCATCCCAAATTGAGGAAGTGGACCTTGAGGACAAGATTTAAGACTTTCCCCCCTTCGTTTTTCCTCTTTTTACAACGAATTATCTCAAATTAAGGAGGTGGACTTAGCAAGATTTCAGACTTTTCGCCCTTTTCCTCTTTTTACAACGAATTATCCCAAATCGAGGAGGTGGACTTGGAGAGCAAGATTTTTGATTTTTCCCCCTGCTCTCTTTTTGTGAATGTGTATGTGTAATCTTCTGTGTAAGATTCTCTCTGTATAGCTTTGCTTCCACCATATGTCCCAGGGTTCTTTCGGTCCGTGTTTTTTTTCAATAATTACTTTTTAATTTTAATAACGCTACTATATTTCATACTTTATTCTATTTTACTTTACCTGCTCTTTCTTTTTTTCCTCCCTTCCCTTCCTCCCTCCCTCCCTCCGCTCCTCCTTTCCTTCTTTCTTTTTCTTTCCTCCATCCCTCCCTCCTTCCCACCCTTCTTCTTTCCACTTTCTTTTTCTTTCCTTCCTCCCTCCCTCCCTCCTGTCTTTCTTTCTTTCTTTCCTTCCTCCCTCCCTCCCTCTCTGCTTCCATTCACTCTTCCTTTTGCTTTCATTCCTCCCTCCCTCCCTCCTTTCTTTCCTTTCTTTCCATCCTTCCTCCCTCCCTCCTTTCTTTCTTTCTTACTTCCTTCCTTCCTTACTTCCCTTCTTCCTTTCTTTCAATCTCTCTTTCTTTCTTCTACTAATTATTTCTTTCTACTTTTTCTCACTGTTATTCTGAGCCGGGTGGATGAAAGGCTCTTGGTGCTGCAGCCAGGACTTAGTGCTGTGCCTCTGAAGTGGGAGAGCCAACTTCAGGACACGGGTCCACAAGAGACCTCCCAGCTCCACATAATATCAAGCAGCGAAAATCTCCCAGGGATCTCCATCTCAACACCAGCACCCAGCTTCAGTCAACGACCAGCAAGCTACAGTGCTGGTCACCCTATGCCAAGCAACTAGCAAGGCAGGAACACAACCCCACCGATTGGCAGAGAGGATACCTAAAAACATAATAAGGCCACAGGCACTACAAAACACACCACCAGACGTGGACCTGTCCACCAGAAAGACAAGATCGAGCTTCAACCACCAGAACACAGGCATTAGTCCCCCCCACCAGGAAGCCTACACAACCTACTGAAACAACCTTAGCCACGGGGGACAGACACCAAAAACAACGGGAACTACGAATCTGCAGCCTGCAAAAAGGAGACCCCAAACACAGTAACATAAGCAAAATGAGAAAGCAGAAAAACACACAGCAGGTGAAGGAGCAAGATAAAAACCTACCAGACCTAACAAATGAAGAGGTAATAGGCAGTCTACCTGAAAAAGAATTCAGAATAATGATAGTAAAGCTGATCCAAGATTCTATTTCCCAGATCCAAAATCTTGGAAATAGAATAGACAATATGCAAGAAACAGTTAACAAGGACCTAGAAGAACTAAAGATGAATCAAGCATCGATTAAAAACACAATAAATGCAATGAAAAATACTCTAGATGGGATCAATAGCAGAATAACTGAGGCAGAAGAACGGATAAGTGAGGTGGAAGATAAAATAGTGGAAATAACTGATGCAGAGAAAAATAAAGAAAAAAGAATGAAAAGAACAGAGGACAGTCTCAGAGACCTCTGGGACAACATTAAACGCACCAACATTCGAATTATAGGGGTTCCAGAAGAAGAAGAGAAAAAGAAAGGGACTGAGAAAATATTTGAAGAGATTATAGTTGAAAACTTCCCTAATATGGGAAAGGAAATAGTTAATCAAGTCCAGGAGGCACAGAGAGTCCCATACAGAATAAATCCAAGAAGAAATATGCCAAGACACATATTAATCAAACTGTCAAAAATTAAACACAAAGAAATCATATTAAAAGCAGCAAGGGAAAAACAACAAATAACACACAAGGGAATCCCCATCAGGTTAACAGCTGATCTCTCAGCAGAAACTCTACAAGCCAGAAGGGAGTGGCAGGACATAATTAAAGTGATGAAGGAGAGAAACCTGCAACCAAGATTACTCTACCCAGCAAGGATCTCATTCAGATTTGATGGAGAAATTAAAACGTTTACAGACAAGCAAAAGCTGAGAGAGTTCAGCACCACCAAACCAGCTTTACAACAAATGCTAAAGGAACTTCTCTAGGCAAGAAACACAACAGAAGGACTATACCTACAATAACGAACCCAAAGCCATTAAGGAAATGGGAATAGGAACATACATCTCAATAATTACCTTAAATGTAAATGGACTAAATGCTCCCACCAAAAGACACAGAGTGGCTGAATGGATACAAAAACAAGACCCATATATATGCTGTCTACAAGAGACCCACTTCAGACCTAGAGACACATACAGATTGAAAGTAAGGGGATGGAAAAAGATATTCCATGCAAATGGAAATCAAAAGAAAGCTGGAGTAGCAATTCTTATATCAGACAAAATAGACTTTAAAATAAAGACTATTAGAAGAGACAAAGAAGGACACTACATAACGATAAAGGGATCGATCCAAGAAGAAGATATAACAATTGTAAATATTTATGCACCCAACATAGGAGCACCTCAATACATAAGGCAAATACTAACAGCCATAAAAGGGGAAATCGACAGTAACACAATCATAGTAGGGGACTTTAACACCCCACTTTCACCAATGGACAGATCATCCAAAATGAAAATAAATAAGGAAACACAAGCTTTAAATGATACATTAAACAAGATGGACTTAATTGATATTTATAGGACATTCCACCCAAAAACAACAGAATACACATTTTTCTCAAGTGCTCATGGAACATTCTCCAGGATAGATCATATCTTGGGTCACAAATCAAGCCTTGGTAAATTTAAGAAAATTGAAATTGTATCAAGTATCTTTTCCGACCACAATGCTATGAGACTAGACATCAATTACAGGAAAAGATCTGTAAAAAATACAAACACATGGAGGCTAAACAATACACTACTCAATAATGAAGTGATCACTGAAGAAATCAAAGAGGAAATTAAGAAATACTTAGAAACAAATGACAATGGAGACAGGACGACCCAAAACCTATGGGACGCAGCAAAAGCAGTTCTAAGGGGGAAGTTTATAGCAATACAATCCCACCTTAAGAAACAGGAAACGTTTCGAGTAAACAACCTGACCCTGCACCTAAAGCAATTAGAGAAAGAAGAACAAAAAACCCCCAAAGTTAGCAGAAGGAAAGAAATCATAAAGATCAGATCAGAAATAAATGAAAAAGAAATGAAGGAAACGATAGCAAAGATCAACCAAACTAAAAGCTGGTTCTTTGAGAAGATAAACAAAATTGACAAACCATTAGCCAGACTCATCAAGAAAAGAAGGGAGAAGACTCAAATCAGTAGAATTAGAAATGAAAAAGGAGAAGTAACAACTGACACTGCAGAAATACAAAAGATCATGAGAGATTACTATAAGCAACTCTATGCCAATAAAATGGACAACCTGGAAGAAATGGACAAATTCTTAGAAATGCACAACCTACCAAGACTGACTCAGGAAGAAATAGAAAATATGAATAGACCAATCACAAGCACTGAAATTGAAACTGTGATTAAAAATCTTCCATCAAACAAAAGCCCAGGACCAGATGGCTTCACAGGCGAATTCTATCAAGCATTTAGAGAAGAGCTAACACCCATCCTTCTCAAACTCTTCCAAACAATATCAGAGGAAGGAACACTCCCAAACTCATTCTACGAGGCCACCATCACCTTGATACCAAAACCAGGCAAGGATGTCACAAAGAAAGAAAACTACAGGCCAATATCACTGATGAACATAGATGCAAAAATCCTCAACAAAATACTAGCAAACAGAATCCAACAGCACATTAAAAGGATCATACACCATGATCAAGTGGGGTTTATTCCAGGAATGCAAGGATTCTTCAATATATGCAAATCAATCAATGTGATACACCATATTAACAAGTTGAAGGAGAAAAACCATATGATCATCTCAATAGATGCAGAGAAAGCTTTCGACAAAATTCAACACCCATTTATGATAAAAACCCTGCAGATAGTAGGCATAGAGGGAACTTTCCTCAACATAATAAAGGCCATATATGACAAACCCACAGCCAACATTGTCCTCAATGGTGAAAAACTGAAACCATTTCCACTAAGATCAGGAACAAGACAAGGCTGCCCACTCTCACCACTCTTATTCAACCTAGTTATGGAAGTTTTAGCCACAGCAATCAGAGAAGAAAAGGAAATAAAAGGAATCCAAATTGGAAAAGAAGAAGTAAAGCTGTCACTGTTTGCAGATGACATGATACTATACATAGAGAATCCTAAAGATGCTACCGAAAAACTACTAGAGCTAATCAATGAATTTGGTAAAGTAGCAGGATACAAAATTAATGCACAGAAATCTCTGGCATTCCTGTACACTAATGATGAAAAATCTGAAAATGAAATCAAGAAAACACTCCCATTTACCATTGCAACAAAAAGAATAAAATATCTAGGAATAAACCTACCTAAGGAGACAAAAGACCTGTATGCAGAAAATTATAAGACACTGATGAAAGAAATTAAAGATGATATAAATAGATGGAGAGATATACCATGCTCCTGGATTGGAAGAATCAATATTGTGAAAATGACTCTACTACCCAAAGCAATCTACAGATTCAATGCAATCCCTATCAAACTACCACTGGCATTTTTCACAGAACTAGAACAAAAAATTTCAAAATTTGTTTGGAAAAACAAAAGACCCCGAATAGCCAAAGCAATCTTGAGAACGAAAAACGGAGCTGGAGGAATCAGGCTCCCTGTCTTCAGACTATACTACAAAGCTACAGTAATTAAGACAGTGTGGTACTGGCATAAAAACAGAAAGATAGATCAGTGGATCAGGATAGAAAGCCCAGAGATAAACCCACGCACATATGGCCAACTTATCTTTGATAAAGGAGGCAGGAATGTACAGTGGAGAAAGGACAGCCTCTTCAATAAGTGGAGCTGGGAAAACTGGACAGGGACATGTAAAAGTATGAGATTAGATCATTCCCTAACACCATACACAAAAATAAGCTCAAAATGGATTAAAGACCTAAATGTAAGGCCAGAAACTATCAAACTCTTAGAGGAAAACATAGGTAGAACACTCTATGACATAAATCACAGCAAGATCCTTTTGGACCCACCTCCTAGAGAAATGGAACTAAAAACAAAGATAAACAAATGGGACCTAATGAAACTTCAAAGCTTTTGCACAGCAAAGGAAACCATAAACAAGACCAAAAGACAACCCTCAGAATGGGAGAAAATATTTGCAAATGAAGCAACTGACAAAGGATTAATCTCCAAAATTTATAAACAGTTCATGCAGCTCAATAGCAAAAAAACAAACAACCCAATCCAAAAATGGGCAGAAGACTTAAATAGGCATTTCTCCAAAGAAGATATACAGACTGCCAACAAACACATGAAAGAATGCTCAACATCATTAATCATTAGAGAAATGCAAATCAAAACTACAATGAGATATCATCTCACACCAGTCAGAATGGCCATCATCAAGAAATCTAGAAACAATAAATGCTGGAGAGGGTGTGGAGAAAAGGGAACACTCTTGCACTGCTGGTGGGAATGTGAATTGGTACAGCCACTATGGAGAACAGTATGGAGGTTCCTTAAAAAACTACAAATAGAACTACCATATAACCCAGCAATCCCACTACTAGGCATATACCCTGAGAAAACCATAATTCAAAAAGAGACATGTACCAAAATGTTCATTGCAGCTCTATTCACAATAGCCCGGAGCTGGAAACAGCCTAAGTGTCCATCATCAGATGAATGGATAAAGAAGATGTGGCACATATATACAATGGAATATTACTCAGCCATAAAGAGAAACGAAACTGAGCTATTTGTAATGAGGTGGATAGACCTAGAGTCTGTCATACAGAGTGAAGTAAGTCAGAAAGAGAAAGACAAATACCGTATGCTAACACATATATATGGAATTTAAAAAAAAAAAATGTCATGAAGAACCTAGGGGTAAAACGGGAATAAAGACACAGACCTACTTGAGAATGGACTTGAGGATATGGGGAAGGGGAAGGGTAAGCTGTGACAAAGGGAAAGAGAGGCATGGACATATATACACTACCAAACGTAAGGTAGATAGATAGTGGGAAGCAGCCGCAGAGCACAGGGAGATCAGCTCGGTGCTTTGTGACCGCCTGGAGGGGTGGGATGGGGAGGGTGGGAGGGAGGGAGATGCATGAGGGAGGGGATGTGGGAACAGATGTATATGTATGACTGATTCACTTTGTTATAAAGCAGAAACTAATAAAAAAAAAAAAAGAAAATAAAGAGCAATCATTTCAGTTATATTTGTGAGTTAAGAAACTGTGCATGTTTGATATTTTGTACTCTTGTAGTGTTTAAGAGAATTGTGCCCATCCAATTATCAACTGTGTAATTCCAATTTGTAGGTACAATTAAAGATTTGATTAAAACCTAAGATATTAAATTAAGCTCTTCCTAAACTTGTTCAGACCATTATAACATTTTTGAGAATATAAAGGTCACCATATTAATCATAAGACTTCATTACTTAAAAGAGAAATAAAACACAGTAGGTTATAATGCAGCTTAGAATTTCTGAAGATATTAAGTCAACAAATGGATGAAGCTTTACTCCAAAACCTCTAAAGGTGAATACAATTTGAAATATTTAAAATAGAATTAAATAACTGATTTTCTGAATTGTTTAATAAATTAAAATACAATTTTTCATAAGAAAAAGAAATCTTAAAGTCTCCTTTGCTTGCAAAAATTGTCTTTATAGATAATAATAAAAAAGAAAAGCATGTCATCAAGGGAAAGACACATAATTTGGTGTTTCTGCTGAAAAGTATTCTGGAAAACCAAATATCAGGTTTCTGGCATCTGGTTGGAGGGCTAGATATCAGTTTTCTGATAGCTTTCTGATATCAGATAATAGTAGAAATAAATCTGCAATTATAATAATGCATCAGGATCTGAGAAAGGCAAGCAATTATAACCACACACACATGCACACTCTTCACAGGTCTTTTCAATATCTTTCTTTAGCCAATGAAATGAAAGGTGTGGATCATCTCACATAGGTATTTCTGCTATTATTAGTTTTGGTTAAATGAAAGTGAAGTACAGACTGGAGAAGAATTCATATAAATGAAATATCTCCAAGTATCTGTAATAACTAACATGTGTATTTTAACTAACTAGAATTACACTGCGTTTGCTCAGTGAAAATACATATTATTCAATAGAAATAACGATTAATGTGTTCTTTTATTTTTCATCTACAAATCATTAACTCTATCATCTGAATAATGTAAAGTCTGTTACAAGTTCTGAAATCCTTAAAAGTAAATTTATAACTATTTTTTAAAGTACAGCTTCTATATATTTTTGTTTTTGATCCATTTCTCTTAATTACTACTGCTCTTGAGATAAAATTTTTCATGTTTCCACACAATCCATAGAGAAAAATAGAAAATGCTTTAATTAAGATGTTATGTAATTTTTGAACAAGCCAAGCATAAAAGGGTGGCTAAAGTTTGATGTTCCAACCTTTTGTGATTATAAAACTAAAAATAGTTTAGCCTAACACTTCATATATAACCTATTTTAAAAAGTCAAAATAAAATAAAATGTGATGTTTCCATGACGCTTTTAGCAGAAGAGAAATTTTTGGGCTTATAGCTATGTATTTGAATTTATAACTCTTTTTAAAAATGGCTAATTAATGCACCTGAGTTGATATTTTTATATTTTGCATCAATCTACTTTCTTTCAGTTTAGTATACTTATATGTCTTTTTCATTCTTTTTCAAAAATATGTTATATTATGCACTGTTAATTTGATAAATAGAATGACTGAAAAATTCATTTAGAATATAGGTGTATGTATAAATAACAAGTGTCTGATGATTACTGTCTTTTCCCTAAATTCCTTCTCCTACATTTTTCATTCACTTACAAATAGAGGGAGAACAGGAAAATGACAAGGACTTCCCTTCAGGTTCTTCTGTCCAACACAGAAATCATTGTTCCATGATTCCAAGCAGCATCCTAGCCAAATAGGAAAGAGCTTAGATAAATGTCATTCAGAATGTTTCTTCCTTTTTCTATCCTATTGTGAGTGCTTTCATGTTAAATCAAAATGAAATACAACTCAACAAAAACATCAAACAAAACATAAAAAAGCATGCACAATATAAAAATGGTCCAGAAGCCATAATTATGCAGCTACTACACATTCAGATGAGTTGTAAATTTTTAATTGTAAAGAAATGACTTTTAAGCTAATATATATGCTGCTGTTTATTAACAGTTAGAATCCATATTTTCAATAGGACTCATGTCTGTGAAGCTCAGAAAGCTACATAGGCATGATCTCATTGTTTTAATACCATAATTATGATATAAGAAGAACAGCTGTTTTCATCATCTTAATGGTAAGAAAACAATGGTGCAAAAACAAAGTGTTTTGTCCAAGTGACTAAGGAAAGAACTAACTGCACAATTAAAAAGTCTCATCATAACTTGCTCCCTTTGTATACTTCATCTAGATAAAATAATATTTACAAGTACCATTTATAGATTATTTTTTATGTACCCAGCTCTGCACTATGCACTTTACATGAACTGTCTTATTAAACTTTCACAAACATCATATGAAGGAATTACTGCTCTAATCCCAATTTTACTGATGAGAAACTGAATAATGAAGAGTGAAATATATCATCCAAGGTCAATAGCAACAGTAAGCGCAGAACCATGACTCAAACCGGGCACTCCCATGTGAAAACTAATGCACTTATTTAAGTTCCGTGATGGTTGTTATGGACTGAATTGTGTACCCACCCCCCCAATTCATATGTTGAAACCCTAAACCATAATGTGACTGTATTTGGAGATAGGGCTGATAAGGAGGTATTTAAGGTTAAATGAGGTCGTAGAGTGGAACCTTAATCCAACAGGACTGGTGTCCTTATAGAGACCCCAGACGCATGTGCACAGGGGGAAGGCCATGAAAAGGTGGTCTGGCCAGAAACCAGCCCTTTTGGCACCTTGAACTTGGACTTCCACTCTCCAGAACTGTGAGAAAATAAATTTCTGTTGTTTAAGTCCCCCAGTCTGTGGTATTCTATTAGGGTGGCCTGGGCTGACTAATACAATTGCATCTGGTTCAGTGATTGGGTGCCAGGCCTTCTGATTTTGGTCCCCCCTTATTTTATTATCAGAAAACAGTTGCCTTTACACTCCCTGCTCCTTCTCTTCCTCTTTTTGTTTATTTTATTTTATTATTGTAAGCTAAGGGAATACTTGAAGGTTGTTGATTTGTGCTGTTGCAAAGAGTTGGAAAAAATCTTTTGCTTTTTGCCATTGAACCTGAAAGGACTTATGCTATGAAACACATGCTTTCCTTTGGTTATCTGTGTCTCTATACTGTGTGTGGTATATCAGAGAGTCGTCCCCACTGTTGGTCATGCCTCGAAGACCAATATTAGTAGCAGCAGATGTCACAAGAGACATACTGACAATGAAACAGGCAGCAGAATATAATGGCTCAAACCAAAGACAGTGGTAGTGGCGAAATTGTTACTATTAATTTTGTGAATATTTAATCTGCCCAGAATTTCATAACATTTATGTGTCTACTTATGTATATATCTGTGTGTGCCTGCTTTAGCATACATATGTGTGATTGTGTATACAGGCATTCTGGGTTTACATTACCATCACTAAATATTTCTCTGGGGGGCTATAAGGGCAGAAACATGAGCTTGATTTCTTAAGACCCTCAAGAGGCCATTCTAAAGTTATACCTCTGAGTGGTCCAATGCACAGTCACAAGATTAATGTGCTGCAGTTCTCCGGATCCATCTAGTGAAACTGACTCTCTGGACGCCTATTATTTATGGATTTTATGTTACCTTCTTAAATGCGAAAGAGAAAGAACTTGGGAACTTGTAAACTAAAATCAATACCGATAATAACCTTTCACACTGAGAAGTTGGGATGTCTCTGTTTATTTCATAAATGTCTTGTGGATTAGACATACTCCTTTCTCACTAAATGACTTCATGCTTTCTTTGTGTTTCTTCCTTCTTGTTCTTTTCTGCTTCACCATACCTCAATTTCTTGCTCTGCTTTTCTATCTCCCACACAGAAAATCATGTTGGATTTCATATGATTACTTGACTAAATAAAATCACTGAAAACAGGCGCAGGAGGAGGCAGGAGCCCATTTATTTCACAGTGTGATAGTGATTGTTCAATATCCAGAAGAGAGCAATAACAGTGTATATGGAATACATTTTTTGTATGATTATTGTTTGAAAGATTTCATCTCTAATAGTGTCTTGTTTAGGGTTTTATAAAATAGTATTAAATGAACTGATGTCTAGAGAGATGTTTGTAAACATTTAAAAAACCCTCACAATTCTTAATAGAACAAATTTTAATATAATCAGCAATTTTAAGAAACCATCTAAAAGGTTTGGGTAACTGAATATATTTCCTTGGCTTAATACTGTGGCTGTGTTAGAGTGAGAGACTATATTCCTAAATAGAAGACATACTTAACTACTATAAATGTTTTGTATTAATTATGACTTTGTTTTAAGATAAGATACAAAAGAAACCTTAATGCTTTTTCCTTTATGGTCTAAGCCATAAAGAACATAAAAACGATTCTGACAATTTTATTAGCCACATATTTTCCCTTCTATCAAACTAAATATTTGTGTTAAATCTATACAGAATCTAAATGTTTTTACATTTATTCACTCAGACTTTTCTGCATCCTTTTAAATTCCTAGGACATTTACTCCACTCAAGAATCAGAGAAATACTGTTTTCAGGAAATATTGGAAACTTGTGATGTAACTAATTTGACTTTCTAATGGACATTGAATGAGGATAGTGACTAGTGGCAATTGTGATCGCTCATCTTAGGTAACTCTACCTCAAGACCAATAAGATATATTCATCCCTGTCCACTTGATAGAGGCATTCCAAACATGTTGCTAATTATGCTGATGAGTTAGGGAATGGAAGCTTTTCCTCCCATATTTGTATTGCCTTTTATGCTGGAGATCACAAATGTCTTTTAATAGGAATGGAAGTTTCATTTTACAGCCACATTCAACATATAGTATATAATGCAAAACAATTCATCAATTAGGACAAAGAAATTACCAAATATTACGTCATACTATGTAGAAGAAAATAATCACTGCATTTTTAAATTTTCCATCTTTGCAACAAGTAGTACATACTATTTAACCACCAAAGATCTATTAATTGGACAGATACTGTACAACATGCTTTGCTTTATTGATTCCGATTATACCCGAGAAAACTACAGTATGAACATCATTTTGAAAAAGAATCCAAAAAAAGAGTGGATATATGTATATGCATAACCGATTCATTTTGCTGTACAACTGAAATTAACACAACATTGTAAATCAACTATACTCCAATAAAAAAATGAACATTATTTTAAAATCTTATGAATGCAGAGTTCACCTTCAGTTTCTTCAAAATAATGCTAGTTATAACATTATCAGTATTAACTCAGAGGATACAAAATCTCTACCTGTTTTTTTTCCCTTAACTATAATTTAGATTTAATTTCTGCACTTCATTTTCACTATCATTAGAAGAGTGTTTTATTTGGCTTATTATGATGTCAGATTAAGTTAATTATGTTTATGAATTATAATTTTCATATGCCTTTAGTTAAATATACACTATTTTAATATGTGTCACCATATATAGTTTTTGGTTACTTTTGTAATAACATGTGGGAAAATAATAATTTCCATTTGTGGCACAAAATGCAATGTGAGATTAAAAATACTTTTACACTAAATATGAGATGTATATCTTTGATTATAGATTATAGCTATCTTATGAAAGACCTTTGAATATTTGCCACTGCCACTTATACCTGAAGTTGTCCCAATATTGGGACAAAATGTGGAGATCAAAAAGTGGAGAGGGGGCATAGATCTGTGGTCACATTCTTTGCTAATAATAGTAGCAAATAGTTTATTGCTGTAGAAAATTGGAGGGATTCAAATTCTTTCCTGCCTTAACTTATCAATATGTAAAATATCAAGAATTTTCTCATCTTACTTCATTTTTAGGAATAAAACATGGCTTTGTCTTACATTCAATTTACTAATTTGCAGCAGAAAAGGAAAAAACTCTCTAATGTGAAAGTCTCAGGTGAATAACAAAAGAATTAGTAACCAGATTACTGGTGAAACATGGTTTCATTGATTTTCCCTTACAGAAGAGACTGATAAAAACAAGGGATTAAAAATTGACATGCAAAAGGGAGAATTCTTCAGGGCAATAATGTCAATCAAAGAGAAAAAGAGCATGTGAAAAACTGTAAGTATCAAGAAAAATGTTGTATGATTGTCAATGATAAAAAGCAATTGACATAAAGAAGTTACTTTTTCCCATCATTTAATGGAAAAGCTTAATGAAAAATTACACACACACAAAAAGATGAAATACAGTGTCTACAGCATTATGTTCATATAGTGACATGTAAGATGTGCCAATCATCTAGTTGTCTTTCAACTTTGAGCAGTCATTCTCTACAATGTTTCTGGTGCTGAAGCTGGACTCTATGATCCACTTTTCTACTTGCTGATAGCCTTCCTCTAGTTTTTGCCAAGAAGGAGTACTAGAGGAAGACTGCAAAGATGGGGGTTAGAGTTAGGGTTAGGACTATTTTAAATTCCAAGTATAAGTGAGATCATACTTTGTCTTTCTGAGTCTGGCTTATTTCACGTAGCATAATGTCCTACAGGTTTGAAATCCTGTCATTTATGACAACATGGATGAAACTGAATTAAGAACATTTTCTTTTAACTTTGTTCTATTCAAAACACTACTTTTATTTTTATCACTGCCTTGACCTTGACTATTACAAAATTCAAGTTCTAGAAACCTAGAACTTGAATTCATTACTTTTGAACAATTTTTAAAATTCCATAACTTGGAAATACAATGTTCAGTTATCAAATTGAAGATCTTTCCCTAAACTCCATTGTATCTTACTTTTATCTATGGCTTTCTTACCAGGTTAACCTAGTAAGGAATTAACTTAAATGTTGACCCATATCTGATATCTTCTAAACCCCCCTGCAAAGGCTGAGGTAGCTCCATATCCAATTGCCCTGATACCCAGTGAATACTTAATATAATACTTATCATGCTGATTGGAGGCACGCATTTATTTGTTTTTCTGTTCTATAACATGGAAAGCTTTTTGAAGAATTGAATCAACTCTTATTCATTGAAAATTGAATGTACATTAGTATTACTGCCATATACTACGTGCTCAATAAATAAGTATTGCATGAATAAATAAATAAATATTTCAGAGATGAGTTAGTTTTTTTTTGTAATTACAGTTGCCAGATGTAACAAATTAAAATATAGGTCTCCCAGTTAAATTAGGTTTTAGTAAAACAATGAATAATTTATTTAACATAAGTATGTTCCAAATATTACATTGCTAAAATAATATACATTGTTTACCTAGAATTCAAATTTAACTGAGCGTCCTGTATTTATCTGGCAACTATAACTTGAATGAAATATTTCCATGTCAATACTGACTTTTGACTGAATGAGTTCTGTGGAAAAAAACTTATGCTTCATATAGAAAAGTGTTTTGATCTGTAGCTCTTGGTTTGATTATTCAGACATTGTTCTCAGTGAACTGTGTCTGAAAAGATCTGTAATGTTGGTCCTTTTTAATCATTCAATAAGTTGTTGACTGAATGGACAAAAGTGATTTTCAGAATGTTTTTTTAAATAGTGTATACATATTGAAATAGTATGTGTACATAGAGATGCATTTATTTACATTTGTGTCAACTATGAACATCATTTAGGTCTGAATATTTTGTCATTTGATGGATAGAGCATGCCAATTGCCCCAATAGGTAGACCTCATGTCCTAGATTTAAGATTAATGCTTTTCTAATAACTGTGGAACATACTTCATCTTCCAGCAGGAAATGACTGGATATCTATTGACAGGCCCTGTGGTCTGCTTCATCTAGGCAAATACTAGGCTGAAGGCCATCATTTCAAAATTATACTGTTCTAGGCAGATCCAATAATGTCAATCCATCCTGGGTCAGCCATCAGATTTCTAAAACATTGAGGTTCTGGAAAATAAATATTCCTAGCACAGTTTTTGACAGCCAATAGTTGTTTAACAAATGATGGCTTCCTTTTCCAAAATACCTGAATCCATTTCATAAAAATGAAAATATTGTTTCAGAGAAGCTTCCAGGCCATGTATGGCCAGCATTTTAGAATCACATCCTCTGAAATCAAACCAACATTCAGGATAGTTATGGTGGTTTAATGGAATGTTGAAGCACATACCGTTTTTCTTAAATCAAATATTCAACTTATACAGATGTTATTTAAAGCCATAGAGCTTGATAAAACCCCAAAGGAAAAGAAATAGGTGAAAAAGATGATGGACCTAGGACTGGGCCTTGAGTCACTCAATTTTTCTTTTTACAAATTTATTGAGGAATAATTGAAAAAAATAATTGTACATTCAGTTGTTTATATCTAAAGTCCATGACATGATAATTTGATTACATATACATTGTGAACTGATTACCAAGATCAAGATAACACATCCATCACCTCTATCACCTCACATCATTAACTCTCCCTCTTTTTTTTTTTTTTCTTTTTGTCACTCACTCAAACTTAAAGGTAGGGGAGAAGACGAAAAAGTAGTAAATGTGACTGAGAAACAAAGTGAGATAGTAAGAAAAGAAAGTGTGGTATTCTAGAATCTAAAATACTAGACTCTAACTATAAGAAAATCATCAGACGTATCTCATTTGAGGGACATACTACAAAATACCTAATGAAGTATGCCTCAAACATCTCAAGATCATGAAAAATAAAGAGAGATTGAAAAACCATCACAGATTAAAGCATGCTAAGGAGACAATACGACTAAATGTGATGTGGTGTTTGGATTGAATGCTGCACCAGATATAGGACATTTATGAGAAAGCTGGTGAAATTTGAATAATCTGGGCTTTAGTCCTAAAAAAAAACTTCTTAAACATGAAAATAATGAATAATATAGTAAATTGCTGATCTAAATAATGTCTAAGCTCTTGGGTTTTGTGGGAACTTCTTTGGCTTCACCTAATTATAAGAATATTGATGTGGGGCATGGCTGTGCTACTTGGCAAACATCAAATGAAGAGTATATCAATTTTTTCTTTTAACAATGGCTTCGGACAAAGGTCTTTGTTCTAGTTTGAACTTTAATAGTTGTAGAGGTATAAACATATCCCATGGCTCTCACTGTCAAACCAGATGTGCACTGGCAGCCTCCCTGTATTTTTAATTAGTTTTAATTGCCCTAAAGTGATCATAGAAGCAATGAAGGTATAAATATTATACTGGTTTTCAATTTTACATCTAATTACACCTCAGATGATTTTTTTCATACATATATGTACCTAGAGCCCTGGACAATTAAAAGATATCTCCTGATTACATGCAGAAAAATTATGAATTAGCCTACACCGTCATTTAGCAATGTAAGACAGCCTTTCTAATATTTTTAGAAATCATAGTTATTTAAAGATGACCCATATTACAACTGTATTTTATGTACTTCTACTTACAGAGGTATCCTCTATATGAACAGAAACAAAAAGTGCTCTGTGTTTGTGTGCTTAAACCTTTTTTAAAAAGTTTTGTTTTGTTTTGCTTTGTTTTGCTCAGAGTTAGCATAGATGTGAAATGCTCCAGTGCACTTTTTCACTTTATTCCTCTACAGAGTTATTTTTTTATGATAGGATTCTATTAAGTAGTTATAAATCTTTTCCCTTTGGCTTAGACATGGTTGACTACTCTTCACCAATCACATGTCAAGAGCAGGCAGTCTGGCTGAAAGGAGCAGTCAAGAGGCAAGAGATTCAAATATATGTAAGTTCAACCAATGTTTATTAATAACATCTTTTGCGACTTGAGAGAAGGCACTTGCTTTCTGTTTAAAAGCACATACACATACACAGATTCTCCTATGCAAATTGCTGCATTCCCTGTGCACTGGATAAAATAACTTCAGAATATCATTTTTCCCCTCTACCTAATACAGATCTTGAAGCGTATTTGCATTTGAGAATATGGAAGTAATAGCTGCTTTAAAAGAGATTACAGAAGCCTTCTGGAGATTGAAACTACCCTGTTGTAAAGTAAAAAGGGACAGAATAAATAAACCTGATAGATTTTGTTTAGTTTTGTTTTAAGAACTCTAAACTGTAGACCAAATTTAGTTATTATAAAGCAGCTTTGCATTAGATCACTGTTCTGTGGGCATGGCTTCTGAGGCTCCTAACTTCACTCCATTTCTTGAATAATACTTTTACTGGTTCAGAAAGTTTATTTATTTTCCGCAATGCACAGACTGCCAGAATGTGGCTCCGTATACTGTTGTATCTACCATACTTTCAGGAGCAAGTCTCCCTCTATCAACATATTCAAGTAATGGTGTTTCCTTTTTTTTGCATATCTGTTCATACCTGGTAGCTAGTGTGGATACAGAAAAATTAGGATCCCCAAGAAAAAGAGTGCTGCCCACCATCCAGGTCTGCAAGGGTAACTCACTGCAGTTGACCACCAACAGTGCACCCTGAGAGGAATTCATCATGCAACACAGGATGAGGCACTCTGTGCTTTGGACTAGCAGGTCCTTAGTTAGATGCCACATACCTCAGAAAGAAATTCAATGACTCAGATTCTTGCATCTTCCCATACAATAGAAAAACACTAAAATCATTAATGTAAGCTGTTCTTTGCAATTAGCAGTAATCTTTTAGCAAGATGTATGCCTGACTGCATGAATTCTCTAGCCAAAACTCATATATAAACTGACTTCTCCCCTACCTCCTCAGAGCAGTTCCTCAGGGTTGAGTGTCTGTCTCCTGGGCTATAGTCCTCAGCAAGACCCTGAATAACACTTCAACTCATGAGTCTTGCTGTGTGTCTTTAAAGTGGATGCTAGAAATTCATGTCAAAAGTATTTTGAGCTATAAAGAGAGGATATAGAGACAGTAGTCCAAGCATGTTAGCTGCCAAGACGATTTAATTTCTTTGATAGGCTCTTAAAGAAACCTAGGCCTCCAAAATTTGTCTAAAATAAAAAAGGTAAAAGGCATTCTAGTCTGTGTGGCAAAACAAGGTTTCTAACAGAACATAATAGAGTAATTCAGAGTTAGAAAATAGTTCAAAATAAAACAGTCCAATTTCATGTTATCTTATTTCGAACTGCAGTCTTGCATCTGTTGCTTGTCAGAAAATAAAACGATCTATAGCTACTCATTTAGAAAGGTGTGAATCAAACGAATCTGTGCTTTAGAGGAGTTCCAATACCCTGTTCATCACAAAAATAAACAGATACAATATGTTATCTTTCTTTTTGATTAAGAAATAATAAATATGTGTTTCTCAAAAAACTTGTGTAAATCTGGAAGACAAAAATCATATCTGAGTCTTGATATTAAATAGGGGTTAAGCTCTAGGAAGAATGCATTAACGTTAAAAAATTAAGCTTCTAAAAATTTCAAAACACTCAATAGGGATTATCAGATCAGAACAATTACTACAATAGTATAAATATATAAATAATGTCCAAGCATGTAAATGATTTCAATTATAGGCCTTTTTGCATAAATACATTAAATTATAATTGTTAGTCTGCTGGTACTTTAGGAACATGGCAGGGATCTTTGTGCTAAGTTCTCATCTCACTTATCTCTTTTACTCCTGCTGAGGGTAAAACCAGCTTAGACAACACTTAGACAACACTCTTCATTAGCGTTAAAGCATAGTTGTTAGTAGAACTGGATGTTTTCCTGCATAAAGGAAGGTTAAGATGTTTTCTTGGCTGTGGAATATTTAGATTAACAACAAATTTGTAATTATATTAAAGTAAGTGGATAATTTATCCAAGTGAATTGTCTGCATAAATAGCCACAGGAGCTTAAGAAGTAACTTTAGACACAGTTATAGTAGTTGCCAGCTGAGATCATTGCATGTGGTGTTAACTACTAATTTTTGTCATTTTGCTGGCTCTTTATCTGTAACTACATTACATACATTACAAGTGACCTTGGAAATATCTCTATTTAATTATAATGTGTGTTCTTCCAGAATCCTTATACAGTTTTTTCAAGTATGACATGTTTGCAACAGAGTTTATATTAAAAGTATCACTAATAAATTGGAGAAGCACTATGCATCTGTATCCATTATTTCCTGCTGTTCAGTGTTTAACACATAAGGATGATAGATGACAGAAGACAGACAGATGAAAGACAGGTAGATGACAGACAGATAGATAGCTTTAATTCATGCTATACTATGATCTGATTTGCTCATTTTATGGTGTTGTTCTTTTTATTTTATCAGGGTGCACAGCTCCCCTCTCCCCTTATTTGAGTAACTCACTTAAATACAGAAAGGTTTTAGTGCTCACTAGAAAACATTAATTATCAATAATACTGTTCTAGCAGGGCTTTTTTTTTTTTTTTTTTTTTTTCCTGTACGCGGGCCTCTCACTGTTGCGGCCTCTCCCGTTGCAGAGCACAGGCTCCGGACGTGCAGGCTCAGTGGTCATGGCTCACGGGCCCAGCCGCTCCGTGGCATGTAGGAACTTCCCGGACCGGGGCAGAAACTTTGTCCCCTGCATCGGCAGGCAGACTCTCAACCACTGTGCCGCCAGGGAAGCCCTAGCAGGACATTTTCGTAGGCTGTTAGAATCTATGGTTCAGGGTTCAGAGAGAAGCCATAAATATGGAAAATTCTTTCTATCCCCGGAAAGACATGGTACACTAGTACATGGGTGTGTATTTTGATCCTGACTGATCTGACTATCTAGTTTGGCTCTGTAAAATGTACAGACTTTTTAACCTGCATTTGGCTTAGTTTCTTCACCTATGAGATGGGGATAAAAACTACAAGAGAAAGGCTACTGCAATGATAGAATGAAACAAAAAAACTTCTTACTACACATTATAGACTCAATAAACAATAACCATTATTAAACTGATATTTTAAACACAACTCCAGTATATTGCAAAGCACTTTTAACTAAATATGAATCACTCTCCTGCATTCTTACTTGAATAACTTTAAACAATAATTTAAACCCCTAGAACCTTGGTTTCTCCATTTGGGGAAGTATAAAGTCTAAACTCCAGGTTAGACTAGAAACAAAATAAAAACAAAAATAGTTCCTGCTGTAAATTCTTATACTTTTGTAGGTTAGATATCAAGTTTGCATTGAAAAATTTCAGTGTAACCAGAGTGTTTTTCATGATCTTAGATTTGGCGTTTATTTCTTGGATGACTGCTTTTGTAAAGGTTGCCGAAAGATAAAGAGAAAGTGATTAAGAAGTTCTAAAATATTCTTGTGCCTTACACCCCAAGCTGATGAGGTTCACAGTCTTGTAATTAAGTTAATAATTGCATCTCATTTCTGGTTTATGTCACAGTTGTTAGAAATTCTTGTCTTCCACATTTCGTATTTCAATGGTTTCTTACTCTTAGCTCTTCTCTCTTTGCTCTAAGTCATTGTATGCAGATAATTCTGTTCCTGACTTTCCTGGTTGGTAATGCATTCCCCAGTCTCTAGTAAAGTACCTTGAATACTCATTGATTAATTGATCAAATACTCTCAATTCAATTAGTCCCAAACATATTTACTTAGAGTGTTACTTGTGTTCCAATTCTCTAAATAAACTTTAATTTCCACTCTCTAGTTAATCTAGCATGTTGGGTCGCTCAACATTTCTGAATATCACTAAATTCTGGGAATATAAGAGAATTTTTAAATGAATCATTTAAACACATACAAAATATGATGACTGATAACTAAATAGAATTAGAGATAAGGACAATATTTTTCACTTAAATGTGTTTGGACACCAAAAAGAAAACAATTTAGAAGTCTAACCCAATATATATCATACAGGTTACAAGTATTTGAAAATCCCAAGGTTGAAAATACTTACTAAAATACAGTAGACAGCGCTTCCCTGGTGGCGCAGTGGTTGAGAGTCTGCCTGACGATGCAGGGGACATGGGTTCGTGCCCCGGTCCGGGAAGATCCCACATGCCGCGGAGCGGCTGGGCTCGTGAGCCATGGCCTCTGAGCCTGCGCGTCCAGAGCCTGTGCTCCACAACGGGAGAGGCCGCAACAGTGAGAGGCCCGCGTACCGCAAAAAAAAAAAAAAAAAAAAATACAGTAGACACCTCTCAGTAATTTCCTTGTTATGTGGAAGAAAGGGATAACATTCACACATTTATTCCAATGTCTATGTTATGAATGGGACTAAGCATGATAGGTAGAGCGAGGGTCTCATTGTCTACGGTACCTCTGGGTTGGTTTTATATTGCATTAATACACATCTAACTCATCTTAATCTGCTTTACATATGTTACTATGATGCTTAGCATTGCAGACAAAATAAAAGTATCTGTATTTTATTCTTTGGAAAATTAATTTCTCATTCTTTTAGGGCCAAAATTTGATCACAGTATTTCTAATCTTGCTTGTGTCCTCAACTAAATAGAGTAAAATAAGAAACACTGTACACTATCAATGGTTAGAAATTTTTTCATAACTGAATTCCATGTTCATATAAGAGGTATTTCAATAAAAGGTATTTCAATCCAGAGCACATGGACCTGGGTAGTAAGTATGGGGTAAAAGCAAAAGAAAATCTGCATTGTGTGTGCTTATTCCAGTGTTGAGAATTCTTACAGGGAATGCTCTATTATAGTTTCTTTTCTCTGATTATGAAGCCTGTCTTTTCGGTTCAAAAACCCCCTGTGATTTGAGAGTACAAGGAAATCGTCCACTGGTGAAGTGACTTGCCAGATCACTGAAGTTCAATTTAAGCATGGAATTCAGCTCTGGAGAGAGTAACGCAGCTCTGGTCTGTGAAGATATCTATATACCCTGAGCTGGTAGGAGGTACAGAGAAGTGATGGCAGAACCATGGGGTACCTTTGATTCACAACAAGATACTGCCTCTTTTAGAATGAAAAGCCACCTGTTGTTTGTCAAAAGGTACTACTTACTGATTATTGCTTTACATATTAATGCAAAGAAGCCTTGGAAGTAGTCTCCTGTGCAGCTACTGAAAGTCAGTCTTTCACCTGTCTCCAGTAGGGCAAACTTAAAAAAAAAATGTTTTGTACAGCCAGTGGAGAAGGATTCCTTCTTTAAAGAAATCAGAGCCGTCTCCTGGGGGCAATGAAGGGGTGACGATATAGGGAGTACTGAGTTGCTTATTGCCAAGCACAGAAAAATGCTAATAAGATCCATGCTGAGAAAAGCTCTCACTCATCAGGGTGCATCACTGCAGACAGTAAGCTTAGGCTGGGAATTGCTGTTAGCCAAAACTGGAGAAAGTATAATGAGAATTGTGCCAGAAAGCATTTCTAGTCACCCTGTGAATTGCTGTCTGGGGGCCTGAGGTTTGCTGTATTGTTTTTGAAATGATTTACACAGCAATATTTATCTGGTGATCTTGGTAAATCTATCAGTACATGATCAAGGTATACTTATATTGACAAGTTATTTGCTGAGAAATATAAAATGCTAAAGAATAATTATACGATTTGATGAATAATCAAGTGCGTGAATGCAGGCACATTAATTATATACATAATAATCTAGTGTTTGCTCCATGAGGTTCTGAATCTCAATGAAATGGGCTTAATATGAGACTAAAGAAAATCTGAAGAGAGTCGTTTCCTGGGTTTTCAAAAAGACCATAAGAAAATTCGCTCCCCTCCATTTTGACAACACAGCAATGTATACCATCCATAACTGAGGCAATTTGCAAACAGGAAGACCCTCAATCTTTTTTGTTTCAGGAGAAATGAAGCCGATAATAGCATAAGGCATCCAATTCAAAAGTAACTGGATTGCATGCTGATAATTGTATCACTCTTGTTATTTTAACACTGACGCTTGGCTTATGCATTTCCTCTCAAGCACATGTACGAGAGAGCACCAGGTCGTGATCGATGAAACGTTAGAGGAAACTGAGCACAGTGGAGTCCCTGATGTTGCATAACAGACATGGGTTAAGATGTGCTAATGCACCCAGTTCATTTTAATTGCCAATAACTATTGGGATTATCTGATAAACATGAAAATTATTTTTACCTTTCTATACAAAATCCTGATTTAAAACATGCCTTCTAGTGCAGTCAGGGAGAAATTAATAGAGATGCAGTTTAGGGTAGTGAAACATTGAGAAATTTGAATTATATTCTTTAATCTTTTGCTAATTAGCTTCCCTTGGGGCAATGACTTCACCTGCATGTGCTGCACAATTTCTGCTTTAAATAAAGGTCTGCACCATTCATTAAAATTTCAAACCTATAATAATGTGTGGATTCTGTGTAGAGGCAGAGAATTCAGTTTCTCCTTCACTTATTTGATAGTTCAAAAATAGAATGAGTGCTCTAAGCTTTTTCAGTGTCTGTGTGTGTGTGTGTGTGTGTGTGTGTGTGTGTGTGTGTGTGTGTGTGTGTGTTTGAGAGAAAGAGAGAGAGAGAGAAAGAGATCCAGAAATGTCCTAGCTGTGAAAATTTCCTCATAATCAGTGTTGGGTTTTCTACCTCTCACTTAATATCACTTTCCTCTATGTTTTCCATACCGATTAAAAAACCTGCTTAGGATTCAGATAGGAAATTTTGTTCAGAAGCACATTTTAACTTCCAATTCTCCACCTTAATTTTAACTGATCCATTCAAAACTACTGGTTTGTACCCTGTAAAATAAGTACTGCAGTGAGCACGTGTTAAGGCAGAGAGATTGAATGCAACTCCATTGAAGCAGAGCAGGGACTTTAAGCCTGGGATAAGTTAGTGGAGAAGTACTAGAGGACTTCATGGGGTAGGCTGGCCAACATGTTTGGACCATCTATGTTCACTAATTGTCCTGTATCTAAGTTAGGCTCCTATCCTGCCACAGGGAGTAGGAAAGAGGGGCCTTATGTTTCTTGATGGTGACATGTCAAAGGGATGGCTCCCAGGTCATTGAGAAAGACAGTCCTGGGTTATAGAAGATTTGCATCTCCAAGGGGCAGAGTAAGAATGTACAGCTCTAAGTTTTCTAAAGTAACTGCTCTAAGGAAAGGGAGGTGGAGGCTTTAAGTCAGGAAGAAGCCTGTCTAAAGTTTAGTCAAGCTGAGGAGAATGTTAAGGCCTCACAAGAAAAGCCTCTCCTCTCTCTCCCTTCCTCTCTCTCTCTCTCTCACACACACACACACACACACACACACACACACACACACACGGATGAGTTGAACATGCTGATAGGAGAGGAAGACCAGCTAGAAGACAACTATGCCATCTGAGCCCTTCTGTCAAATCTCCTGACACAAAAAATTTTCTCTGGCGGAGAGTTCTAAGTGAAGGAATATGGGAGGAAAGAAAAATCAGAAATGTTCTCTGAAAAACTGCTTCCATTTGAGGAATATGCAAAGTCACTGTAAACTTAAAGAGATATTAAAACTTGGGAATTATCACTCATTTTTAATTCCTAACCATAATCAAAGAAAGAACACATGGGGGTCTATATAAAATAACACCCTTTGCTACTAATTATGTTATCTCTGTCATTTCTTTGTCTGTTTCTATTGAATTGTTCATCTCAGTATGAATAAAATTTTTCTTTGTATACTGGGTGATATTTTTAATTGGATGTTGGACTCTTCTGTGTACATTTAAATATTTTGTTTTTTGTTTTTTTCTGGGACCCAGTTATGCTTCTTGGAAACAGCTCAATCAATCTGAGATTTACTTTTGAGGTTTTATTAGGTAGCATTATGATAGCCTTGAATTTAAAGCTAATTTAGCCCCATTACTGAGGCAATAACTTTCTTTTTAAAAATATTTATTTATTTATTTGGCTGCTTCGGGTCTTAGTTGCAGCAAGCAGATCTTCATTGCAGCATGCAGGATCTTTCCTTGTGGTGTGCGGGCTTCAGAACGTGCAGGCTCAGTAGTTGTGGCGCGTGGGCTTAGTTGTCCCACAGCATGTGAGATCTCAGTTTTCTGACCAGGGATTGAACTCACGTCCCCTGCACTGGAAGGCAGATTCTCAACCACTGGACCACCAGGGAAGTCCGGAGGCAATACCTTTCTGAGTTCTCCACTGGCTACCTTGTGTTAGGAAGACTTGACAGGTGTGTGTGGTCTCCAGTAATTTTTGTATCTGCTTCTCTGTGGTCCTTCATATAGTTCCTTCCATGCACACAAAGACTCAAGGGAAGTCTCTGCAGATCTAAGGACTGTTCCTCTCTGTGCAAGCCTTTCCCTTCTGGTAGTTTGCCTTCTTGTACTGTGAACTCAGCAAAATCTCTGAGCTGGCTCTCTTTGAGCCCATGTAACACAATACATCAATATATTATATGTTCCATATATGATTAACATGTGTTCTCTCATTAGAGACACATAATTCAATCATGTGTTACACCTGTGCATATATACACCTATGATGTGTACCCTCAGAAGATGTGTCTCTGATTTTCATTGCATAAACTTGTGTCTTTAGCATAACTGGAATAAGTAATCAAGGAGTTTCAAGTTGATTTTAAAAAATAAAACTAATATCAATGTTTTTAGGATTTCAGGCACTTATATTTTAACTTACTTTTCATAAAATTAAAAAAAACAAGTTAAATGATTACTAGGCCAATATCAAATATGACAGTAAGAGCCCATTTTAAAATATTTTGGTAATTTTCTGCAAAGTACTAAGAGTTCTATCATATAGTAACATCATAAACACCAAATTCAATATTGAATATGAGTTGAATAATGCTGCTCTTGTCAAAAGGAATTCAATGTTGGAATGCTCTTATTTCAGAGTGGTAACAAAAATATTTATTTATAATATTTTATGTTACTAATTAGCTATGCCAGTTATCTTCTGATAGAATCTAATTTTCCAGTGTAAGTTGCATTTATTATTTTTTGTGCACTCAATATGTTGACCCCTTAGTTCTACTTCCACTGAGTAGGAATTTGGAGATCTCTCTTTCTCCATATTTGGCCGATGAATTTTTGGTGGGGATCCATCGTACAAATTCAGATCTACGAAAAACAGTTTATGTTATTCCCTTGACTACAGTGATTGCTTCATGTATCTTTACAGAAACCAATCAAAGCAAAATGATTCAATAAGATTCTTGATGAGAACTCTTTGTAAGAGACTTATTGTTTTCCCTAATAAACTACACATAAAAGTTGCAAGGGCTGAAGTTGAGTCTGCTGTATTTTTACCGGATAATAAAACTATCATAGTGAAAAGCAATGCTGAGAGATGGATAGAAACTTACTCATAACAACAAAATTGAGCCCTGAAGCCAGCCATGACTCATGCCAGCCTACCCAGTGAAAAGTTCAATGTACGTGGAAAGAAATTTCCTTTTTGCCTAGCCCAATTAACATTACTTTTTTTTTTTTCATTTGTTTGGTAAGCAAAAAAAACAGAAACTGACACGCTTGGCTGGATTTACCATCCCTTCAAATGGCCTCCTGCTCAGGGAATTAGCTAATATTGGAAGACTGATCAATGGGTTCGTAGGTAGGATGGTCAATAATTATGGGTTGAAAACCAGAGCTAAGAAAATAAGCTTCCATTGACTATCAAATTGATACTTAAAAGAAAAATAAAAGTTTTCTTCTTGAAGTGTGGATCAGAGAAAAACAGGCCCATATAGAGAATCTAATGAAATGTAACTATGGAGTATGAGGATTGAGACTTTTCAACCTGCTATGTATGCCAAGTCCTGCATTCCTGTGATCTGCCCTTACCATGGTTCTTGTTCTTCATAAGGAGAGATTTCAGCTTTTCCTCTGCATGGCTAGATAAACTTCTATTTTTTCAGGGAATTAACCAGTTTGCTCAGGGAACAAATTATTAAAAAATTAAAATATTTCATTTTGATACCATATGGATTTAGATTTTCCAGACATATTTTTTTATGTTAGGTCATTGAAATATTATTAATACCCTTATTTTTCATCATTTTATTATCCTGACTTGAAAATTATTTGGGCACGGTGGTGATGGTTACATGAGTGTAGGCCTTTGTCAAAATTCATAAACATATATACTACAGAAGAACTAAATTTTAATAAGTGCAAATTATACCTAAATAAAAATGTATACTGGAAAAATTGCATAGGTGGTCATCATCATCATAGTCATCATCACTTCACTGTTGTCCTCATAATTTCCCTCCAGTGAGAAGAAGAAGGGTGGGTTAAAGTATAAATGATGCAAAATGGCAGAATAATCATAACTGCTGAAGCTGGGTGATGGATATATGAAGGTTCATTATAATGTTGGTTTAACTTAATTTGTATATGTTTTGATTTTTCCATAATAAAAGTTAAAAAAATAGCAAAATAGACACACACACCACACAAAAATGTTATTTGAAGATTGCACAAGAAATTATCAACACTAGACAGATGCCAATCTCAAAGGTTTCCTTCACATTCTACAGATTATTTGTCCAAGCTACAGATAAGTTTGTCCAAAATTCACCAAAATCTAGTAATATACCTATTGAGGGATGAGGCAAGTCTTCATTTTGGGCAATGGTATGAAAACATCTAAAATGACAAGCAAATTACTTTTACAGGTGTCTAGGGAAAAACTAGTAACATAATAGAATGGGGAAAGTGGAGCAAATTTAGAATCTAAAAATTTGTGTTTTATTCTATCAC
Organism: Hyperoodon ampullatus; assembly: GCF_949752795.1. NCBI lineage: Eukaryota > Metazoa > Chordata > Mammalia > Artiodactyla > Ziphiidae > Hyperoodon > Hyperoodon ampullatus. The sequence continues at coordinate 122,254,806 of NC_136918.1, forward strand.
TTAACCAGCTGTGTGAGTTCATGGAAGTAATTTAACCTCTCTGAAGCCCAGTTTCATCAATAAAATTTCAATGAAACACTTGCCTCATTAGGTTGTTTTGAGGAACATTTGGAATAATGCATGCAGGAGCTATTTGTAAAACTGAAGTCATAGTTATTATTTACTCTTATTTTGTGCCTTAGAAACTTTTTTGAATAGATGTGCATAACCAGCAACTCACTCACTTATTATGTAATTTGTAAAGAATTGAAAATGTTGGAAAGTGTCATCTCTTTTATCTAATATTTTTCTTTTTGATTCTGTAGTTCACAGACAGCAGCAGTCAATTACTACCCTAGCTCCAAATGCTTTAATAAAATCATTCTGTATGCTCAGAACAAATAACAACTTGAAGTGAGAAATAAATTGATTAAAATATGGCACAGCACAAAGTATTTTATAAAAGTACATAGGCTGCATTGTCCAATACTTCAATCTACTTATTTCGCTGAGAATGCATTAAGAGAAGAATGCTTTCCTTTGTAAAACATGCACATACATCATTGATTTGGTAAATTGTATATCTTAGTAAGGAATAGATTATAGATAGCTTTGGGGGAGACAGCTGTGATGTTGAAAGACAGGTGAACTTGGTGTCAGAACACTTTGGCTGAGATCTTTACTTTTCTAATTGCTAATTATTTGACCTCGAATATTCACCTGCTTTTTAGAGTGTTAAGTCCATGATATTCAGAACAGTAATTATATTTACTACTTCAACATTTGCTACTCCAAGGACCGTGACACATTTTTTAAAACTAATAAATATAAGTATCTCCTCTATAATATATATTTATTTAATTTAATGGATATAAATGCATTAATGAAAAATTCATTTTTGCTTTAATCTCCTTTAGAAATGACTTTAATCTGAAAATAATATATTTTGACAAATTATATCAGGTTTTAACAACAAGATAGTTCATGACAAAGAATAGATAAATACTCTAATTGTGGTAAGTCTCTATCTTCTGTGATTATAAAATTTAAAAATTTCCCCTAGCTTTACTACAGTAAAAGTATTTTTCTTTAGCAAAATTTTGTTAAAGATTTACTTTAACTTTTGATCAATGTATATCCCATATTTCAAAAGCCCCAAGTTCTTATGCTATTAAAATGAATATGCTTATAGAATTCTATGTTAATACATAGAGTATATATTAATATACAGGATAGGTATATGTTTCTGCCTTTGCCTATCATTATTATGTAATTTCCCATATATAAAAAAAGTCACTTGACTTCTGTGATATAAAAAAGCACCTACAGGAAATATATTTATATTTTATTTGGTCTAATAATAATTTACCTTAAAGATGAAACACTTTTAATAAATGCAGTACTGCCAATAGATAGAAAGATAGGTATAGATAGAGATAACGCATTCCCATTAGCAATTAAAAAAAAATCCACAAAACTGGTGAACGTTTATGCATGGAGATGAAAGCTTCAGGACAAATACAAATAATCTTAGTTTTAAGGTGATATATGTTTTTATTTCAAATTAAATGATTAAAAGTAGTATCAAAAATGCACAGCAACATATACTATATGATGTATCTTTGACTGTATCATCATGTTGATAATAAAAACAGAAACAATTTATTTTTGTTAAAAATTTATTTTTGATAAATAGCCATAAAGACACAAGATGGCAGTACTAGTCTTTATGAGTTCTGGAAATATGGCAACGCATATAAAAACTTTTAATGCATTTTTTTTTCTTCTTGGTATTTGTTCGGAAGCTTTCATCTCCATGCATAAATGTTCACCAGTTCTGTGGAATTTTTTTTTTTAAATTTCTAATGGGAATGCGTTATCTCTATCTATACCTATCTTTCTATCTATTGGTAGCACTGCATTTATTAAAAGTATTGCATCTTTAAAAAACTTCAGTTTCCTCTTCTATATAATGAGCATGTTGATCTAGATAACCTTTAAATTTCTTCCACTTCTGGATATTTCTAGCATTTATTAAATCAGGAGTTGTACATTTCAAATGAACTTTGCTATATCTTAATGATTAAATGTATTCAGAATTGGAGATAGCAATGCCAGCCTGCTTCCTTCTTGTTCAGTGGTTGAGTAAGAGTCAGTGGTAGCTATGACTATTCATATTTCAATAGATTTGGAATATCTGGATTCCCCTAACTTTCATGTAAAGAGCAAAGATATTTATTATCATTTAACGTTTTAATGACCATTGTTAGGCAGTCTGTGTTAAAGAATACATGATATACCATTATATTTTTTTAAAATAAGTTTATTTATTTATTTATTTTTGGCTGCGTTAGGTCTTCATTGCTGCACGTGGGCTTTCTCTAGTTGCAGTGCGTGGGCTTCTCATTGCGGTGGCTTCTCTTGTTGTGGAGCACGGGTTCTAGGTGCACAGGCTTCAGTAGTTGTGGCACACAGGCTCAGTAGTTGTGGCTCATGGGCTTAGTTGCTGCATGACATGAGGGATGTTCCCAGACCAGGGCTCGAACCCGTGTCCCCTGCATTGGCAGGCAGATTCCTAACCACTGTGCTACCAGGGAAGTCCTATACCATTCCATTTTAATAAAAAGTGCCAGGCATGGAATCTGCCAACTTCCCATTTTCCCATTCTCAAGTAACTTTCTCTCTAGTTCTGCTGATTTTAGAGGAATTGAGGACAGTTTTCTTTTTCCAGCAGTAGTATGGTAGCATTTTATTCATTCATTTCTGTTTTTGGGGTTTTTTTCTTCAGGAAATGTAGGTTTGGGGTTTTCTCTGTCTCAATGTGTTTGGGCTGCTGTAATGAAATACCACAGACTGGAGTGGCTTATAAACAACAGATATTTATTTCTCACAGTTCTAGAGATTGGTAGCCTAAGATCAAGGCAACTGCAGATTTGGTGTCTGGTGAGGAATTGCTTCCTGGTTCATAGACAGCTGTCTTTTTGTTGTATCCTCACATGGTGGAAGAAGCGAGGGAACTCCCTGGGGTCTCTTTTATTAGGGCACTGATCCCATTCATAAGGGCTCCACCCTTATAAGCTATCACCTCCCAAGGGCCCTACCTTCAAATACCATGTCACTGGGGAGCAGGATTTAACATATGAATTTGGGACACAAACATTCAGTCTGTAGCATTTTCTATTCCTACATTTTTCATCTCAATTTGATATACCATCCACCTATTCTGTAACTGAGCAAACCACCTTAGGAAAACAGCTCCACCATGGCCCCACGGCTACAATGCCTGTATCCACATAGACCGAGCAGAGAAGACTATATGCAGTCTGACCTGAGTGTTTGTGTAACACCCTGTAATCCTCCCAGGGATATGACAGATAGGCAGTCTTGTGAAGAACTGTGACAGGGCTATTTCCCTTTCACTTCTCCAACTTGTGGCAGAAAGCAGCGTTTCTCATTAATCTCCCTGGTTCCAGTGAGCCAGGGAGCTTTCCACCTCATCCTCCTTAGGGTACAGCTGCAGGCTATAAAGCTGCTTAGATGCAGTATAGAATCTGCTTCTCCATGACAGAGCTGTCACCTCTATCTGTCTCTTTCAGTTATAGGAAGCTGACACCATGCAGATCTTGCTTACTTTTTTCTCAATCCATCTGGGCTCATTGTATAGTTACAGGCCAAATCTATGGAACTATGACAAGACAGCCTAGCAGCTGCAGTATTTTCTGCTCTTTAGGGACAACTTCATTACCTCCAAATGCCATGTCAGGGAATCCAGACACTCTAAGAACTCCATGAGATTTTATATGGTAGAAAAAGTAAAAAATTAGCAACATCACTCTTACCTTTATTTTGTCATTAAATCATCTATGATAATAATTCTATAGTATTTTCCTCTTTTGAGCAAAAGACACAGTTCTGTACTATCATATTTTAAATCTTTACATGATCTTCTTGTTACTGCTAGAAGCCATTCTATTTTCTGCCTTCATGTTACTGAAATGCTTTGTAACTAGCAGTAGTCACCAACTTCATTATGTCTTTTTTTTTTTGTGGTACACGGGCCTCTCACTGCTGTGGCCTCTCCCGTTGCGGAGCACAGGCTCCGGACGTGCAGGCTTAGCGGCCATGGCTCACGGGCCCAGCCTCTCTGCGGCATGTGGGATCCTCCCGGACCGGGGCACGAACCCGTGTCCCCTGCATCGGCAGGCAGACTCTCAACCACTGCGCCACCAGGGAAGCCCTCACTATGTCTTTTTACCCTTTCCAGCTCTTAGACTCTGAAATATAAGTTCTAAACATACATTCTGATGAAAAAAGACTTTTTACTATTTTGCAGGTTCTACTGCAAATGACTTATCCTCAGTACGCATCCTACTTAAACTACAGCATTTTGTATTTTGACCAGATTTTAAAAAGCTCCTTCTAGCTATTTAATGACACTCTAATCACTATATTGTCCCTTATTTAACAAAATCCTCCCTTACTTTCCACTAGTTTCTCTTCCTTTTTACATTTTTCTCAGTGTTTTTAAAAAGATTTGGTTCTCAGGCCTTTACTTTCCTGTTCATATGCTACACTTTGGAGATATTTAGCATATTCTTACCTTCCAGAAAAAGGGAAGGAAAGTCACTTTCAGAGTGTGTAATACATGTCTTATGTCACATATTATACAAACTATAGGTAATTATTATGCAAGGTGGTCTTTATACTTGAGGACCAAGTAAAGAGAAAACTTTTGTCTACCCACTTGTCTGAAATAGCAACAACAACAAAGACACAATATATAAAACACTTGTCTTCAAAACACCAGGTATCAGTGATATTTGAGAGGTAGAGAAAAAATAGGTCAACTATTTCAGATTACAATCTTGACAGTTTCCAGGCTATGACATGAGAAGGGTGAATGCAGGCGGAACCCTGTAGATTCTGTGAGTTGAGAAGACGGAGATCACGTTTTGAGAAGAACAAGGGAACTAGAGGTCAGATGACAGAATGAGAGTTCTCTAGAGCTATGCAGAGGTTGCTCCTCAAGAGTTCAACAGACTACTTACTAATCAGTGAATATGTGAAGAAACTACCCGAGGCTTAGAAAATAACTATTGGAAGGGACTAGAGGAAACTTACCTGATGCTTGCACAAGCACTGGGAACAGCCCTGTTCCCAACATCTTGAGTGGAAAACCTCACAATTTATGGGGTTTTGGATATAATAGTGAGCAACATCTTGTCTTACTAGTGGAAAAAAAAATAGTCTTAGACTAAAGACTACTTTGGTCCTGCCTTACAAATTTTAAAAGCAACACCTAAATGGACCAAACTGTCTACAAAAAAAAAAAAAAAAAAAAAAGGAACTGTAGCCAAAGATCAAGTAGGAATATATATAAAAATATCTGGCAACCAAAAGGCAAAATTCACAAAAGAAGCATAAAAACACAACTGGTAATAAGGAGGAAAATTAAACAATTCGATCCAGCTGAGAACTGACAAAGAGGTTAAAATTAGTAGACACAGGTCAACAAAATAGTTACTATAAATGTATTTCATATGTTCAAAAGTTTAGAAGAGACATGAACAATGTTAAAAAAAGGAAAAGAAAAGAAAGCTAAAGTGGAATTTATGGAGACTAAAAACTACAATGTCTAAGCTGAAGCATTCACTAGATGGGTATAATGGCATACTCTACACTGAAAAAGATAAAGATTAATGAACCTGAATTCACAACAGTAAACACGATTCAAAATTAAATATACATATATATAAAATCTTAATGAAAATTACCAATAAGCTTGTGTGAAAATTTCAAGGTGCCAAATATGCATGTAGTTAGAGTCACTAAAGGAGAGAGGGTAGAAATAATACATGATGAAATGATGGTTGATGATTTTCCAGTTTGATAAAAACTACAAACCAATAGATCTAGGAAGTTCAATGAAACCCATCCAATTAAAAAAAAAATGGACAAAATATTTTAACAGAATCTTTACCAAAGACAAAATATGGACTGCAAGTAGATACATGACAAAAATGCTAAGTATCATTAGTCTTTAGGGAAATGCAGATCAAAACAACAATGAGATAACATTAGACACCCATTCAATTGGTTAAAATTAAAGGATCTGACCCTACCAAGTGATGTAGAGATTGTGCAGGAACTACTGGTGAACAAATAAAATGATATATCCACTTTGGAAAAAAATTGATAATCCCTTTATAAAGTCAAATATAAAATATACACATACTACATGGTTGTGGCATTCCACTAGTAGTTATTTATCCAGAGAAATGAAAGCATATTTCCATATAAGACTTGTATACAAATGTTCATGTTCACAGCAGTCTTATTTCTAATGGCCTAAAACATAAATAACCCAAATATACATAATCAAGTGAATGGATAAACAAATGTTGATTTATTGGTACAATATAATACTACTCAATAATAATTAAAAGTAACCTACTGATTTATGCATGGATGTGGAAGAATCTAAATGTAAAGTAAAAAAAGTCAGATAAAAGAGTGCACACTGCATGATTGCAATGAAATAACTTCTAGATAATTCAATTTATTCTATCCTGTAGAAACAGATTAGTGGTTGCTTGAGGATGGAAGGTGATGGGGGCTAAGAACAGGGGAGAGAAAAGGCAAGGGGCATGAGAAAACATGTGATTGATGGCTATGTTCACAATCTGGAATTGTAGTGGTTTCATATGGCAACATTTACAAATTATGTATTTTAAATATGAGTAGTGTTAATAGTATGTCAAAAGAACCAAAGAAAAAGACTTGAAGATCCTCTTTTTGCCATCTGACTAAATAAATACTTTTAGAATTTCCTGGGGGGAAATAGATAAAATAGTAACAAAAAAACTCATCACTAGGTTTTCTTCCAATTGACAATCATTTGACCTCATGTAAACCAAACAATTCACATCACCTGATAAATTAATTTATTCAGTCAAAATTTATTTTAAAATGTAACTTATGCTATGTGGGGATAGGAAAACAAAACACTGTAGAAATGCTTATTTTGAGAGAGCTCACAACCTACTTGTTTTCACTAAAACCAGATCTGATTTGATCCTCAGAGAGAGTTCTCTCTCCTTCTTTTTCCTTCTGGTTTTGCATACCTACTAATACTCTTCCCTTTCGTGCATCTAGCCTGACATTTTTACATTTTATTTTCTTCTCTTCCCTGTGATTTACACTTATGAATACAGCTCATTTATTCTGGCTACTCCTCTGCCTTCCAGAGTCTAACTTCAGGACCCCCTAGGAAGGATGGAGTTAGTTAGTGACGATTTGTGATATCACAAATTCCAGGTTGCTCAAGCCAAATTCAAGTTAGAAAACTAAAGAAGTCAAAAGCTATATTTCACTCTTTTTTCCTTTGTCCAATGCTGTGTCTCTAACAATTTGGGCCATTTTAATTTATACTAACTTGCACTTTTAGGTAGCATGCAATAATAGCAAACAGTCTACACCTAATCAGTGTTTTATTTTGTGTGTATCACATCCTGTACTAAGCCATCCTCTAAAACTTTATCAAATAAGAACTATCATTTCTCTGGCTTTACACTGGAGGAAACTGAGGCATGCAGAGGTGAAGTAACTTGCCCAGTCTGTAGAGATCAAGGCAGCCTAACTCCACAGTGTGTGTGTACGTGTGGAACGAACTAGGAGAAAAGAGCTGATTCACAAAATTCCAGTAATTCACAGAAGCAGGAATAGATCTACACGATAGTCTTTATTTTCTTATTTCCTGTACCTGAAGACTCCACCTCAAAGAATTATTTTGCAGACTTGCTTGGTCTTTGCAATTCCATCATCTAGTAAAGAGAGAAGAGTGAAAAGGCACTGTGGTAGCAGAGAGGAAAACAAGCAAATGCTCATTTGTGAAATTGTTATTCAATTGCAAATGCTAATTTCAAAGAAAACTAAAGATAATAGGATAAAAAATGTGTATTAGAGTACAAATGGCTGCTGTATTCTTCAAACACAAAAAGCAGAAGAACAGTGATTTTTGAGAAATCCAACAAATAAATATGGGTGCTAGCCAATTGAGAAGGCAACAGAAAGCAGGAATTGGAAAAATTCTTGCCTTCCAGAACTACCCATTCACTTAAAAATTATTATCTAGCAGAACAACATCCCCACCCAAAACCTGAGAGAAATAATTAAAACTCCTTGTTACCATGGGTTTCCGTTTTGTATCAAGGTTCATATGGGAAGGTTAAAGTCAATTTAAAGTAGAGAGCAGAGCTAAATGGCCCTGATTCAGTGGGAACTTTGAAAAGGTATGGAAGCTTTAAAAAACGTCATCATAATTCTGTGAATTGCAGGTATTTTCTCCTTAGGCAGCCTGCCAAAGCTCTTTCATGCCAGTGAAAGTAAGCTATGTCTGTTACTTTTCGATGTTATCGCCCATGATAAACCTTAAATGGAAACGGAGTTCATTTCAGATACAAATCTGAAGCTAACTTATCCAACATATCTGGTTAGAAAATCTTGCTGTAAATCTTTCAAAAACAAGATAACTTATGAGATTTTTAGGAATCCTGGATTGTGTCTAGGGAGAAAATGTGACATGAGCAGTTATCTCTATGGTTTCAGCTAAGACTAGGAAATGCAGGACCGAGGAAAATATAAATCCACATGTGAGAAAGAACACTAACTCCTCCCAGAGTCCATGATGGAAGAAGGATTAAAATGTGTGTGCTTAGTGAAGTTAAATTTTTATTTAGCTTAAGGAGTTTCTACTTTAACTAAATTCATTGTCTGAAGTATTAGAATTTAAAGGCTGAAAATATGAATAATTCAATCCCATTATGATTTTTTTTTCAAAATCAAGATCTGATCTACAGTCTTATTTTCTAGAGGAGGTGAATAAAAAGGTAGTGCATATTTTAAAAGTTTCATTTGACCCTTCTAGTGATCTAGGTAAGCTAACTGGACCAAAAAAAAAGAGAGGTGAGTCTCAAAAACTAAAGCTGAAACAAGATATTTTCAAGAAATGAACTTATTTTGCAGTATTTTTTCATTTGCATTACAGTCACTTGGCATAGCAGACTTCTAAAGAAGATTTCAATGGGGAGATATAACGAACATGGATGTTTTAGGAATACTGAATAATGTAATAATTGGCTAAAACATATTTAAATTCTTTGGAGATAATATTTAAATGACATTCAAACACAGCTTTGCTAACATAGATGGGCCTCCCTCTCCAAGAGAAAAGCAAAAATTTAAAAGTCCTATCTCAGCTTTTAGATTTATTACATAATTATGAACAAGTTATCTTCTTCCTCCTGCTCTCTTCCTGAGACATTTCGGGCAAAACACTAAATCTCTCTTGACCTCAGTTTAGCATCTATAAAATGTGAGGGTTGGAGCAGATTATCTCTGTGTCTTGTAAATGTAAAATTACATGTCCTGAATTATTTCTCCATTTTTTTCAGTTCCCCCTACTGACACGAAGACCTTAAAAAATGAGTAGTACTTACTGTATGCTAGGCCATTTAATATTATTCATGAAAGTAGAAACAATAAAATTCCCAGCCTTTTTAAAACTCAATTTTATAGATAAGGATACTGAAGCTCTTTAAGTTTAACACCTTGCCCAGCCTCATACAGATAATTAAGCCTAGGACAGCAATTTAGTTTCAGGCTGATTTGAATAAAAATCTCATACACTTCCACTGACTACACCATATCCAACTGAGTCCATAATATTTCATATCTTTGGTATTTTAAAAGTGCTTTTTAAAATATTAGTATATGTGCTTTGCAATTATATCCTTTGAGCCAAATATACTTGAGGAATTTAAAAGATTTTGTATACCTCTTTTAAAGAATCATAATGTTCCACATCTTTATCCATTCATCCGATGATGGACACTTAGGTTGTTTCCATCTCCGGGCTATGGTGAATAGAGCTGCAATAAACATTTTGGTACATGTCTCTTTTCGAATTATGGTTTTCTCAGGGTATATGCCTAGTAGTGGGATTGCTGGGTCATATGGTAGTTCTATTTTTAGTTTTTTAAGGAACCTCCATACTGTTCTCCATAGCGGCTGTACCAATTCACATTCCCACCAGCAGTGCAAGAGCGTTCCCTTTTCTCCACACCCTCTCCAGCATTTATTGTTTCTAGATTTCTTGATGATGGCCATTCTGACTGGTGTGAGATGATATCTCATTGTAGTTTTGATTTGCATTTTTCTAATGATTAATGATGTTGACCATTCTTTCATGTGTTTGTTGGCAGTCTATATATCTTCTTTGGAGAAATGCCTATTTAAGTCTTCTGCCCATTTTGGATTAGGTTGTGGCACATATATACAATGGAATATTACTCAGCCATAAAAAGAAACGAAACTGAGCTATTTGTAATGAGGTGGATAGACCTAGAGTCTGTCATACAGAGTGAAGTAACTCAGAAAGAGAAAGACAAATACCGTATGCTAACACATATATGTGGAATTTAAGAAAAAAAATGTCATGAAGAACCTAGGGGTAAAACAGGAATAAAGACACAGACCTACTGAGAATGGACTTGAGGATATGGGGAGGGGGAAGGGTAAGCTGTGACAAAGCGAAAGAGAGGCATGGACATATATACACTACCAAGTGTAAGGTAGATAGATAGTGGGAAGCAGCCACATAACACAGGGAGATCAGCTCGGTGCTTTGTGACCGCCTGGAGGGGTGGGATAGGGAGGGTGGGAGGGAGGGAGATGCAAGAAGGAAGGGATGTGGGAACAGATATATATGTATGACTGATTCACTTTGTTATAAAACAGAAACTAATTTTTTAAAAAAAGAATCATAATGTTGACTTGAAGAAAAAACAGAAGACAAAAGAGACTGTGACTCTGATAAGTGAAGAAATAACATGTAGAAGCAAGTTAACCTAGACTTAGCAGTCCAATTCAATCACACCCTCCAAAGCACACAGGTTCACTTTTGAAACAAGCTAAATGTCAAGTTCCAAGTAAAATGACGGCATAAGGGTTAGACTATCCATAATTTATTAAGAAGATAAAGTTGTTAAGGTTTAGAAGTAAAAGCTCCAAAAACTTCGAAATTAAAAAAGAATTGTACAAGAATAATAGCATAATATTGGAGCATAAGAAAATGGTTCAGTTTGTGCCATCCTGTCGAAAGGAGATGGTTAGATGATGGATTAAAGAAATCAAATTATCACTCTCAATATCAATGGCATCCCTGGAGGAAATCCTTTTGGTGAGATAAGGAGAAGATATAGATATCAATGTTATTTTTTTAAGGAAGGAGGGATTAGATCTAAGGAGTATAAACATTTAGCATTAAACAAGATTTAGAAGAGAGTATAAACTCTCCACTGACTTTCTGTACATTTGTCTGTCTGTGTGGCATACTCTAAATTCACATACATCTTTTTTTGTATATACAACTTTTAATAACCATTATTAGATAAGCGGGAGTTTTAGTCATTTTTTGTCTTAAGACCTTAATTTACATCTAGTTTCTATACATTCAATAAACAATTTAATTTAACAGTGATTTCCTTAATTAAAAATGAGGTACAACATAAAAAAATGCAGAAAAGAAGTCACCACTGTCAAAATTTCCTTTCCATCCATGTGTATCAGTTATCTACTGGAACAATGATGCTATGTAAGAAAATATCCTAAGTGTCAGTGGTTTAAAAGAAAAAAAATATTTAATTCAGTAATTTTTCTCAGGTCAGCTGAATGTGGCTGCTCTAGACTGAGCAGAGATGGACCTGATTACAGTAAGCTGTGGGTTGGCTCTGGGTTAGCTCCATGTGTCTGTCACGCACCTTGATCTAGCAGGTTACACAATGCATGTCTTTCTTATCATGAGAGCAGTAGAACAAGAGCAGGCAAGCAGAAACACAGGATTCCTTTCAAGGAAATCACACGCTATCATTTCCATCCATATTCTATTGACCTATGAGGCTAAGCCCTACACTCTTTTTTTCTAATATAAATTTCATAAAGTTAGTTTAGCAAGAACTTTATTTTGTCAAGATTAATGTAGCTGGAATATCTAAACACATATTTTAAATTAAATTCAGGGAAAATGTTTTATAATTTCTATTTATAAATCTTTTGATTGTAAGATAAACAACTTTAAGTTTTATTTTTCCTTTTCAAAAGACAAAAAGATAAATTATTTCAATAAATAGTCTGTCCTTCCATTAGAAAGAGACTGTCACATACATAGTTAATGTATGAGAATGAGGTTTCATCATCCTGTAAATTTAATAATTAAATCATCCTTCTATTGTAGCAATGACCATAAATGTTTCAGTTTTATTACTGGCAATGTTAATTTTAAATATGTGAAGTCATTTGTGCATTTTTTCCATGATGTAAGCTGTAGTTCTCTTCTTGAGGGTTTGCTACAGTTTATTTGTTTATCTCTCAGCATGTATATCCATCCCCAAGTTACACAGAATTTGGTTGACGAAAATTAATAACTACTTGATATGACTAGAAATTTATTTCTACATGTAGTCATCAGCTTACATTTTTAACAGTAGTCTGTAGTGTAGGAAGAAAAGTTTTGGAGACAAATGAAAACTTTGGAAATTTCTGTATACTAAAAGTGAAAGTGTGTGTGTGTGTGTGGGTATTACTCCTCCTTTCTTTTTAAATAAACTGGACATTATATTTTATGATCAAATATTTTATTTTTCACTTCATTAACTTTCACTAATGTTTGTCAAATTTCCCCTCCCCTTAGTTCTTCAATTTACTTATTATTAAATTTAAAGATCATCATTTACAGAAAAATGATGTGCCAATCCTCTAAGATAAGTCTGGAAATGAAAACATTGAAAATAAGACAAACATTTACTTAAATTGTGTCTTAGTTCATTCAGAATGCTATAACACATCACCACAGACTGAAAGTCTTATAAAACAACAGATAGTTATTTCTCACAGTGATGGAAGTTGGAAGTCCAAGATCAGGGTGTCACCATGGTCAGTTGAGGGACCTCTTCCAGATCTCAGACTTCTCAGTTGTATCTTCACATGGCGGAAGGGGGCTAGGGAGCCTGTGAGGTCTCTTTTATAAGTGCATTGATCTCATTCATGAGGGCTCCACCCTCACGACCTAAGCACCTCCCAAAGGCCCCCTCTCCTATTACTATCACATTGGCATTAGGATTTCAACATGAATTTGTTCATATATATATCATGGCACTTTGCAGAGAAACTTGCCAAAAAATCAAACACATTACTTAGTAGATGAAAAAAAAAAAGATCTCTGAGTTATAAGAGAAAAGTAAAATAGACCAGGAACATCTTATAAACAGCATGTAATTAATAAAAGTAACCACTTATATCAATCTATGTTTGAGTTAGTGAACCTATTTGACAACTGGTGGGTTTGTCAGGGCAAGGCGGTCTATGTATTTAGCCCTGCAGCTTGATCACACTATTTCATACATTTCGTAATTGCTTTTGTGTAAATTTAGCCTTAATGATGGTTCAGTTTACACTAGAACAATTCCCTGAAAATTTAGTGTCAGTTCATGATCTATGGACTTTTTTTGTGGTGTGTGGGAGTTTCATTAGAATTTATTTTTAATTACACCTTTGTAGGTTCAGATATAATTACATTATATCACCTTTATCCTCATCACTTAATTTTTTTTAGTTAATGTTAATATATACATGGCCTTGCACTAGATATTCTTTAAAGCTAGCTCACTACCTTCCTTGATTTTTGTTGAAACTAGGTAATACACATATGAGCTTAAGTGGGCAGATATACAAGAAGCATGGTACAAAGAACGGGAAAAATAACAAAACTGCAAAGATATAGTGTGAAATTACATCAATTGCAAATTGTTAATCTATTCAAATAAACATATTTTTACTTATAATTATGAATTAGATATGCAATATATAATGTAATGATATAATGTTATACATCCTTCCTTATTGTAAACATTGTTACAATTGAGGCCAAGACACCTACAAAAATTTGGCCTTGTGTCAAAATTAAAAAACATAACCTTATTTTCCTTGAAGATGAAATAAAAGGAGTATTTATCTTTTCGGTGGAAAGCAAATTTTAATACAGCTACTAATGGTATCCCAGTTCTCTTTCCTTAAATTTTCTACTGAACGCCTACATAACTTACTAATTCAGCAGGCAGTTATATCAACATCTTACTATATGCCAGGAACTGTGTTTGGTTTTGAATATGGAATTATGAGGAAACAAACATCCCTGCTCTCATAATTGTGACTGATGAAGGGTGGGGCACTGTACTTGCAACAACAGCAAATGATTTTATAAATTTGCCCACAGGGTTCCTTCCTAGACATTTGCTGTCACTACAAAATTTTACTATCACGTAGGACACTGTTGAAAAATCAACCATTTTGTTTTCTAATTTATTTGTGTTTATACATAGGTCATCATGTCACTGAAGAATTTAATTTGCTACTTCCTTTTTCACTAATTTCTACTCTTATTTGTATTATGTCTTCTTCCAGCTTCACTGTCTTTTCCTTGTCATTTCTTTTCTAAATTTGCATATTAATTGTCAAATATCCTCATTTTTAATATATGCATTTAAAATTAGAATTGCTCCTAATGGTACGACAACTGCTTCGCCTATAAGCATTGATATGTTTTATTTTTGGATTTTCAATTGTAAGTATTTCATGCAATAAATATTTTTTCTTTGATTCATGAATATTTTAGAAAAGTGGTGTTTTTTTTTCAATTTTAATTTCCAACTAAAGGGAAGATTTTGATTTACCATTGTATTCTAAGTTATCATTTTATTGCTTTGTGGTAAAAGGTGTGATAATGTATTGTATCAATTTATTGGTATTTGGAAACTCTGTTTATTGCTCTGGTATACAGTGAGTTTTTATACTTTTTTTAAATGTATGCTTGACAATATGGGAATTATCTAATTTTAGAGAACAGGGTTTTGCACACACACAAACACAAACATATACATGTGAGCAATTTGTTGACTTCATTGTCAAAACTTCTATCTTTTTTTTTTTTTTTTTTTTTGCGGTACGCAGGCATCTCACTGTTGTGGCCTCTCCCGCTGCGGAGCACAGGCTCCGGACGCGCAGGCTCAGTGGCCATGGCTCACGGGCCCAGCTGCCCCACGGCATGTGGGATCTTCCCGGACTGGGACACGAACCCGTGTCCCCTGCATCGTCAGGCAGACTCTCAACCACTGCGCCACCAGGGAAGACCAAAACTTCTATATCTTTTTCCATCAAATTCTAATAGTATGTGTCAAAATTCCCCTACGATGAACGTGCTATGACCTTACAGATAGTTCTCTGTTAAATGATATTTATGACTGCAAAAGTAATATTCGAAATTTATCTTGCTCAGCCGTCCTATTGCTTCTTGTTGTAACATTGCTCTTCACTCAAAATTGTAACTCTTCTGGAAACTTACTCTCTCATAGATTATATTGCTAAATCATTACCCATTCCACAATCTTGTATTTTCAGATTTATAATCTTGGCTTTCCTCCCTGCTACAATTTCATCTTTCGGTTTTGCCTTAATCGCATTACAGATGTTCCAGTATAAAACAAAGCTCTTCTCTTTCCTTAATTATGCAGTTCCTTACCACCTCTGCTTCTAGAAGTATTCCAGAAGGCAGACTCAAATGCTTTTCAGGTTTGCCTAGGATTTAGGCTATTGACAGTGTAGGGAAAAGGCAGACAATCATAAAGAAATTAATCTCTTATTTAGCAATCTAAAAAATGATGCAATCTAACATTTGATTGGCTTTTGAAAGCTCCTTATTGTAATTACCTAATATTTCAAAATTATTGATCACAGAAAAGTAAGCCAAACAAGACATTTCTATAACATCTTTTTGTCCATTCCTGAGTTTGAATAATTTTTCTTTAAGATTCTCTTGTCAAAGGGAACAAATAAGGTTATTGATACTTTTACTCCAGCTGAATTGGTTATTTAGCTTCATTTTCTATTCAAATGGAAGTTCTAAAAAGTTTTATATTTCAACTGAAATATTCATTGCCAAGATGTATTTTTACTCTCAATTAAGGAGAGAATATAATATGTTTCCAATTCCTGTTCCATTTGTTCTGAATGATGAATGTCTTTTCCTGCTTAATTTAATGTCTTTTAGACAGTGCTTTGCAAAATTTCTTTAAAGGAATCAAAACAATTATCCTAGTCTATATGAATAGTTCCTGAAGGCTTTTCTTTTGTCAGTCTGATATTCTCATTTTCACTAATAATTTTGCTTCAAACTACTAATGTTTTCCCCAAAGATATCTTTCATTTTATCTTTTATATGAAAAATTTCTATCCATGTTATTATTATCAAAAAAATATTGGCAAAAAAATAAAATGCTGCGAAATTACCTCATTATTCTTTTGACTCCTCTCTCGTATTTTCACTTTGTCTCTTACCTTATTGACCTCTGCCTTCCCTCTCCTTAAATCAACTTTATCAGGGGTCTGCATTGAAGGTCACTTAACATGGACTTAATTAATATAATAGGATTCTTGGAATCCATATTTATTTATTTATGTATTTATTTATCATGCACCTACTGTGAGAAGTGTTGATTAGCAAAGCAGGTATTCCTCAGCTCTCATCAAAATAATATTAGGTACAATCTAAACCTTAACTTTACTGACAACTTATTTTAATTTGCATTAGTAGGTTGATCCCCATTGATATGAATATTTTAAAGACATGAAGAATACGGAGAATAGATATTTTTAACCTAAAGGTGACACAGAAAATCAGTGAGCCATCCCTTTCCAAATTTTAAATTCTTCACCTCCTTTAAAAATACAATTACATCATATGATATCACTTATATGTGGAATATAAAAAAAGGTACAAATGAACTAATCTACAAAACAGAAATAGAGTTACAGATGTAGAAAACAAACTTACGGTTACCGGGGGGTAAGGGGGGAGGGAAAAATTGGGAGATTGGGATTGACATATACACACTAGTATACATAAAATAGATAACTAATAAGGACCTACTGTATAGCACAGAAAACTCTACTCAATACTCTGTAATGCCTATAGGGGTCATTAAAAGAGTGGATATATGTATATGTGTAACTGATTCACTTTGCTGTACACCTGAAACTAACACAACATTGTAAATCAACTATACTCCAATAAAAGTTTTTGAAAAATACAACTATGTTTCTTAAGTCATGTAAATAGTCATGTATAATCTCTTTTAATACGATTAGTCCTAAATTAAACATACAAATATACCTCCCCATACATATAACTTTAAATGACACTAATCTTGCACCTATAATTCCCTCTCAAAAATGTATGCTAAGTAAACATATAAGATGCCCCATTGGGGCTTCCCTGGTGGCGCAGTGGTTGAGAATTTGCCTGCTAATGCAGGGGACACGGGTTCAAGCCCTGGGCTGGGAGGATCCCATATTCCGTGGAGCAACTAGGCCCGTGAGACACAACTACTGAGCCTGCGCATCTGGAGCCTGTGCTCCGCAACAAGAGAGGCCGCAATAGTGAGAGGCCCGCACACTACGATGAAGAGTGGCCCCGGCTTGCCACAACTAGAGAAAGCCCTCGCACAGAAATGGAGACCCAACACAGCAAAAATAAATAAATAAATTAATTAATTAATAAACTCCTACCCCCAACATCTTCAAAAAAAAACCCAAAAGATGTCCCCATTGATCGCTGCTTTCTAGTATTCATGCCTTTTGTAATTCCTTTCCCTTGAATGTGGGCTGAGCTTAATGGCTGGCTTCTATTCAAAATATAACAGCAGAGGTGAAGGGGTACCACTCCCATAATTAGGTTATTAAAGACTGAATTTCTCCTGTATAGTATTCAATAACAGGAATGAGTGGTCAAATAGCCTTGTTGGACCATTCCTCTGAACATTCCAGGATCATTCCCTGTTTTTACTGTTATGGTTATACCAGATTTAATGGTTAAAAATAGCATGAATGTTGACTAGATGCTTACTTGCTCTACTATGAAATATGCCCCTAACTTGTCAATAACTCTCAGACATGAGTCTATTCATAGGCCAACAGCCTATCACAAAGGATGGGCTTTTCAAGGTAAATACACAAAATGTTTCTCTAGTCTTCCTACAAGAATCTGAAATAATTTTCTACATGTGTCTTGGGTAAAGGAATTAAGTTGGGGTTATTGGGATGTAACCCCATCATAAGTTGACAAAGATCTGTACTTTGTGTATTTTCTATGTTCCTCCACTAGAATGAAAACTACATAAAGTGTTTCATTTCTGTAATTTAGTTGTTTCAAAACCCACACTTAGAACTGTGCCTAGTGTAGTATGACATTTTTGCTGAACAAATGATTAAAGTTTAAAACTTTTTAAATTAAAAAGGTTACAAAGTTAAATTTTCAAAAAAAGAGACAGAGTTGAAATATTGCTGATTTCATTTTAAATCCTCCTTGCTTTCTGAGCAACATGATGAAAGCTTGCAAATATCCTATCATAAACTTTTAGTCCATATCTTGTAAAGAAAAAAATAGAATTTTATACTGGCAACATAGCTATTTTTGAAGACTTTATAATATATAGTTTTCTTTATATCCTAGTGTTCAACTACCTTTATTTTTTTCCCCTCTTTGATCAACTATTACAAGTGTTTTAAAGCAATGTTGAAAACCTGTGTAGTAGTAAGTATTTTTTTCAAGTTAGAGGTAAGATTTCTATTTTATCAGTCAGCGCAAGTCCCAGTTACTACGAGATATATTTCAAAGCAGATGCAAGAGCCTATGTGTACGCTAACTGAAAAACTGTATTTGCCTCTTTTTCAAATGGATTTTTTCTGAGCTTAAAATGAACTAGTTTTAAGTATCCTGCCTCGTTACAATTTCAAAGATGCATACTTATTACCCTCATGTGAAAACAGACAGCAAAAGCATGCAGAGTATACAAAAGTGTTCTCTTAAACTACTTCTTCATTCTTCTTTTACCTTTTTAAGGACTGATTGCCTGTGGTTATATAGAAAATGTGAATATCGAGACACAGTAAGATTCAGTAAGATGTAAAAGTGATTCTGTGCATTCGACATCTGTCTCCTTGTAGGCTTTCAAAATAATCATGTAGATATCTCCAGCATTGCTTTTCAATATTGTCATTTGGTGGGTTTTCTTCAAAGTTGGCTACAGTGCACTGAGTTCTGTACTAGACAGCCATTTGTTGGTGACTTAGATAATATTAATTTAAAAACATGTTTGCCAATGCATAGTCAATGCTAGAAATATAAATTTCAGTGCTGCATAACATATGATAAACTGAAATTTGCATACAGTAAAAAATTTAAAATAAATAATAATGCTTGTCAATTATTCTGCTGGAGCAATTGAATGTTACATAGACAGAAATTAGGATGATTCTGTTAACTAAATGTGAAGCATATTGGACCTTGTAATTTAGGGGAAGAGTCAAGATATAAATTTAAATATCCTATAGTCTGTATATCTAAAATCTATAATTTATATTCCTAAACACTCTATAATCTGTTTGAGTACAATTACTTCTTTTCTGGCACAAACTGATGTTTGACTTTAGGTAGATGTAGCAATCTAAATTAGCCAGGCTTTACTGTAATAATATTTTATTTAAATAAGTAATTTGTTTTTTGCTTGTTACATGTATTGTTATGTGTGTCCCGGAGGCTTGATACAATGGCCAGAGATATAGCAGATAAAAATAAAAGTCATTCAGTTAAATTTAAATATCAGAAAAACAATAGATACCTTTTTAACAAAAGTATGTCCCATGTAATATTTGGGATATACTTATACTAATTTTGTTATTATTTTAATCTGAAAATCAAATTTCACTGGGTATTCTACATTTTTTGTGACACTCCATTTTTTTTTTTTTTTTTTTTGCGGTACACGGGTATCTCACTGTCGTGGCCTCTCCCGTTGCGGAGCACAGGCTCCGGACACGCAGGCTCAGCGGCCATGGCTCACGGACCCAGACGCTCCATGGCATGTGGGATCTTCCTGGACCGGGGCACGAACCCGTGTCCCCTGCATCGGCAGGCGAACTCTCAACCACTGCGCCACCAGGGAAGACTGACACTTCAACTCTTGATAGTCACTGAAGGAATCAGGCTAACAGAACAGCCACAATTCCAGACATCACTGGTCACTATACCAAAGGAAAGGGGAGCCTGGAGATTCCATACCAGAGGGCAAAACATCAGAGCCCTCAACTTATTTTTTTTTTCCTGTGCCATTACCCAGAAGAATGTTTTTTTTTGCATTTCCTATTTTATGTAATTTAATTCAGCCTCTAGGAGTCCTCCATAGGTTTATAACCAGTTTGTAATACTACCCTTTGGAGAATATGCCTCAGTATAATTATATTTTCTTCTTTATCAAAAATGAGAAAATTATTTTTTTTTTACTAGCTCAGTAAGTATGGTTCTGAAAGATATAAAGCCTTTGGTCATATCTGTGTGATCATATGCTATATTAGCTAAGAGGACTGTTTGAAATTGCATAATTATACAAAATGTTAATTAAGTTGAAGAACAAAAATAAAATGTAAAACAGGGGAGGCAGACATCTTGGCTAATAAAAACAAACATTGCTGGAATATTCCAATTGTACTAATTTTTTAAAACTGTTACTGAAAACTATTTTTTAAGAGACAGTGCCCCTGTTTTTATTTATGTCTGTTTTTATTTAGAACAAGTTGTGCATTAGAAAGATTTAGATCCAAATGTTGTTCCGTATTTCTCTAACATTTCTTGAGAAATAAAGTTTGATATTGACTATATATTGTCATATTGTCAATCTCGCCCATAAGGGGAAAATCGAAGTGTGAATTTATTACAAACAGCTACTTAAACTTAATAATTTTTTATCTAGATATTAGAATAGTCAAGACTAGTCAATAGCAAAGTGGGTTAATTTCAGTGATGGATATTTTGGTTGAATTTGGGAGAATATAGTAATCTTTTTTTTTTTTTTAGTATTCAAATGTGATCAAATCTGGATGTGTTGTTTAGTTGGGGATGTCAAAATACTGGTGTGCATGAAGAATACAAGCAATGTAGATGAATAAAGGATCAGTTAACTAACATCTCAAGGATGATTTAAAGCATGGTTATAATTTGTCCTTGTGATGGAAAACCATCTCTATGTCTTTACTTGATGATTTGTTTGTTTTTGTCTGGAAATGGAGAATTTTCCTTATGTCTCAGAGCACTTATTATTCCTGAATCTGGAGTTTCTATAGGCCTCCTTAATTTTAAGGATGTTCTAGTATAATTTGAGAGTATTACTAAGTGAGGTGATAAAGACTTAGCACTTTCTTTTCTGCTTTAGAGTCTGAAAATACTTCTTATCTTTGTGAGTAGTAATTATTAGATTATTAATTTTGTTGAAAAGGACGTGATGACTCTGGATTACATGCCTCTTTTTATCTCTTAGCCCGTTCGTACTGCTAAAACAGAATACCACAGACTAGGTGGTTTATAAACAAAGAAATTTATTTCTTACAGTTCTGGAAGCTGGAAAATCCAAGAACCAGGCCCTTGCAGATTTGGTGTATGGTGAGGGCCTGGTTCCTGGTTCATAGATTGCAACGTTTTGCTGTGTCCTCACATGGAAGGAGGGATGAGGGAATGCTCTGGGGCCTCCTTCCGAAGGGCATTAATCCTAATCATCAGGGCTCCCACCTTATGACCTAATCACCTGACAAAGTCCCCACTTCCATATAACATCCTATTTCAAATTAGGTTTCAAGATATGAATTTTGGGGAGACACATTCAATCTATAACAATCTCTTCCTGTAAATATAACATTCCATCATTATTAATAGTAATTATTTATATTTTAGGGGTATATTTGAGCTTCAAAACCTCATTGTTAGTGTTAAAGCAGCTGTATATCTATTGCAAGCTTTAACATATATATTCATTTATTTTTTAATACCACATTATGCTTATCATAAAATAAAACAATTATTTACCCAAACTGTATTCTTGATTATATTCTCATTATAATATATAGGTAGGCACCTCTTATTATTATTATCATTAATAATGTATTGATGCTATCGAGGTTGTGGGAATCAAGTCTATGGAAAATTGAGAAATATTCTATGGAAATCCACCAACAATCATCCTGTTGCATAAATCAGAACTTGATATTCATTTTTGATACCTCTCCAACTTTAACACCCAAGTTTATCTCTCATCATGTCCTGCCAATATTACATCTTATATATCCTTCAGGACATTCATTTTTCTCAGTATTTATTACTACCATTCCAAGTATCACCATCTCATTGTTTAAATTACACACCAGATTCCTAGTTGATTTCCTCTCAATTACTGTTAGCTTCTCCTAGTGTATTATCTATGTTTCATCAAGGGTGCATTTTTTTCCCCCTTGCGGTACGCGGGTCTCTCACTGCTGTGGCCTCTCCCATTGTGGAGCACAGGCTCTGGATGTGCAGGCCCAGCGGCCATGGCTCACGGGCCCAGCCGCTCCGCGGCATGCGGGATCTTCCCGGACCGGGTCACGAACCCATGTCTCCTGCATCGGCAGGCGGACTCTCAACCACTGCGCCACCAGGGAAGAACCCAAGGGTGCATATTTTTAAAAGCACAAAATGGTTTCCCGTTTTTTAGGATAAATAACTTTAACACAGTCTCCAATTTCAAGTGATCTAATTCTTGTCCACCCCTGCCACACGATTCTGTTTCTCTACCTTTTGCTCCCTATAATCCAGTAAAGAGCAAAGCTCCTTATAATAGCAAACCCTTTTATCACATTTCCCGAAGGAATTTTAATTTCTTCTGTTATAGGATTATTACCCAATAGGTTTCCTCTGTAAGGAATGCTCACACTTTTTCATTCTCATAGAAATTAGGAAATATAAAACCAGGTAAGAATTGGTTGAGTCAGATGAACTAGACTATGCTGATACTATTAACTAAATGGAACTAGTGGTCTTGAGACTTTCTTAACCTAGAATTATGATAAGAGCAATCTTAATAGAAATAGAAAAATGACCATTGTATTTAAGTATATATAATGGATTATTGCATTATAATGGATTATTTACCTAGAAAATTATTGAAAACTATTCTCTGGAAAAATAGTTATCTGAAATACAAGTTCAGTTCTATTTTAGAGTTCATATGAAAACTCCTGGCATTGTTCTTCAAGGACATATTCAAATTTAGTTCCAGAGATGAGGACATTTGATTTCAGTTGTGTTTTAGAAAAAGGGCGATTTGTTAGATGCCCTATAAAGATCCTTGAAGCTCTATACTTCTATGAGTCAGTTACTTCCTTCTTCATGGAATTGAATCATTTAACTTTTAGTTCCAGTCACAGGAATAAGAAACTTCAAATCTAAGTTCTTTAGAAAGAGCTCTGTTATGGACCAATTCTTGAAACCTTGCCAAATTGTTAACATCTCTTTTTCTGTTTTCTTTAAATGGCACTTCCCAAAAGTACCCTTAAGACTGCTTGAATATTAATTAGCTAATGTATGAAAAGCACTATAGAAATATTAAATGTCTCTGCTAATGAATTAACTGGAAATTTCATGTGCTTCAATCTTTTAAAGTACCCCTATTCTTTTGTCTTCATACACAAAACCAGGAAAATACAACTTTAAACAAAACTTCATTCATTCAGGAAAATTCTAGCTACTGTCAATATGTGCTAAGCAGTGTGCTAGATACTAGGGGTCTTGTTTTAACAAACATTCAGATATACTGTCTTTCTGGCTAATGTTCTCAATGGAACATTAAAATTAGGCTTCCATAAAGAAGAACAGTGTGAGAAAAGGGTCTGAAGTAGCAAGGAATAGGTTCAAATAACAGAGGACTATGTTAAA
Organism: Hyperoodon ampullatus; assembly: GCF_949752795.1. Classification (NCBI taxonomy): domain Eukaryota; kingdom Metazoa; phylum Chordata; class Mammalia; order Artiodactyla; family Ziphiidae; genus Hyperoodon; species Hyperoodon ampullatus. The sequence continues at coordinate 122,278,690 of NC_136918.1, forward strand.
ATACAAACAACAAGGAGAGGAAAAAAAACATGGATTGAGTAGTGGTCTTCACACTTTTCTGAATGCACACATCATCTTTTAAAAGTATTGAATATTCATTTATAGTACATAAACATTTACTTACTTACACTAAATCGTTGTCTAAATACAAGCACTAATAGTATATGTTATCAAAATACACCAGACATAAAATGTACAACAATGAGATTAAGGTGAAGAAAAACATTTTTGAATTTATCAGTGAAATAACAATACTGTTTTTTTTCTCTCTCACTGAAAATATTATTGTAATAATATCAGACTGAAGAGCAGTATTCTCAGCTAGGTTTAAAATCATGGGTACATATTTTCAATTCCACCCTCCAAACTTGCCTTTTTAAAAGAACAGCTATATTCTTTTATCTTCTCTTTGGACACTCAGTAACTCTCACAAATAAATCAGAGAATGTTGCATTTTTATGTTCTAAAATATGGGTTTAAAACATGCTGAACCTGGGCTTCCCTGGTGACTCAGTGGTTGAGAGTCCGCTTGCCAATGCAGGGGACATGGGTTCGTACCCCGGTCCGGGAAGATCCCACATGCCGTGGAGCGGCTGGGCCCATGAGCCGTGGCCGCTGAGCCTGTGCGTCTGGAGCCTGTGCTCCGCAATGGGAGGGGCCACAACAGTGAGAGGCTCACGTACCACAAAAAACAAACAACAACAACAACAAAAAATACTGAACCTCATTTGGAAAATTGTTGAACAGATTAGAAATCTATGTTGTTTCTTTGTGCACACTGTCATTTGTTAATATCTGTAGGCATCACACATTTAGGGTAAATATGCAGGTTAATATATTTAAATTAATAAACAGTTAAAATGGCATTTAAAGTATTTTATTTGCCTAACTTTTCTTCTACCTGATTCAATTTCCATTGCATTTCATAATAAAACGTATATCTTACATCAGAGCAGGGGAAATATGAATGCTACATTATTTTTCAAGTATAATGACATTAATGGTAATTCCTTGAATGTGAGGGAGGGGGTTGACAGGAAACTTTTAAGTGAGTTTTGTACACTATAAAAGTAGGTTTAGTTAAATGGCATAATTTGTAAATCAGGCACAGATAAATTACAAAATACCAGAACACTCTAAAAGAAAAGAATAAATGTGGGAATAATTGTTAATTTCTGTGCATTTGAAACCCTTATTCTTTCTCCTGAGAACTTGTCTGGCATATAGACCAAGTAAAGGAGACAACAGGACTTGTACATTAAATATGTGATACTGTTTAATATATTTCACAATTCTAGAAAAAATATGGAAGTTTAATCTTTTTCTTCCAGCCCTTGATGGATTATCTTTGTTCCCTTTTGATGTTTATATCCCACTAGACAGACCAGTGTTGCAGAGCAAGGAGAGAGATCATGAAGACTTTTCTAACCCAAGTAACGATTGTGGTTTTATTCCATTTGCAATAGAACCCCCAGTGAAAGTTTTAAAACACTAGAATGAGTAAGCTGATTTGTATTTTAAGAATAAGAATGCTGACTCCTTTAAATGATGAATCAAATGAGTTTAAGAATGAAGACAAGAAAATAAGTTTGGTAGCTATTACAGAAATCTACTTAAAACAAGATGAAAACTTGAAGTAGGCTGTTGGCCACAGAGATGGAGAGAAGTAAGCAAAAAAAGTCATCTGGAAGATAAAAGAATTGATGATTCATAAGTGGTCCATAATAAATACATAGGGACAAGTAAGGTGGATTTGAGAATTTTTGAATATTTGTACTGTTGGTTAAATTAAAATAAAAATATGAAGCCAGAATCTGTTTCCTGGAATGAGCTGGAGTGAGGAGAAAAGAATATTAGTTGTCTTTTACACATGTTAATTTGGGGAAGCCAATTAAAGATCCTTATGCAGTTCTCCAGCATAGATGGATAAATGTATCTGGGGATACAAATATGAATCAACAGGGCTCCTGGATCAAGATGGAAATGCAAATCAAAACC